>NC_133412.1:154007500-154335000 GCF_049350105.2 Macaca mulatta | reverse complement strand
GGAACCCCATTTTGAGGAATGATGCAGTGAGCTAAGGAGAGAAATGGGGAAGGAGTGATCAGAGAGGTTAGAACAGATCAGAAGAATGAAGTGTCAAAGTTCAAGAAGAAGTGAAAATAATCATAATAATGTCTAACATTATTGAGGACATATTTAGTTCCTTTCTTATCTTATTTAAACTTTATTAGTTTACTTTATCCTGTTTTGACAGATGAGAAAACTAAGACTTGGGTCTTACAGTTAGTAAGTGATGGGGCTAGGAGTCAACTCCAGGTATAACTCCTCATCTTTGTCACTTTCCACAACCTGGAATGCCACCAAGAGGCAGGGAAAGCATTTTCAAGCAGTTGCACAAATGGTCTTAACTTAGTGGGAGAGTCTTGTAGAATATCTTTCCATAAATATAAAAAACAACCTCTAGGCGGTACAAGCAGATAGTTTGACCACTTCCAAAGACGTAGAAATGGATACATTCGCTTGAGGACAACAGACTAAAATATCTTCAAAATATGATTGCTCTTTAAATGCTATAGTATTTACAGAAGAGTGCTTTAATTATTTTTTGAGTACCATATTAATGTCACAAATATTTATTAAGCTCATACTGTGTTTCAGGCATTATAATATGAACCAGAATTGTATAACTATATTGTATAAGCATAAGCATATTATATAAGTATATTGTATAAGCATAAGCATAACAGTATAAGTAGGTTGGAGAATTAAGGGAGCTAAGAGGTTCGATATGGATGGACCATTGGTCAGAGGTGTAAAGCAGTGTAAAAGACAAAGCTGAAGATTTTGGCAATGCCTTGCATGCCACACCAAGACCTCTGTCCTAAGAGGAATGGGAGGCCAGTATTGGGTTTAAGATTCTATTTGCATGTGAATCCAAAGAGGTTTGGGGAGGGTGGATTTGAGAGGAACCAAGACTAAATAAAGGCAGGAGTCAGATTTGGAGACGCTAATCATCTAGACTACTGCTACTCAAAGTATGGTGCCCATTGGCCAATAGCTTCTCACCAATCCAAGTATAAGAAGCGTATGCTGGATGTAACCCAGCTACTTCAACTAAACACACTGTTGAGTTTGGTTGACTTCATTTTCATGACAAGACTTTCTCCAAAAAAGAAGATGTGCTTTGCTGTACGTCCTGGACAGCCACTTACCTTGCAATGAACTCACTTCGAGTGGTTCTGGTCTACACTATTGGTCTTCAAATTCTTTCAATCTCACATATTAATATGTAAAAAATATCTGAGTATGTACCACGGACATACAAATAGTCATGAACCCTATACATATATTTTCGTAATACTATATTATATATACCATAACACACTAAACATACATTTTAATATAATGCAATGAGGATAAGTAATACATATTTTTAAAAGTTTCACAAAAGCAAAAGCAATGTTATCAAATATGCTTAATTAGTTTTGAAAATTATCTTTAACCCTTTTGGCTATGGCTGTTCAAAGTCTGCTTTTGGTTCAGTTTATTTTGATTTTGGTTTAAATGGCTGTCCTAGTTGAAAAAATTACCAAAGACAGGAATAGAGCAGGCTTCACTGCGTTTATTAAACTAAGATTCTCATTTTTCAATCTAATCCAGTAATTAAATACATGTTTTAATGACATTTTATATTTTCTGATGTCAATCAGTTGTTTTTGCAAAGTGATCTGGAGGTGTTTCATTTTCACATTTTATACACATGGATTTTAAACCTATTACAACTCTGTATTACTTTGATAGAGTTATGGTAACAAAATACCACAGATTGGCTGGTTTAAACAGCAGAAATATATTTTCTTACAGTTCTGGAGGCTGTAAGTCCAAGATCAAAGTGTCAGCAAGTTTGGCTTCTCCTGAGGCCTCTCTGCCTGACTTGCAGATGGCCACCTTCTTGATGTGGCCTCACATGGCCTTTCCTCTGTAAGTGCCCATCCCCGGTGTCTCTCTGTGTATCCCAATCTCCTTGTCTTATGAGGCCACCTGTCAGATTGGATTAGGGCTCACCTAACAGCCTCATTTTAATTTAATTACCTCTTTACAGACCCTATCTTTAAATATAGTCACATACTAAGATACTAGAGGTTAAGGCTACAGCATTTGAACTTAGGAAGGCAGAAACAGTTTAGTTCATAACAAACTTAATTTGAAAGATTTAAAACAGGTTAAAATTCTATTTCTGATTTGAACCAAACAGAATTTTTATGGCATGATCATTTTTTAATCAGGAAAATCATATAATATGTGAATGTTTCCAAATACTTGTTTCTAAAGTCTTTCTCTAAAGCATACATTTCTTTCAAAAAGCAATGACTTTTCTTATTATTTGGTGAAATAGTACTTTAATCTTGAAGAAGCTGATATAAAAATGTTATTGAAAAATATCTTCCAGGTAAAAAATTATTGACATGGACTTTATCACAGAAAAGGTTAATACATTTTTCCCCACTTGTCTTCTTGTAAAAAGAAAAATGCATAATGCTTTTAAGTACTTTGCCATGAATTAACAGTGAACCCCCACGTAGCACAGCAGATTTTCAAGATCACTCTGACCTCTTATATGGATGGAGCCTATGTGTTAAGAGAACAGGACCTTAAACGCACTTACCTGGGTGCATTCAATCTGAAAGTGAAATGAAATTGTTAAAGGTAAAAGAGTGAAGGTACCCAGTGCTCAGGACTGTGGATCACTCACTCTTCTCTAGGAGGCATCCACCCACTACCTGACACCTGAGGGACAGTGGCTATCTATAAATAAAAGATTAATAAAACTTAATTTGTTCTTATTTAAAAATAAGTATAAATAGAACCTCTAATATTTCCTCTCGCCCCTAACAGATTATCTTGTGCATCTCTACGGTGCTGTGTTCCACTTTGGCAGGGACTAAAGTGGATGCTCAACGGTGAGATTCTAAACTGAGGCAAAACCAAGGGAATGAGGAAGGTGGCGATGATACAGAGGCTTCAGGGAAGCAGAATCAGTAGAACCTGATCACTGATCGGATGCGGGGGTGTAAATCAAAGGAAATGCACAAATAGGTATGTTTTCATGCTGTTTAAAAAATGTTTTTATTCCATCTTTCCCCATGATTGTAAGTTCTTCCAGAGATGAGTCAAACTATCATTTATTTTCTTCCTTCTTTGTGCCAGGCATTGTGCAATGCACGTTCAGGTATATTTTCTCTGCAAAGACTAGAGTGCCTTCCATCTAGTTGTGGACCTTGCATTTAAAAATTTTTCAAACAGAATCTGCTCCATGAACAGAGCCCCTGTGAGCATGAACACCAAGGTGGCTGCCTTATCAGGCATCAGGATGGCATAGTGGAGCTTGGGGCCTTCTGAGTCTCAAAGGACAAGGACTTTCTTCCAAGAGGTAGCCTATGCAGCCAGGAAAAAAGGGACTTGCAGAAGCCTTTACCCAAGACAGCAACATTCTCTACCCCGAACATAAGGTTCTCCCCTAATGTCTCCATCTATTCCAAAAAAGTAAAAAAAAAAAAAAAAAAAAAAAAGACTAAAATATTCTTTGGTATGTCTGACTCACAGCAAGCTTGGTCCACTGTATACTCCTCCAAATGCATCTTTGTCAATAACTGTCAGGTATTTGTTCTTGTTTAGGTAACTAGAGAGAGAGAGAGAGAGAGAGAATGAATTAGGTGATTTTAAGAAATCACACCAAATTAGTACAAATATCAAAATAAAATGTGACCATAGTATTGACTGATTTCAAGAATTTAGAAGATACTTTATCTTCTTCTGGCGTAAGCACTTAAAACATTCTAGGTTTCAATTGTATAAAGTTTATACACATTAATTATGGCAGAAGTTTTTGAAAATGAGCATGTTTATGATCTAATTTGCATACCTAAATTTCTTAAAAGTTGATTTAATTCTCTATTTTCCAGGCCAGTGGCAATTGTATTTTTTAGTCCTTTTTAATGGCAATCCTCTTTAATACCAAATTTTGTTTCTTAGTATTAATTAGTATTCCCATTTAATTTCGAAGACTAGGCTTAAATCAGGAATGGAATGAAGATGGTGAGGGTGGTGAGTGATGCTGAGGACTGTCGGAGATTCAGATCTTTTCTTTGGGTAAGGGTGTCACATTTAGCAAATAAAAATACAAGATGCCAGTTAAATTTGAATTTCAGATAAACAACGAATAATTTTTTAGTAAAAATATTCCCCATGCAATTTAAAAAATATTTATATTAAAAGTTATCTGTTGTTGATCTGAAATTCAAATTTTATTGGGTGGCCTGTATTTGATCTGACAACCCGATAGTGTGTATGAGGAGTGTTTATGAGATTACTCTGTAATCTTCTTTGTGCCAGGTATAGCCCAAACTTGGCCTCTTCTGGTAGTGGCTGAACACCCAGTATTCAGGGCATTGTTAAGTGTGACACAGGGAGAGTCAATAAGTCTCACATACATTCAGAGACCTGGCTAAGATGCTAAAGCAGCCAATCTGTGCCTTCCCAGTGGCTTGAGATTACTGTGTAATCTAATCATCGACCTTCCATGGAAGAGCTTTGATGGGCACACTGGCCTTGCCATTTTAAAAACACACCGGGCATTAGAGGGTAAAATAGTTTTGGAGCAATTTAAGTTACAAAGTGATTTTGAAATAAAATTCCCTCCAAATGGATAAAAGCATCCAAGGATTTTGAAACTGGCCGTTTCCCCTTAACTTTATTACACAACAAAATTATCTAAAAAGAAGCATAGCACATATATATCCTTGTTACAAATGCTCCCAATTTATACATTTAGAATAACTCACAACATAACCGAGTCCACTTAAACATCAGCGAGTGGCCACCTGTCGATGCAAAAGAATATAGCAGAGACCCTTAGAAGGTCTGCTTAGATATGGCTAATGCTTCCATTATTCTGCTTATGGGGTCTGCTCTTCATGGTGGAACATTTTTAAGGGTAATGGTTAATAATAATATTAAGCCTTCAGTCAGAAAGATTTCTTCTCCAGAGCCCTCACAGAGAAACTTCCCTCCTGGTTAACTGGACCCAGACATGAGTCTTCATTGGAGCCGTGGGAGGAAGAAGAGTTACCAATCACCAGTGCCGAAAAAGTCTCTTCTTTCTGGGCAGGATGAGGGAATCACTAAATGATGTGTAAGTGCTGGGACTCCACAAAACGACATGTCATAAATTGGTATATATTTTTGGGTCTTTCAATTTTCTTCTTCTTCTTCTTCTTCTTCTTCTTCTTCTTCTTCTTCTTCTTCTTCTTCTTCTTCTTCTTCTTCTTCTTCTTCTTCTTCTTCTTCTTCCTCTTCTTCCTCTTCTTCCTCTTCTTCCTCTTCTTCCTCTTCTTCCTCTCCCTCTCCCTCTCCCTCTCCCTCTCCTTCTCCTTCTCCTTCTCCTTCTTCTTCGATGGGGTCTCTTCTCCTTCTCCTTCTCCTTCTCCTTCTCCTTCTCCTTCTCCTTCTCCTTCTCCTTCTCCTTCTCCTTCTCCTTCTCCTTCTCCTTCTCCTTCTCCTTCTCCTTCTCCTTCTCCTTCTCCTTCTCCTTCTCCTTCTTCTTCTTCTTCTTCTTCTTCTTCTTCTTCTTCTTCTTCTTCTTCTTCTTCTTCTTCTTCGATGGGGTCTCACTCTGTCGCCCAGTCTGGAATGCGGTGGCGTGATCTCTGCTCACTGCAATCTTCTGGGTTCAAGCGATTCTTCTGCTTCAGCCTCCTGAGTAACTGGGACTACAGGCACTTGCCACCACATCCAGCTAATTTTGGTACTTTTAGTAGATACAGGATGTCACTATGTTGGCCAGGCTGGTCTCGAACTCCTAACCTCAATTGATCTGCCCGACTCGGCCTCCCAAAGTGCTGGGATTACAGGCATAAGCCACCGTGCCAGTCCAATTTTATTCTTAAATAGAAATTGAGAACTACCTAATCTAAGGTACTCATTACCATTTTGCCTCCATACACTCTTTATTTCTTTCACAGCATTATCACAATCCATAATTATTGCCTTGTTTATTTACTTGTTTACTTTATTGGTTGTCTCCCCAACCAGAATGAAAGTTCTATGTCTATCCAGTGCCAAGTTCACCATCTCTACAACTACTTGTTGGATGAATGTGTGAATGAGTAGAAAATAAATCAATATACTTTTTCATCACGACAGTAAAATGGGCGGTGTTAAACTCTTAGGGTAACACAGATGATTGCTTTAAAGAAAAAATAATGAAAAGTGAAACAATAGAAGACTTGGCTTCTGGTGTGGTGGCATTTGACCAACTGTTCTTCCTGAGGTAGTGACTTTTCAGGCATCTGGTTTACAAACACCTCAAGGGTATAGCCCAAACTTGGCCTCTTCTGGGCTGAAGACCCAGTATTCAGGGCATTGTTAAGTGTGACATAGGGAGAGTCAATAAGTCTGAAATACATTCAGAGACCTGGCTAAGCAGCCAATCTGTGCCTGCCCAGTGGCTTCAATCACAGTCCTCACTTGATCATTGTTGGACTCTCCTTTAACCCACTATGTCCATGGAATTCCTTTGGTCAGTGACACCTGGAGTGGGCAAAATCCACCTTGGAAAAAAACAACAACTGCAGAGAAGATATTGAACAGCATGATTTTGTAAAAAGACAACTAAGTTCAGTACAAGGGCTGCATGGCTTGCATCTCTTTTTGTATTCTCTGGACAATGCAGCTTACAGATCACATTCTGTTCCCAGGCTGTTGAAAATCAAGTAAGAGCCGGTGAACTCATCTCAGTTTTTCCTCTTCATCTCTAACTGCTGCAAGTGAAATTCAGCGTGTTCTTTCTAATCATTAGCAATTATTGTAAAACTAAATTATTGCTTGTGCAATTCTGCAGTGTTTTCATCTGATATTTAATATACTCCTGAGGATAAGGAGCCTGGTTGATAAGCATTGCAGTTTACCAGAAACTCTGCAGAAGACTTCAGACTGGAAAAGCCAGCCAGAGTCCAGGAGGGGAGGAGGAGGATGCAGAGGAGCCCCGGCCAAGCTGAACGGAGATGAACGGACACTTCCGGAGACTGTGCTCTCTAAAACCAGCATGGCCGTTTTGGTACTTTACCTCTTAGAGATAATTAGATGCTTAAAAGTGAAACCATCACTCTGCCTTCAGCAGATTTGAGGGCTGCCTCATTTGGCTTTTTAACCTTACTTCAGCTTGCTGCTCTTGCCTTCCATCTGAAGTCAAGAGAGTGAGGAGGGAAAATACATATACAGAAGCCTTGAAATCCAGGAAGAAAGTGCTTCCATCAACCTCATTTATCACATGATATTTCCTGGGATTATCAGTCTAGTTAAACTGATTCCTTGACCATGACTTACCTTGATTCTTCTGAAATCGACATCTGTACCCAGCTTGGATAAATCATTCACAAATCTTGGTAGGCTCTCTGGTTAGCCTACTCTAGACAGTGATTATTTTAGAGGGGAGTGATAATAAAAACTACCCCTTGCAAGGAGAAGATGAACATAAAGTAGCTTAAAAGAGACTCAAAAGGCTTGTAGTAAGAGATGAAAGGAAATACTTTTTGAAAGTCAGGGTTTCTAAATATTTATACTGGAAAGGGCTTATGAGAAAAGAACTGGTATTTCCTTTAAGAATAAGATAGACATGGCTACACTCTATGTGTTCAACAGCTTTTCACTGCTTGGGGCTTATTCCTCTTTGAGAAGCTGTTGGAAGAAATGAAGTTCTTCTGAGAAAAGAGATGTCAGCTTTTCCATACAGGGAGTTAAGAAGCCCTGCCCTGATTTAAGATTGTGAATAGTTCACACTTAGGGAAGACCAAGGCAGTCAGGAAAATGAAGGTGGTGAGGACTCAGCTGAGGAAAATATTCAATTGACAAAGTCAGTATTATGTGTATTATGTGTACAATATGTGTGTGTATGTACGCCCTTTTCTGTTGGACTCACTCTTGGCACATAGTGGCCATTCAATGAAGACTTGCTGGAGGAAGGAATGAAAGCCCGATTGTTGCGTGACTCCTAGAAAGAGGCACCCTCTACACCAGGTTTAGAAAAACGTGATCAATGCCAGAGAGAGGAGTGTGATGCCGTGGTAAGAGAATTTGCTATTGCTGCTGAACTTGGCTCTCTGGGGAGTTTTAGGATACATTTCAGCTCCAAGATGGGATTTCAGCCTGTGCCTCCACAGTCCCTTTAGGGGGAACTTGGGCTGGCCCCTGATTATGTTGTGGTACTCTCATGGGAACACTTCGGTGGGGAACCATGTTTTCCTCCCACAGCGTTGGTAATTCAGAAAATTAAACGAACCCCCTGCCTACCTCTCATGTTAGTTTAAAGAGAAGCTGGATTGCTCTATGGAAATCCTTTTGTAGCAGAAATCAGGACACCTGTTTGTAAATGTAACCTGTGAGAAAATACTCAAGCTTTCAATAGGCAGAGGCAAAAGTCAGCCTTAGAGTATATCCTGCAAGCTGTTCAAATACTTACCCCATGATAAATAATAGCCTTCTTAATCCTATAATCTTCTCTATCATTGTCTTTTCCCAGTGTGCCAAGATGTGGTATTTTACTTCGAATCAGCTAATGCATGATGCTAATTAGTGCATTAATTGTGTTGACTCTGTTTATAATAATCAGTGTATTGGTGGGCTCTTAGCACGTCAAAATGGCATTTTTATTCCTGCCTAAATTTTTACTGTCAGATAGTAGCTAGTTTCTAGAGTTTGATGGAAGGAAATGTGATACAGGGAATCAGACGTTCTGTGAGAAGCAACATATCCCCACGCAGATTGTGTGGAAAGAGGATGGAAAAGCGATTCCAAACAATGAATGTGTGACTTAACTTGTGACCAAGTACAGTTCAACTTCTGTTGAGCAAGGGATGCTTGTATTATTATTAATTTCACCTTCACCTCTGAGTGATGACAGCGTTCTTGGCACCATAGGAAGTCATAGGACAACGTGCTTTTACACATCTGCCATCATTTTCATGAAATCCTAACTAATTACTTGACTGCTGCTGCGGCATCAGCACTTGCACTGGATGTGGAATTTGTCCAACTTGGCTGTAATTGTATTATTCAGTTACATTTTAAAAAATGAGTGTAAATGAAGTCAATCTGCTAATTTCAGTAAACTGTCATGAAGTGGAATGATGGGGGATGATTACTCTTTTGGATGACACGTTGTTTAAATGAGAACCTAATGATATCTGGACAAACTTCTAGAGAAATCACCAAATTGCTAACATGTCATGTGCAATCCTTGAACACTATTAAGATAATTACAGGAGATTGATGTGTTTGCCTTAGTTTAAAATCACAATTAGCAATGAGACCAAAAGCAATATCCTTATGTTAAAAACACAATGTGAATACTATTTTATTATTACTATGGAACCTTGACCTCTCTTTCTTTCACCTATAGCTCAATCCTTGTCTTCCTCCAGTCCCAGGGCTCCTTATCACAACCATCATTTTGATTTTACATTGGATTTACATGATACCTTTTACTGAAGTGCTTAAATCTAGGAAAGAATAAATTTCTATTGACTAGGAATCAGAAACTTAGGGTAGAATGATGGAGTCTTGTTTTATAACAGGGGCAGTTTCCAGCTTAGATTCAAAATACTGATTAAAAAAATCTTTGTTTTCTATTATGATTGGATCTGCACTTTCTAATGCCAAATATTTTAATCCAGATACTTTTTATCTTGATCCCATGCTTGCCCTTTAACCTTTACCAGAAATTCAGAGAAACAGACTACATATTTCGCCACACAATAGTCATCCTCACTGAATACTTTTATCCAGAGGTCTACAAACTATGACTTTTCAGTCAAATCCTGCCTTGTCCTTGTTTTTGTAAATAAAGTTTTATTGGAACATAACCATGCTCATTTGTTTATATATTGTCTATGGCTGCTTTCACACTACAAAGGCAGACTTAAGTAGTACAACTAAGACCATATGTCCCATAAAGCCCCAAATATTTTCTTCTGAGAAAAAGTTTGCTGACCCCGATCTAGACTTTTAGAAACCAAGACACGAAAGATTCTTAACAAAGAAATAGTTTCCACATTTGTTAATCTCTTCCAAATAACTTTAATACTTAACATAAAAATGTCAAGAAAGTATTGTGAAATAGTACACTGATTTCTTTCCTGTGTTGCAAGAGATAGTTAGACAGTAAGTCATGGCACCAGTGAATTGAAAATCCATTGTCACTGACAGAATATCTCTGCTGTCAGCTAAGCCTCCCACAGAATCCATGATATGGTCTGAGGAGAAAGCTGGTGTGAAGGTACAGAGAGTCTCTATATATACAGCATATCCTCTAATAATATTGTCTCATTCACTATTGTTTAGTTTGTTTGTTTGTTTTCTTTTAGACAGAGTCTTGCTCTGTTGCCCAGGCTGGAGTACAGTGGTACTATCTCTGCTCACTGCAATCTCCGCCTACCGGGTTCACGCCATTCTCCTGCCTCAGCCTCCCGAGTAGCTGGGACTACAGACACCCACCAACATGCCTGGCTAATTTTTTGTATTTTAGTAGAGACTGGGTTTCTCCATGTTAGCCAGGATGGTCTCGATCTCCTGACTTCCTGATCCGCCCACCTCAGCCTCTCAAAGTGCTGGGATTACAGGCGTGAGCCACTGCGCCCAGCCTGCTTACTTTTAATTAAAAAAAATCCTTTCCGGGCTGGGGCTACTGTTTGTGTGAAGTGTGCACACCTTCCCCATGGCTGTGTGCGTTTTCTCCAGGTATTCCAATTTCCTCCCACACCCCAAAGATGTGCATGTCAGGTTCCTTGGTGTGTCTAGATGGTGCCAGTCTGAGTGAGTGTGGCGGTGTGTGTGGTCGTGTCCCATGTTGGGGTGACGTCCTGTGGACCTTAAGGTCTGAATTTTATTCTTTATCTTTAATAAATGATAGTGTTTGAGGGTCATATCTTCCAATGACTAAATATGGCAGGAAAAACAGGCAGATAATTTGAAGCATAGATTCTTATCTTGAGCTCCAAAATCTTTTGCTTGTGGAAAAATGAATGTTTTAGAAATGAATTACCCTATATCCCAGGTTTCAGGTTCTTTTTCTAATCCACCATTCTGGAAAGGCAGTTTTAGTTCAGGCAAGAGTCAGCTGAACACACTGAATTCAGGAGCCATATTAACAGCTCTGGTTTCCCTGGTTGAAGATTTCCTACTCTCTCCTATCCCTGCCCTTGCTAATATGAGTCTTTGTTGCCTTAATGCAACTAAACTTTTGATGTACTCTTTGTCTAGAACTGTGTGACAGTCATCTGAAATCTTTAAACCCTAAGTACCTACAAACTATCTTCATTATTTTAAGAAGTCTCCATACTCCATTCATAGAAAATTTGAATTTGAAGATCATCACCCTGAGAGTCATAGCTTTCTAGGAATAGTTGAATCAAAGAGGAAAATATTTGGTGAAATTCATACAATATTAAAATCAAATACCACCTTTCCAGAATGCTGGATTAGAAAAAGAACTTGAAACCTGGAATACAGGGTAATTCATTTCTAAAACATTAATTTTGATAATGATTTAAAAAACAATGGGATAAATCTAGAAAAAATCTAGCTTGTATCTCCAAAAAAGGAAGGCAATGTTATTCAATATTTAGGCTTCAGTTACTTTCTATCTGAGATGTATATTTTGGACTGGGTACACTTCTCCCTAATGTACTTTGACCTTTGATATTGCTGCCTTTGAGCTGACCCCACCAGAATGTACGCTCAGTGTGGGGAGTGAGCACATGGCTCCTGTTCATCTTTGTTTTCCCAGTGAATGGCACAGGGCCTGGTACATTGCAAGTGTCTAATAAATATGTTGAAAGGTAGATGAAAGATTGTAAGAAGTTAGTATCATAAAAAGATGGAAAGAGGGTCTCTCCAATTCTGTAAATAAATTTGAGGGGGTAAGTATCATCTTACTCTAGCGAGTCTTTTTAGACTTCACCTATAATTATGTATTAAAAAAGATAATGGAAATGAACCATTATGACTCCACAACCAGACAATCGAGAGAATGGTACTATGACTCTTCATTTCATAGAGACTGGTAGGAAGCACAAAAGCTGGCAAAGAGTGAGACTTCACTTCAACAGAACTCAGGGAGCCTTGCCTCCGTGTAATGAGTTCAAACATTTTTTTTCCATTTACCATTTAAAAATGAAATTGTTTCAGAACCTACCACCTAACCCCTAAACCAGAACATCAACCAAAATCACTTAATCTACATGCGTGTTCTTCTTCATCCAGAGCCACTGCATAGGGTTAGACAGCTTATTGACCTCACCCTTGCTACTTAAAGTGTGGTCTATGGACAGCAGTGTCGGCATCACCTGGGAGTTGGTTAGAAATACAGAATCCTGAGGCCAAATCCAGAGCTATGGAATCAGACTATGTATTTTGATAAGACCCCTCAGAGGGTCTGATGCCCAGGAAAGTTGGAGAAGCCCCGTACACAACAGATTTCAAGTCATAAGTCCTTCAGATTTTGCAGGGATCACTTCTGGAATATAAAATTACTATGTATGAAATGTTTGAAGTGAAAAAAATATAGAATTACAAAAATGAATACATAACAAGACACTACCAAAAATGAGCAAGTAAATTTGAAAAAACAACAAATAGAAAAAATGTATCATTTGTAAAGAAATACTCAAAAAGTGTTATAAAACACATCAAACACAAAGTCTGTTGTTTGCTGTTTCAGCTGTTCCCAGAATTATTTATTTTTTGAAAAGGCAAAAGTTGGATATGATTTTTTAGCTATTTCTGAGTGAATCAAATATAAACTGACATCTTTCCCAAAAACACGTCAGAATGGACTAAAAGAGAAATCACCTTATTTTCTGAACAGCTTTGAGCTTCATTAAAGATACCCTTTTACTTCATGTACATAATAGATGACCATTTACACATACACACACACACACACACCAGGGAGAAGAGCTTTGGAACTTACCATTGGAACTAATGTAAGTGTCCACTAAAGGGGGCCCCTGCCAAGTTCCTTGACCTCATTTCCGTATTGGTCACACTAACCCTGGGACGGAAGATGCTCTAGTAGAACCTATCTCTCAACAGAATTCTGCCCCATTGGGTGGTTCTTCTTAGGGTAAGGAGAAGTGACAGTTTTCATGTCTACCCTTGACTTACACAGCATCCAGCTTTGTCCCATTGAAAGCGTATCCTTGGATTGAAGTAAAGCCATTGTTGTACAGCTTCCTACAACCAACAGAGAGAAGAGAAATCAGTGACTGGTGAGCAGTGGTGCTGGCCTGTTTCTGGAGAGTTGGACTATATTTCTTTGGTGTCATAAATGTGCATAAAGGTGTTTCAGGTCCCACATATGTATTCCACGAGAAAATTTTCCAGTACGAGTTGTTGGAAACAAGATAATATTTCTCAGTTTAAATGCTCATTCTCCCGACTTAGCTCCTAGTATGTTTAAGTTTTTTTCTCAGAATCATATTTGCTTTGAGTAACAAACTTGTTACCATTAAAGATTTTAAAAGAATATTCCATATACATTCAGAAAAAGGGATTTGAGGTAACAGTTAACCCAATATCAATAGTGGAGGTGCAACTGCAGTCTCTTAAGATAAACATTTTGAAAGACATTCATCTAAATGCACATGTTTTTATTTTTCCATTAATATTTAAATGTTATTTCACCTTTGTATTTTATCTATCTTTTTATCCTCAGAGCTTATCATAGATTAAATATTTAAGGGTTATGGGCTGAATTAAATTAAACCTCATAGATGAATTTAAGAAAGTAGACAGACCATGTCCTCTTATGGATTTTTTTTTTTTTTTTTGAGACAGGGTCTCTCACTCTATCACCCAGGCTGGAGTACAGTGGCTCAGTCACGGCTCCCTGCAGCCTTGAATCTCTCAGCTTAAGCCATTCTCCCACCTCAGCCTCTCAAATAGCTGGGACTACAGGCATGTGCCACCATACCTGGCTAATTTTTGTATTTGTTGTAGAAATGAGGTTTCACCATGTTGCCCAGGCTAGTCTCGAGCTCCCAGGCTCAAGTGATCTGCCTGCTTCAGCCTCCCAAGGTGCTGGGGATTACAGGTGTGAGCCACTGGGCTGGAAATGTTAATGTTTTAACTTGTTGCTATGTTTCTGTGACTAATTAATTCATTCAATGATTCAGGGAGCCATTCTGAAATCTTATTATTTCTATTTCCTATTGAAGTTACTGAAACATGAAGGTGACTTGCCAAAAACACATTGGTCTAAGACTGTTGAGACTTAGGGTCCCTGACTTCAAATATAATTTTTTTTTTGAGATGGAGTCTGGCACTGTTGCCCAGGCTGGAGTGCAATGGCATGATCTCTGCTCACTGCAACCTCTGCTCCCGGGTTCATGCAGTTCTCCTGCCTCAGCCTCCTGAGCAGCTGGGATTACAGGCTCCCGCCACCATGCCTGGCTAATTTTTGTATTTTTCAGTAGAGACAGGGTTTCACCATGTTGGCCAGGCTGGTCTCAAACTACTGACCTCAGGTGATATGCCTGCTGCGGCTTCCCAAAGTGCTGGGATTACGGGCATGAGCCACTGCGCCTGGCCGACCTCAAATATAATTATTTCCACCTACCAAAAGCAGCGCCTCTTTCTGCAGGAGAAGGAACCCCAGCCTTGAGATCTCTGGGCTATATGGGAATGCAAGAGGGTATTGGTGGTTATTGGCATGAAGATAAGAGAAGACAGCTATACCCACACTCAGGCATGGCTAGTGGGAACTCCTAGTGGCAGTTGTAAGGGAACTTTGAAAACTACAGTAATCTACCACATGTGAACTTTGGGAACACATTAAGAAGCACACAGGAAAGTTCAAATTTGGAATTAGACCTGGCTCTGCCACTTAATAGCTGGATGATCCTGAGAATTTATCAACCTGTCTTAACTTCAGTTTATCTCGAAAAATATGATAAATAAGTACATAAATATAACACCCAATCAAAAGGTTGCAGAGAGGATCAAATAACTATATATTTAACAAAGTGAGGAACACTTTTTAGGTGACCATCTTAAAAGGAGTTGGCGGGTGCCTGTAATCCCAGCTATTCGGGAGGCTGAGGCAGGAGTCTTGCTTGAACCTGGGAGGCGGAGGTTGTAGTGAGCCGAGATTACACCATTGCACTCCAGCTCTGGGCGACAGAGCAAGACTCTGTCTTGGAAAAAAATAATAATTAAAAAAAAAAATGAAAGGAGTATCCTAAAACTTGGATTTATCCTATATAGTTGTGAGAAACTGAGCAAGATTCTCATGGCTTCATTGTCGCTGTTGATGTGTTTGTTTTTGTTTCATCTTAAATAATTACATAGTGAGTTTAATTCTAGCTACTAACATGTCCTGGGTGAGGATTGCAATATCCCAGGAATATAAGCACAATGGCTGAGAAAACTCTGTGGATAAGTTAATTTTTTCTAAACTAGAACTCTTTCATGAAGATTTGAGAATTGTGCATTTGGCATTTTTATTTTCCTAAATTTGTTGAGAGTCCTGGACACTAAAAGTACTTGTTTGAGTTGCATTTCAGATATTAAATAGAATTCTTAATGAACAAATCAGGCTTGAAAAGGGAACATGGTGAAGAAAGACAAAAGAATTACAAACTTTGATTGAAACTTTCTCCCACCAGGAATATGGTACAAAGTCAGCTGTTGGAACATGTATCCTTTCATTGTGATAGTTTTTTGAGCCTGAGCTTCGAAGAAGCAAGGACTTTTGCCAAAATGTAGAAATAATCATCTGAAAAGATCACGAATAATCCATGCTGTCCTCTCCTCCACTTTTAGGAAATATGGGCTTCCCTCACTCAGATGTGTCTGGAAACACAAGCTGGGCTCCATGCTGGGTGTGGTACAATGAGCTTTCACTTGAGGGGGGTGCTTGAGATATGAGGGTTTTAGAAAAATAGTGTCAAGGGGTAGAGGTAATATTCTATAAAGAAGTTTAGGCCGGGTGCGGTGGCTCACACCTGTAATCCCAGCACTTTGGGAGGCCGAGGCAGGCGGATCACGAGGTCAGGAGATCGAGACCATCCTGGCTAACATGGTGAAACCCCGTCTCTAGTAAAAATACAAAAAATTAGCTGGGTGTGGTGGCGGGCGCCTGTAGTCCCAGCTACTCAGGAGGCTGAGGCAGGAGAATGGCATGAACCTGGGAGGCGGAGCTTGCAGTAAGCCAAGATCATGCCACTGCACTCCAGCCTGGGCGACACAGCGAGACTCCGTCTCAAAAAAAAAAAAAAAAAGAAAGAAAGAAAAAGAAAAAGTTTAGCATGTAGGAGTTTCCTATGATGAGCACCATATGGCACAATGGAAAGCTTTATGGAGGAAGTAAATGGCTTTGAGGTTTGTGGCTGAGCAGGCTAAAAGCCTGGATCTTTGCTGCATATTAAGAAGAAATTATGACCGAGAAGGAACTTCGTTTGTCTTTTCAAGAGACCTCTCACCAGGTTGTGATGAGAAGGAGCAGCCAAAATGCTCCCTTTTCCCAAAGTCGAGGCAACTTCACTGGGCCCAAATTGATAAACTAGGAATGGCTCAGAAAATAGCCCCTTAGAAGAACTGTGTGAAGCTTGGATCCGTTTTTCTGGGGAGTAATTTCATCAGGTTTTATCTGATAAAGACCCCCACCCCAACTTTAGTGTGAGCAGAGAAATGAAACTGGGGTGACAATCCAGGCAAAAACTTCACCAGGCTTGAACTGGGGCAGTGGTCCTGAAAATAGAGAGGAGATCCCACAGAGGTAGCTCCAACTCTACTTTGTGGCTTATACAATGAGAGAGGAATTTTCTACCAGCTTAGAGAATTAACTTATCCTTTATGCCTCTGTTAGATCTTCTCCTTTAGAACATTTTGTGAATATCCCTAATTAAGCATCTATTTTTGACCATCTAAAGGGCTTTGCCCCCATTCAAGCTCTGGAAAAATGCTGACCTATAGCAGCACTGTGCTTTCTATGTAATATTCCCTTACAGGAGCTTAATGACAGTTTGTGATTACTGAGTAAAAGTGCGAGTGCAGAATTTATAAAGCCCTTAGTGGCACCACATTTTTTTAACTCAGTGATCTTGGGAAAGTCACTTCAATTTGCTTAAACCCCAGTTCTTCTTCTGTAGAATGGGGATACTTGGATACAGATGATTATTCCATAAGACCTGCAGGCCAAATCTAGTCCACTGCCTGCTTCTATAAATAGAGTTTTATTGGAACACAGACATGCTCATTAGTGTATGTATTGAGTACGGCTGTTTTTGCCACACAGTGCCAGAGTTGACCAGTTCCTACAGAGGTTGCATGGTCTGTAACGCCTAACTGGTCCTTCACGTGAAAAATGCACCAACCACTGCCCTAATGGAATCCTCTTATCTTGTTACCTAAACTCTTTTGTAGTCTACAGAGTACCATCCCACAAGACAATACTCTTATTTAATTATATAAAACATTTTGTACTCTATAGAATATAGATGATACGGCAGTACGGCTCTTGGATGGTCTGTAAACATATGAAAATGGCTCAAAATAGAATTTAGTTGATGGAGGGAGTAGAACTGGTAATACTCACAGTGTCAAGGTTTCATTGCATAGTCCCTGAAAAGCATTCACAGGGATTGACGTCATGTAAGGGTTGTCTGTAATTTCACTGCGAGAGAGGGACAAAAACACTTAATGAAAAAATGTTTTCCTCCTGGAGCAGGAGTCTTGCTGCACATATGCACTTAAATAAATAACAGGACACAATATAGCTTAATCTTATTTCTTTTTAAGTTTCACTGACCCTTCTTAACCACTAGTGGCTCAGAGGTCTGGTGAGGTGGTGAGAGCTGTCCTAGATGACATGCACCTGGAGCCCAAGTGTGGGGTAAGCGAGAGCTTTAGGTGTGGGTAGAGGTCCCTGACTTAATCCTCATCTCGAGGGAGGCAGATGGATTTCAGAGGCTTCTCCTGAATCTGCAACACTTTGTCCACAACAACTAGAGTTTTCTACATGCATGGACCTTTAAGAAGGTCAGGATAAAAGGATTAAACGATTTCATCTAATGAGTATTTCTAAAATGTCCTTCACTTGCCAAACTTCGCCAGGCTCCTGGAGAACCTTTCTACGCCATCCTAGTTTCTGGAATATTGCTTACATTTTGAACTGAGCTCGTTTGCAACAAAGAAGTATGATCACTTTTCTTTTCTAGCAAAACCCCAAGAGTTTGAAGCTTATCATTCTACCTTTTGCTGACTTTCTGATGCAAACGCAACTTGTAATTCTCTCTGCCCTATGTCCTTTCATTCCTATACAATTAGTAAGACAACTGACCCGTGTCACCAGCTTTGAAAAAGGGCACACGGCTGCCAATCAAAGGTCACAGGCAGTAATTTGAGTAACCACCCCTGACTGTCCTTTGAGACACTGCTCAGGCAAACTCACTTGAGGTTTCTATTCCTCAGTTTCCTCATTCATAAATGGAAAAGCAATAACTTTGTTTTATACCTTATAAGGTGACTGAGAGGAGCAAATGTCATGTGTGGGGAAAGTATTTAAAAAACTATTAAAACTATATGAAAAGTAAGGTATCATAGTTATCATCAAATATTCCTTCTATTCAACCATTCTCATTGGCAAAGAAACATCGCATAATTTCTTCCATTTAAAAACAAAAACACACAAACAAAATCTTTTCTCCTGACTCAATATCCTCCAATTACTGAGCTATTTTCTGCTCCTTTTAATAGTAAAACCTCTCAAAGGAGTTAATTATGGTAACTCTTTCTAATTCTCTCTACCCAAATCTCCCTTGAGCCCACTCCAACCAGCACTCCACTGGAACTGTTCTTGGCAGAGTCACCAACAACCCACATTGCTAAAGCCAGGGGTTATTTCTCAGTCCTTGCCTTACTTCATGCCAGTGTAGTCACAGGTGATCACTGCTTACTCCTTGAAACAATTGCTTTACTTAGCTTCAACCAACCCCCATGACTGTATTTTAGTTCTTGTCAGTGACAAACAAAATATTGTCAAACATGGCACGTGTGCATACTTACAGTATAAAGAATATATCAGTGGAATAAACTTTGGTCAGGTCAGGGAACATTTTAAGTCCAGTGTTGAAAATGCCACTAAATTAATGAAAAAAGAGGGGAAAAAAAAGCATAGAATTTAGGTAAAAACATCAACACATAGGAAGAAGAATGATGTAATAGCTGAAAGCATGGGTTCTGAAGTCAGCCTGTAGTCAAATGCCCAAATTCTTCACTAAATATCTGAGTTACTATGGGCAAATTCTGATGGTTGGATGAGATGATATTCCCCCAAGGCACAATCATTAATCCAGTCCACCAATGTCAATACATCTGCTTGGCTTAGAATACTCTGGAGATTGTTTTAACTGTGATTACTAGAAATATAAATTCAGTTTTCGTGTGTGTGTGTGTGTGTGTGTGTGTGTGATTTTCTTGTTTAATTGGAAAAAATTATGTGTGCGTTTGTGAAGGGCTAAGAAGAGGATGGGACAGGAAGATATGACTTTAAGCCAGCTTCATCTTTCAAGCTCTACATTATATTGTGCTGTTATTTTGCCAAGAATAGCTTTCCTACAGCAGTAACCTGAGAGTACCATTATAGCAGTACCATTAAAAAAAAAAAATGTCCAGAGGGCCTTGCACGGTGGCTCACACCTGTAATCCCAACACTTCGGGAGGTCAAGGCAGGTGGATCACTTGAGTCCAGGAATTCAAGACTAGCCTGGCCAACATGGTGAAACCCTGTCTCTACTAAAAATACAAAAATTAGCTGCGTGTGTTGACGTACGCCTGTAATCCCAGCTACTTGGGAGGCTGAGGTATGAGAATCGCTTGAACCTGGGAGGCAGAGGTTGCGGTGAGCTGAGATCACGCCACTGCACTCCAGCCTGGGTGATAGAGCGAGACTCTATCTCAAAAAAGAAAGTGTCCAGAAAAGGAAGGGAACAAATTAAACACAATGTCTTCACCTTCCAAAGTTTATATCATCTGCAGAAAAATGTTAACATTAAAAGACATGCATAAAACACCATGCACACAAAAATTCTCAGGCTCCTGATGCCTCCCAGATTTAGTTGGTTTAACATTTGTTGCAGCTACTTGAATTATTTAGAATTTTTTTTGTTGAGAATTTGGCATGGCATAGAGCGAAACCTAGACACTACCCAGTAAGGCTTAGGGAAAGTCTTCTGGTAGAAAAACCATATCTATTGATACACCTTCTGAGGCAAATTCAGACTTGACTCCTTCTAGAGAAGAAGGCATAGGATTTGAAGAGGCAGCAGGAGCCAGAGGTCTCAAAACAAGCAAATGGGAGGGACATTCCAGATAACTAAGGAGAGAGGTGAGATTCCATAAGGTATATTTGAAATACAGTAAACAAACTAGTTCAATTGTAATCACTGCTCACGAAGAATATTAGGAGGAAAAAAGGTCCAAGAGTCAAGTGGGTCCATATACTTAGACCAAGACCTTTCTAGTCTTCAAAAACCTCAAACAAATCCCTTAAAACCATCCTGTGGGTCTTCTTTCTGATGTCTTCTCTAATTACCTCAACCCCCAAACACTGTATATGTCTCTCCTTTGTCACTTTCTATTATTCTTCTGTAGGAGAGGCACTTTTCAATTTCATACACATCTCCCCAATGAGATTGCAGGCAAGGACAATGTCTTAGAAACCTGTATGTTCCCCACAGAGCATAGAGTGGGGGATCATCACATCAAAGGGTTATTATATTATTTGAAACTCAGAGTCCATAAGAAGAGTGATTGTCTTGTCCCATATGTTTTCATGGCTTTCCAGACATTCTTTCATCTCCATATGCCATCAGTGTCTTCTATTCCCTTAGCATCTCTCACACTCACCTCTTCAATATGCAACTATTGGCTGGGCGCCGTGGCTCTTGCCTGTAGTCCCTTTGGGAGGCTGAGGCGGGTGGATCCCCTGAGGTCAGGAGGTCGAGACCAGCCGGGCCAACGTGGTGAAACCCCATCTCTACTAAAAATACAAAAATTAGCTGGGCGTGGTGGTGCATGCCTGTAATCCCAGCTACTCAGGAGGCTGAGGCAGGAGAACCGCTGGAACCTGGGAGGCGGAGGTTGCAGTGAACCAAGATCGCACCTCTGCACTCCAGCCTGGGCAACAGAGCAAGACTCTATCTCAGAAAAAAAAAAAAAAGCAACTGTTTTTAGTTCACCAAAGAAGCTTTGTGGATCCCTGTCTTTGTGTCTTTATCATGCTATTCCATTCAACTAAATTTCTTTTCTATCTCTCCCCATTCTTGTTCAGGATACCCTCTATTCATCCTTAAAGGCATATCTCATAAGATATCTATGATTACATAAGTTTGTTTTAAAGGTTTGGATGAAGATGAACTGAAATGTTAGTAGGGCTTATTTTGGGGTATTGGGATTAAGTTTTTAAAAATTTTTCTTCTTCATACTGTTTTTGTTTTCTAATTTTTATAATGCATGCAAGCAGGATAAAGGACTCTTCCACCTGGTATCCAGAGGACCTGAGGTCATACAGACACATCCACTGAACACATTTTACTCTGTACTAGGCAGTAAAGACTCAACAGGGAAAAAAATGTTGTGGTCCCTGTATTCATGGAGCTTATGGTTAGCTCATAAGGTGTTATCAAAGCAAAGCAGTGATAAGAAGAGTGATTATTACTCCCACTCCAGCAATTGAAGTGGGAGGCTGAAAATGTTGTCCCTTCTGTTTTCCCTCCACTCCCCACAAAAGTGCATTTTGCCCTTTGTGGTTTTCTTTCCTGTGTAACAGCCCCTCTAATATTGTTGTGATACCCCTTTTCAAACAAAATTGACCAACTGGCTCTCAGAGTTTTGTTTTGTTTTGTTCTGAAATACTACATTTAAGGACCACATATACACAATAGCATTTTCTCTCTCCTGTTTCTTGGAGCGGGTCTCTGGTCCCAGCACTATGTTTTGACTTTTGAATAGGTTTTAAAAATGTGGACCGTTTCACCCGATACCTTGCCCTGACCCAGGCTATACACCATTAAAATGAACCTGGACCACATCATCCTAGGGAGATTCCTGGGAGACAACAGCATTAAATCTTACCCCCCCCTCAAAAAAGTAGGATGGGAGAGGATTTAATACTTACAGGAACTTTAGGAGCGGGAGCTCTTTGAGGGCATCAGGGTCTATGTAAGTTAAGCTCCTGGTATTCCGAATTTCTCTATATAAGTTACAAGGAACACAGTCACTATATTACATCCGTATCTGTTCTTATCAAAGACAAAACAACATAAATCAGTTTTAACAAATGTTCATGAGAAAAATTTGCATTTATGTGGTACCACAGGGACTGTAGCTGCCAGGGGTCCCATCAACAACAAACTACTCCTGTCTCCTCATGGGGACCCAATGGCTGGTCAGCTCTCTTGTGTCATTGGCTTGGTTTCCACCCATTTTAATTTATGGGCTGCATTTTTCTTAATTGTAGTATCAGTTTTTTTTTTCTTTTAGATTTAGAGAAAAAAGAAAAAACCCTCCAATGATTTGGTGAGGAGTTGAAGACAAATATCTTTATTATTTATAAGTATTCTGGCCAAGACAATGAGTGTTGGAGTGGGAGGTTGAGGGAATTTTATGCTGAATCACAGCATAGCAAGATGGGCAGTGAGGCTCTGTCATTGCCACACCAGATGTACAGAAGTGGTACGTCTTCACAGTTCACTTGTGTTTATTTTGTCATGTCAGCAATTTAAGACTCTTCTGCATGTATAGTGTGATATCATGTGTCAGTAACTTACATACTTAGGTTTATATAAATGCTGAGCAAGAATGCACAGTTAGAGTTAGAGAAATAAGTGACTGCTAGAAATGAACTCTCACTCATTAAATTAAACATATTCAACATAGGTTGATTGGCTAAAAGAGTTTAAGGCATTCCTTATGCTTACCTGAAAAGTATATAAGAACCCAGTAAACCTTTAGCATTTCTCCTTAGGAATGGCACCTAAAGGAACCAGCATCCAGTCATTGGCGGTGCCAATCAGAAAGCTTAGAATGTGACCTCTGTAATTTTTAAAGTTTTATTGAAAAAGAATTTACATTCTATAAACTTAAAACATTGTATATAGGCATACAGTTCAATGATTTTTAGTAACATTACATAACTGTGAAACCATCATCACAGGTTAGAACATTTCTATCCATGATAAAAGTAACCATAGGCCCATTTGCAGTTAGTTTCCACTTGCTCCTTTATGCTTAGAAACCACTGATCAGTTTTCTGTCTTTATAAATTTGCCTTATCTAGACATTTCATGTAAATGGAATCATATAACAGGTAGTCTTTTGTGTCTGCCTTCTTTCATTTAGCATAATATCTGTGAGGTTCATCCATGTTGTAACATGAATTAGTAGTTCATTCCCTTTTATTTCTGAATAGCCAGATGGACTTGAGATAGAATCTTGGCTCTGCCACTTCTGATTATATGACCTTGGACAAGTTTTTTGGCCTCTTTGAGCCAGAGTTTTCCTGTCTGTAAAACAGGAACAATGAATAACACCTCTTTTGTGGGGCTCTTGTGAGGATTAAATAATATTCATGAGGGATTTTATATTTGGCCTTCACATAGTTAGGGCTCTATAAATAATGTTTTTATTATTGCTATTTTCATAAGTGCAATGAAAGCTAGAACAGACATCAGGGACTTGGGATTGGAGATGTTGTGACATTCTTGCAAAATTAGAAAAAGCCCTCTAGTTTTTTTCAACTAGATATTTCAACTAAGGACACTGATTATGAAATAGACTTTGGAAAAGACAGGATGGAGTTAACTCTGAGAACAGAAATCACCTACCCCTGTCCTCCCTACACACACAGCTTACTGTCTATAATAATATACCCTTACTGGTCCATTGTCCTCATTAACATAACTACTATTCCAGGAGACTCTTGCCCAGGCAAATTGCTTTATTGTTCATTACAGAGAGTTTTTGAAACAAAGAACCATCAACACTTCAACAGAAAGCAGCAACAGTTTATACCCCAAGATCTTAAAACTCCTCACTTCCAAATCCTAAACTACTAGGTCATGATTTTTACCCAAACAAGACCCTGCATGGAAAGACCCTCTTTAGACAATCTTTCATTTTTTATCCTGGCTTTAAAATGCAAGCCCATATCCTTGGAATTCCCTCTGTCCTGAGCAAAGTGTGACAGTTGGCCACCCTACTCCAAAATCTCATAATTTTTCCACCTTGCCCCTCTAGAGACTATCAGTCTCTGCTGAGGTGGTTCACTCTTTCCAGGGTGAGCCATAAACTCCTTGCCAGAGCTTTCCACTGGGGGAGGAGGGTTTGAACTTCTGTCAGAGACAAACAAATGTAAACCAGGTGTGGGAGTTTGGAAATTGAGCTGGGTTTGCAGTTGGGAAAATTGCTCCACAAGGGACTACGGTTGAACAAGTAGTCTTGAGTGAGTGGTCCGAGAGAACATCACAGTTAAAGAAAATGCAGCCCACCTGGGTCAGCTGAAAAGGTAGAGAATAAAAAGGAAAGGAAATGCAGCTGCTAGAAACAGTTGATTCAATGAGGCTGGCAACTTACCTGGAGGCTGGAAGAGGAGAAATGTGGGAGAGGCAGCAAGGAGAGAGAAGGAAACATGAAAGAGGAGAGGATTTCTGGAAGGAAATGTAGGAGCTACAAAGAAGAAAGATGAATCAGAGACCTCACAAGAAAACAGCAGGGAAAAGAAGCTGCTTTCTGAGGTAAGGCAACAGCTCACCACTTGCTTACAAGTGACTTTTGAAAACTATCTCCTGAAGCAGAGAAGGGGTGGAGTGGTCGTAGACTGCCAGTAGTTTAGCTAAATGGAGAGAGATAACAGCTGGGCACGGTGGTGCATGCCTGTAAGCACTTTGGGAGGTCAAGGCAGGTGGATCACTTGAGGTCAGGAGTTCAAGACCAGCCTGGGCAACATGGTGAAACCCCGTTTCTACTAAAAATGCAAAAATTAGCCGGGCGTGGTGGCTTATGTCTGTAATTCCAGCTATTTGGGAGGCTGAGACATGAGAATCACTCGAACGCGGGAGGCAGAGGTTGCAGTGAGCCGAGATTGTGCCACTGCACTCCAACCTGGGCTACAGAGCAAGACTCTATCTCAATCAATCAATCAATCAATCGAGAGAGGTAACATAAGAAGCAAACGCAGCTAGTAAAATCTTTTCAAAGACAGGAGGAAAGGAAGGGCAGAAGTGAGTACAAAAGAACATCTAATCAGAGAAGGGTGAAAGAAGCGTTCAAATTTGAATGTCTTCAAGCATGCCTGTGAGGGTGAATTTAAATCACACCATTCTGAGTTAAGCAATTATGGCCTGAGTGTGCAGGAGGCTAGCTATGCTGCCAGAAAACTGGAGACATTGGAAGAAAGAAAAGCGGTTTGTAATTCAGCACACTAGGAATGGAGATGCCCTCCAGAGCTGAAGATGGCTGTGCTTCAAGCAACTTGAGGCCCTGAGTGATGATTGCCTGAAGGTGGCTGCTCTGCACACCCACTCATCCATCCAGTACTGTCCCATGAGCAAGAAGTAAACCTCACTCACTTAGGGCTATTACATGTCTGTATTTTTGTCTATTTCTTATAGTAACTCACCTGCCCAAACTAAGAAGCATAAATAAAATTCCAAAAATATAGAGTACTCAGTTCACAGTGGTCACGTCTAGTAGATAGGTTTAAAAAGAAGGAATGTGTAATTTTCACTTTTTATTTTATATCAATCAAAAAAATGTAATAAAGAGGATGCAAAAAATCTCAAACTTTAAAAACAAAAAAGTAAAGCTTGATATATTCTATATAAAAAATAACATTAAAATATATGCCCAGATAGGCTGCTTAAGTATGCTGTTTTATGGAACAAGGCTCTTTTTCTTTGTTGGGGAAATATGCAAGGCTCTTAAAGCATATTTATTAGAAAAATTCAGCTTTGGAAGATGATATGGTCTGGCTCTGTGTCCCCACCCAAATCTCATCTTGAATTGTAATCCAAATTGTAATCTCCACGTGTTGGGGGAGGGACCTACATCTCATCTTGAATTGTAATCCAAATTGTAATCCCCACATGTTGGGGGATGGGCCTCGTGGGAGGTGACCAGATCATAGGGTGGTTCCCCCATGCTGTTCTGATGATAGTGAGTGAGTTTTCATGAGATCTGATGGTTTCATAAGGGGCTCTACCCCACTTTGCTTGGCACGTCTCTTTCCTACTGCCATGTGAGAAAGAACCTGTTTGCTTCCCCTTCTGCCATTATTGTAAGTTTCCTGAGGCCTCCCCAGCCATGCAGAACTGAGTCAATTAAACCTCTTTCTTTTATAAATTATCCAGTCTCAGGTATTTCTTCATAGCAGCATGAATACAAACTAATACAGAAGATTAAAGGGTAAAAAGAAACAGTGTACTTTTTTTTCACCTGGGGGAAGGTGTGAATTTCCTCCTAGTGAGGGAATAACATAACTGACTCATGTGACGCAGGTAAGGATCATCCTGATTTTGCGGACAAAACTATGGAGACATGGTTTGAAAGGGCAAGTGAATAATCTCCTGTTACACGCTTAGAGGCAACACTGGGCCTTTATCTAGAACTTATGACTTCAAATACAGCCTTTTTTTTTTTTTCAATGATGTTTCAAGGATATCATCTGGCAGAACTAAAAATATATGTAAATATTCATTGTCTAATTCTCCTTCATTAGATTTCAAATAAAATAAACATTTAAATGAAAAGTGTAACACTGCTGTCCAATGTTCAGTTTTCACAAATCAACAGATCAATAATTCAGCATGCATTTAGGTTCACTTAATCACATGTCTACATTCTGGGTTTTTTTTTCTTCCTCTAAGAAACATTTATTAATTCTCAATAAAAGCCAGGCACAGGACAATTGGCTTTCCTGTTACAACTAGTATTGCGGCAGGCACTCAGTCCCTGCGTCCACCCCTCATACAGTATATGGGAAATCGGCAGGGTGAGAGAAGGGAGTTCTCAGGTGAGGGAATGAAGAACAGAAGAAGGGGAAAAGAAGACTTAAAGTCTTCTGTTAAGGAAGACTTCTTTTTTCCAACCACTAATTTCCTTCCATTTTCCTAGTGTCCCCCTTCCAACTCAGTTATTCAACAGGCATTGGGTTGTGGCATTTGACTGTGCTCCTCAGCCTGGAGATATTTCCCCACACCCTAAACTGCCCCAGTCCATGAGTGAGAAGCATGCCAAGCCAGGCAACAATTTGAGGGCAATCAAAAAGCCAACTTTACATTTCATCTGCAAAATTAGATGGGACCAAAGGAGATGAGAACACTTCAGACCAGCATAAACCAAGGAGACTCAGTTAGACTCAGATGTCAGAAGAGAAGCTGCCACAGCCAATTTATTGTTAGCTAAAACAATAAATTGAACAAGAATATTAGCCAAAAGCCTAGCTCTTCACCACTCCCCAGCTTCTTTTTAACTCTTGTTTCAATTTGATTTTCAATTTTTTTCCTGTTTACTTTTAAGTGCCTATGTTGTGGGATCAGGAGGACCAGAGATCTCGGGGTATATATAGGAGGATATCTTTATTATTGAGTGCACTCAGACCTAGCAGACTTGATATCCAAAGACTGGGCCTAGAAGAAAGACAGCACTTGACTTTTATACACATTTCACAAAACAGGGTGGGCTAGTTTGAAGCAAGCTTACAGTGGCATGAAAGTGGGGATACAGAGGCAGGACAAACTCAGGATTGCACATGACCATTGCCAAGCAACCTGGATGTTCATTATCTAGAAGATTTGCTCTAAAGAGCCTTGCATTGGTTTCTCTCATAACCTTCACTGTGGTGCCCAGGCAGCTGTAGTTCAGGCCTACTCAGGCTTCCTATGACTTTCATTGTATTTCTCAGATAAAACAGAATACTTGAAGTCAATAGTTACAGAGAACAGGGATCCATAAACTTATTCCATGAAACAAAGGAAAGTTTGTTTTCTTCTCCCTATATTGAGGGAGTGCTGGGAGAGTCTCTAGAGCACATTAGACCGTATTATCAAGACTTTTCCTGGGTCTGGGCTGTGCCTGTTGCTGCCTCTGGAACAAGCCAGCCTAATACAGGAAAGCTTATTTCTCTTTCTTTTTAATTTTATTTTTCTTTAATTTCCTGCCTCACCTATAGTTCAAAAAAATGGAAGGCAGTCACCTTGATTTTGCCTAGGTTTGCTCACTCAAGTGGGTAGAGTGGGAAGAGATTAATTAGAATATAAGTGAATAATTACTGGCCATCTATTAGGTGCATTTTACTGCATACTGTGGGTGGTATAAGGAAATAGTTGCTATTTATTTTAAAAACAAGGTATATATACATTGCCCAAGCCATCATTTTGTTACTATAAATTCTTTAAGTGCTACACAATCCCCAGGTGAAAACAGAGACTAATAAATAGGTAAATTAATTTTAAGGTAACATTTTAGGACAGGTTCTATCACATAATACATTACTGATGTATCTTAACATCAAGTATTAATTTCAAGTGTAATGCATATTGATCTTTAAAAAGTTTATTTCATCTGACTATAGAGGTAATATATATTTATTGTAAAAACTTGGAAACACATTCATACAAAAAGGAAATGAACTTTCGGACAGCTGACCATCCTCCTGGAGGGTGGTGTGCCAAGGGAGGGTGTGGAAGCTCTGCGCCCCTCCCCCATACTTCACCCTAGGCAAATCTTCGTCTCTATCTTTTGTAATATCCTCTATAATAAGTTGTTAAATGTAAAAAAAAAAATTCCCATCATTTGATAATACAGAGAAAAACTATTTTTTTCTGTCTGTTAAGTATATACATATATATATACACACACACACACATATATATAAATAACATAATGACAAAAGCTTTCCTTATGTGATTAAATTGTCTATAGCAACAGATTTTTTCTTTACAAGTTAGGGTCATGCTATGCTGCCCAGGCTGGAGTGCAATCACTATTCACAGGCAGGGTCATAGTGCACTAAAGCCTCAAATCCCTGACCTCAGCCAACCTTCCCACCTCAGTCTCCCAAGTAGCTGGGACTAAAGGCTCATGCCACCACACCTGGCTGGTATGTCATATTTGACCATTCTCTTACCTAAGCATTTAAGTCCTTTCCAAATTCTGTCTATTATAAATAATTAACTCTGAAACAAATGGCTTTTTTACATTAACTTTTTTCCACTATTTTCTTAGGGAAAATGTATAGAAGTGGAATTACTGGGTGAAAAGTTAAAAGTCTGTCAAAGCTCTTGGTATACATTAGATCCTTAGCTTCTAAAGCCCTGCTTGTTAGACTGGCACTTACTTTTCATATTAATCTATAATATGAAAGTTCACAGAGTAAATTATTTCCTACATTATCAAGGATTTTCAATGAGAGAAGTCTTAATTCTTTGATAATTATTAATGAATTATTGTTAACACTTCAAATGTAACTGGAGGAAAGAAATAATCTATAACTGAAAGGCAATATTCATGATTTGATGTATCTTTTAATTTATTGAGAAATTAAAAAATAAGTGATATTGAGGAGAGTTTATAAGTATTCAGATTTTTGAAGCAGATTGAAGAAAATTTAAATTATCAGCAGATTTTCCACTAAAAGTAGAACATTATAGAAGTGATTCTCTAAATTGCCTGGCAGGTGCCTACAGCTACTTTCACGATTATTTAAGGATTGGTGCTAAAGCTGGTGATTTTGAAACCTCTGATGAATCCACTTGATTCAACTTAGTGGATCAGCAAAATAAAGTCTTATTATACTATAGGCATAAGTCATACACTTTACCTATCCCAGTTGTAAAATTTTTAACTTATTTTTTATTTAAAAAAACTCACATAGGCCGGGCACAGTGGCTCACGCCTGTAATCCCAGGACTTTGGGAGGCTGAGGCAGGAGGATCATGAGGTCAGGAGATCAAGACCATTCTGGTTAACATGGTGAAATCCCATCTCTACTAAAAATACAAAAAATTAGCCGGGCATGATGGCACACACCTGTAGTCCTAGCTACTTGGGAGGCTGAGGCAGGAGAATCCCTTGAACCCAGGAGGTGGAGGTTGCAGTGAGCCGGGATTGCACCACTGCACTCCAGCCTGGGTGACAGAGCAAGACTCCGTCTCAAAAAAACCCAAAAACCAAAAAACAAAAAACCCCAAGAACACTCACATAAAAGTAAAAACATTCTTCTGAGGGCAGCATTTTTTTTTCTTTGCCTTTTTTTTTTTTTCTTTTGAGATAGGGATCTCATTCTGTTGCCCAGGCTGGAGTGTAGTGGCATGATCATGGCTCACTACAGCCTCAACTTTGTAGGCTCAAGTGATCCTCCTGCCTCAACTTCCTGAGCAGCTGGGACTATTGGCAAGTGCCACTGTGCCCAGCTAATTTTTAAAAATATTTTTCATAGAGATGATGTCTCACTGTGTTTCCCAGGCTGGTCTCAAACTCCTGGGCTCAAGCCATCCTTCCGCCTCAGTCTCCCAAAATGCTGAGATTATAGGTGTGGGCCACCACGCCTGGCCAGCATTTTCTTTAATTATTGCAGTTATTTTAATTAAGGAGATTTTATGGCATTGTAGTGGTTTTGGAGGCAGACATTTTTTGGTTCAAATTCTCAGTTTGAAATGTCTTAGCTAAGAAAACTTTGGAAAGAGCTCTGCAAGGTATGTATTACCATCTTCATTTCACATAGCAGAAACTAAGGCTTGGTAAAAACTAGTGAGACAGTGTATGTGAAGTACTTTTCGTGAAGTGTGGGCCCACAAAAGGCATTCAGAACTCGGTAACTATTATTACTAGGAGTAACAACAGCAGCAGTCTGTATGTTATTGACTTTCTTATAGAGAAAGTACAACAGAAAATGAAATTGTCCAATGTTTCATCATTTTGCAGATATAAATCTTTATTACATGCATACTTTTCAGTCCAAACAGTATCCTCGCTGAAGTCACAACCCAGGGGAAATGATTTATATCCACTTAGGATCCTGAATAACTCATGGAGAGCCTACCATTCTTGTATTTTTTTCTTACAAATCCTCAATGCCTTTACCCATTGTTAACTGATATATAATTGCTACTTCCTCTGGCTACCTATTGGTGCATAACAAATTACCCCAGATTAAGTGGTTAAAATAACATTTTATTATAGCTCACAATTTTGTGGATCAGGATGCCAGGCAGTGCTAAGCTGGGTGATTCTTCTGCTCTATGTAGCCTCCACCAGGATCACCGGGTGTTATTCAGCTGGTGTCTGGAACAATTTGGAGGGTCCAAAAGGGTGTGCTTCTATGCCTGGCTTTTTGATGGGAATTGCTAGAAGGTTAGGCTCAGCTAGGCTCTTCTCCATCCCAGGATCTCAGGATCTTCCCACATGGTCTCTCCATCAGTGCAGTTGGACATCTTACATGGTTGTTCAGGGTTCCAAGGATATAAAGTGAAAGCTGCCAGTTCTCTTAAAGACTGAGACTAGAACTGGCATTGTATCACTTCTAACATACTCTATTGAAATATTAGAAAAAATGTTCAAATTTAAACAAACCAGCAACCCATAAATCCATGAAGTTCAGCAAACCTTAAGCAGAATAAATATAAAAAAAAAACTCACCTAGGCATATTATGATTAAACAGTTGAAAAGTAAAGATATAGAAAAAGTTTTACAAGTAACCAGAGGGGAAAAAACACTTTACCTACAGGAGAATAACAACATGGATATGACTACTCATCAGAAAAAAAGAAGGCCAGAAGACATTGAAAGATATTTTCAAAGGGCTGAAACAAAAATGGCTTTGCTAGAATTCTATACTCAGCAAAAGTGTTTTTCAAATGTTAAGATAAAATATATTTTCAGTAAATGAAACCTCAGAAAATTTGCTGCCAGTAGAACCACACTGAAATACTAAAAGGTTTTTGGGCTAAAGGGAAATAATTGGACCTACAGAAGGGTAGGGACACTGGAAATATTAAATATGTTGAGTGTACATAAATGACTATTTTTTTTCTTTACTCAAATTAAAGTTAACATAATAATGTGTTATGAGGTTTATAACATATATAGGAATAAAATATATGACAACAATAGCATGAAAGATGGAAGAAGGTAAATGGAATTTGAATTTCTAAAGGTTCTTACATGATTACAGAGTAATATAATATTATTTCTAGGTAGACTGTGATAAGTTAAGGATGCATATCGTAATTTCTGGAGTAATCAAAAACATTTGCAAAGCACTAAAAAGCCAATGGATCACAATATTAATAAATAAAACCAAAAACAACTAGATTAATCCAAAAGAAGACAAAGGAGAGATAAAAGAAGAAAGAACAGAGAAGACAAAGCAAATAGGAAAATGGTAGACTGAAATCCAACCATATCAATAATTACAATAAATGTCATGGATTAAACACTCCAATTAAAAGGCTGAGATTTTCAGGCTGCATATAAAAGCAAGATCCAATTCTGTGATGTTTACATGAAATGCATTTTAAATATAAAGATGTAGTTATTGAATCTCAGTTGTTTTGGCTGTAAAATGATAGTAACTACTTTAGAGAATTGTTGTGAGGATTAAATGAGTACATATGTGTTGAGCAATTAGTGTAGTGCTTGGGATATGGCAAATGCTCAATTAAGGTTGGCTAAACATATATGTGTGCATATGTGTGTGTACACACATATACTAAACATTCTGTCAGATTTTTCATTAATTCAGACTAGCCTACTCTTCCAATTCATTATTGTTAAAACCCATGTTCAGAATACATTGTTTCACTTTTTTGTTCGTTTTAGTTTGATTTCCTCACAGCTTGGTGTAGGTGAATGGCACACAAAGCATCCTGCCTTATGGAGACTTCTTATAATCAAATATCTGCATTGTCGTAATAAATATTAGTAAGTTCTAAGCCAAAAAGCATTCAAGGATAGATTCAAATGGGGATCTAACTTAAATGCAGGAGTGGCCTGAAGGGTATGTGTCTCTGTGTAGGTCATAATTAGGCTGAAAAAATAATCAGTAGAGTTAACTAGGCAGAGAGAGGGCAAGAAATAGATTTCTAGGCAGAGGCAAAAGCATGTGAATACCCTGAGATGAGAAAGATCTTGGATTGTTTAAAAAACCAAAGAACACAGGTGTGCAGGAGTGGAGCATGATGAGAACCCAGAGGTGGGCAGGAACCAGCTGAACTTGTGGGCCTGGATGTTAAGATATTTGGATTTTATTCAAGAAAAATCATTCTGGCTGCTGTGAAGATGCTGAATTAGAGGAGATCAACTGGAAATACTCAATTGGAGTTAAGATATAAAATTATTATAGTTCAAGCAAGAGATGATGGTGGCTTAAATAAGGTTGGTGGCAGTGGAGAGGAAGATGATACATTTTCTGTGTATTAGGGTAATAGAATCAACAGGACATTGTGAAGGAGTAGAAGTGGGTGATTAGGAAAGAAGGTATAGTGATACCTCTCAGGTATCTGGGATTTGCATCAGGATGAAGGAAGTTGCCATTTATTGATGCAACATACATTGGAGTAGTAGATTTCAGGAGGACCATTAAGATTTCAGTTTTGGATGTAAAATGTGAGATATGTGTAAGACGTCTGGGAAGAGAGGTCAAATAGACCAATAGGTATATACCAACACTAAGAAGGAGGGCCTGAACTAGATATATAAATTTGGGAATTGTTAGATAAGATCACATAGCAGGAGAAGGTAGAGTGAAAAGAGAAGATGACACAGGATTGGGCCATGTGAAAACCCAATAATTTTAAGTGGGGAAGGGGAAGCAGCCAGCAAAAGATGATAGGAAAGACTGACCAGCATGGTAGGAGTCCAACCAGGATTGTGATATCACAGAGGCCAAGGGAAGAGGGTATGAATAAGAACAGAATGATCTACTATTTTGAATCTTGCATATAGCCTTTTAAGATGCAGTGGTCACAGGTTTAACTGTGTTAAACATACGGTATTTATTGAATGAATAGCTTTTTGTTTTTGGAGTGACAGTTCTAGGTCACAGACCTAATGTCAGTACTGTTAAGATGAAAATGTTAGATAAATTTAACAGTTTAATTGAGCAAAGAATAATTCATGAATCAGGCAGCCCCCTAACCAGAATAGGTTCAGAGAGACTCTGGTGCTGCTGTGTGATAGAGAATTTCTGGAGGTGGGAGTGGAAAGAAGGTGATATACAGAAAACAGAAGTGAGGTATAGAAGCAGCTGGATTGGTTATAGCTCAGTATTTGCCTTATTTGAACATTGTTTGAACAATTGGTCACCTGTGATTGGCAGAAACTCAGTGATTGGTAAAAAAGTAAGTTATTGTCTGTGGTCTGTTCACATACCCAGTTAGGTTATAGTTCACTGTGTACAGAGAGGCCTTTAGGCCAAATTTACAAGGAGGCAGCTTTAGACTAAAGAGTGCTTACATTCTAATACTCTAATTCATATCACAGAACAAAATCTAAATGTGAATTGGGAAGCCATCTCAGAGGATGTATATAGAGCTCCGTAAGACTGGACAGGTACTGGCAGGGATAATTAGAAGTGGCAATGGTAAACTAACTGCTCAGCTTTCTATTTACCAAATCACAGGACCAAAAAAAGTCGGTTTCGAAGGGCAGCTTAGAAAGAAAACACACTTAGGAAATGGAATAACATTGTGTTATTTTACTGCTGATGTAGTCCTCATTGGAGCTTTTCAATAAATGCTGGCAATATGCATTGGCATTTGAAATGTCTATTCATAAGTTTAGTACCTACATATCTATTCTTGCAGCAAATCCAACACAATAAAGAGCTCTCTTTCCTAAACAAATCTGAGGGCTTTAATTCTATACTGAGGAATCCCAGGAAAGTTTGGGTGATGGTACTTATGTGGTGTATAAATTAAACAAATCGTTCTATACTGATACTCAGTTTCATGCCTTATACCCACAAAACCATTCTCAATTCCTTGAGCAAAGATGAGTGATCTTTCAGCTCTATTTTTCTCATGAAAGTTATAATGCTTTGTATATAGTCACTGCTTAATAAATGATTATAAAACAAATGTATTAAACATTTGGGTGACATGCATGCAAAAATCTTCACTAATCTTTTCTATTGACCAAAACCATTTGCAGACAATAATGTCAGATACCTATGAGAAACATTTGAAGAATATAAGGTACATTATTCTTTAAATTTTTAAGGTATTAGATTCTCAATATCTCAAGTATATAAGCAAATGGTCTTTTAATAATTTATTTTTAAACTCATTCTCTTTTTAATTACTGTATTTAATAGTTTCCTTTGGTTTAGGAAGTTAACACTTTTGCTCAGAGTAGACAACTGAATATTTACTTAAAAAAATTTATAAATAACAACTGGAATCTTTGTGAGAAAAAAGGTCATAATAAAAACAAAATGAGGCCGGGCACGGTGGTTCATGCCTGTAATCCCAGTGCTTCGGGAGGCCAAGGCAGGTGGATCACGAGGTCACGAGATCGAGACCATCCTGGCTAACAGGGTGAAACCCCGTTTCTACTGAAAATACAAAAAATTAGCCGGGAGTGGTGGCGGGCACCTGTAGTCCCAGCTGCTGGGGAGGCTGAGGCAGGAGAATGGCGTGAACCTGGGAGGCGGAGCTTGCAGTGAGCCAAGATCACACTACTGCCCTCCAGCCTGGGTGACAGAGCGAGACTCCGTCTCAAAAACAAAAACAAAAACAAAACAACAACAACAACGAAATGACTGCTTTTAAGATCAGTAGGGTTTATATAGGACTTCACTACAAATTAATTGATTTTATTTTTGGTGAGGGGGCAAAGAAGCAAAATGGTTTGATAAATGGATATCACATTTGGAGTCAGAAGATTTGGTTTTCAATTTTGTAGACTATTGTTGTCTTTACTGTGCTGGGGATCCTCAGCCTTCCTGGGTCTCAGTGTTATTTTACTTTCTTTGGTTTTAATGTACTGCTCTGTTATAAACTTCTTATGAAGGATACTAAATGATTTATTTTTAGCCTTCTTTTCTAATATATGTTGTCTTAAGGCTATATGTTTTCTTCTGAGCATGACTTTGACTCATCCCACAGGTATTGATACGTCATATTTTTATTATCATTTAGTTAAAATTATTTTCTAATGTTTATTATGATTTCTTCCTTAATTCTATGGTTAATTAGAAGTCAGAGTTATTTAGAAGTTAGGTTATTTACATGCTGATTTTAATTTTTTTTGTAATCTATTGAGACTTACTTTTATGGCCCCACATGCGGTCAATTTTAGCAAATGTTCCATGTGTCCTTGAAAAGAATATATACTCTGCAGTTGTTGGATACAATATTTTTTATAAGTCAATATAATCAAGTTTGTAAATTATGTTCAAATCTTTTAATTTTTATCAGTATATTTACTATTTTGGTGTGCTTGTTCTATCAATTATTGATAAAACTATATTAAAACAAGCTCTCACTATGATTGCCAATTTTTGTTTATCTTTTTAGATCTACCAGTTTCTGCTTTATACGGTTTGAAGCTATGCTCTTACAGACATTAAATTTAGAATCAGTATATCTTATACAGTGATTCCTTTAATCATTATGAAGTACTCTACTCCCTTAGAGTAAGGCTTTATGCTTTATATATATGTATATTTACATCAGTTTTCTTTTAGTTACTGTTTGCATTTTATGTATTTTTCTCTTTTCACTTTCAACCTTTCTGTATAATGTTTAAAATGTCTCTTGTAAGCAGCATACAGCGAGTATTAAAAATTAACCAATCAATCTTTATATTTTACTTAAGAGTATTTAGTCCTTATACATTTAATGCAGTTAATGTAAATGCTGATTATTTGGAGTTAAATCTACTATTTATTCCAGAAACTCTCTTTTTCTTCCAATTTCTTGCTTTTTTTGTATTAATTAATTAATTTCATTATTTCATTCCCCACTACTATTAGCCTATTAGTTATCCAGTCTTCTACAAGCATTTTAGTAGCTGCCCTGTGAGTTAAAACATTTATTTATGATTTATAAAAGTTTAATTTCAGTTAGTACTTTCACCACTTCTCAAATAATTCAAAGACGCTTAGAACACTTTAACATTATTTATAATGTCCTATACTTTTTAAAAAAGCTATTGCATATTTTAATTCTATGCATACAAGCAGTTCTACTTTGCATGGCTCCAATACACATGAAGTTCAATTACCATGGTTTAATCAAATGTAAATGATAACTGTCCTCAACAACATCCCTCAAGTTTCAGTTGCCATAGTATATTAACTATTAATCACTGAATAAAGTACAAACTTTGTTGCCAGCTCTTCAGTCCACAGATCACTATGTAAATAACAGATGCGCATTATAATAGGTGACCAACTACATCTCTCTTTCAAAGTCATTGATGGTTGCTCACTGGGCATCTCTTGCTCAGTTCATTCACAAACAATAAAGCATGTCATTGTGTTTCCTATGTGTTTCCCAGTAATCACCTCATATGACATTGCCTAAAAATGGCTAATTGAAAGAGTGAATTTACCAATAAAGATGAAAATGAAGCAAAGAAATGAAATGTAATGTTACTGAAAGGAAATCCAAATGGAATCATAGAATAAATCACTGGCATGAAAAGTTGATACCACCATCTGAGACTATTTATTTATTTTAGAGACCAGGTCTTGCTCTGTCATCCAAGCTGGAGTGCAGTGGTGTGATCATAGCTCACTGCAGCCTTGAATGCCTGGGCTCAATTAATCCTCTCACCTCAGCCTCCTGTGTAACTGGTACCACAAGTTTGCATTACCATGCTCAGCTAATTTTGTTTTTCTTTTTTTTTTTTGGTAGAGACAGGATCTCACTATGTTGTCCAGGCTGGCTGAGAAACTCTAGATATTTAATCAGAGGAACTTAGTGATGGAAGAAAAATGGATGCAAAGGATAAAGATGTCCCAAAAGATACAATGACGGTAAAAAAAAAAAAAAAAAATTCACATTAAAGAAACACTTGAAAATATTTTATAATATTTAAAAAGCAAAGGATAAAATGATGGAAGCTAATCTAGACTTAGAAAGAAGTATGACAATTTCCCAGGGTATTGAAAAGATATTCTCTTGTAACTTATATAATAAAGATAAAAGGTCAAGCACTGTCTAAGCTACTCTTGGTAAGTTTTTACAAAGCAGTAAAGCATTTTACTTGTAAGTGTTTCTAATATTGACAATTACAGTATGTGAAATATTAGTTTTATTATTTTTTCCTATTTATAACTGAGAAATTTTAATGTTTTCATAAAAGCTTTTAGAAGTCACAACACAATTTTTCTTATTGATTATTAAGATTGCTTAATACACGTTCAGTTAGCACAATTTTATGATCCCACACTATCATGCAGAGCAAAGAACAGTATTTTAAATCCCCTAAGACATTATTTCATTTTGTGCAGTCAAGGTTCATTTATATTTACCCATATATTGACCTTTTCTGTTGCTTTTCATTTCTTCCTGCACAGAAATGTGTTAGCATGTGGAATCGCTTTACTTTTGTCTTAGTAATTCCCATTAGTAGTTCCTTTAATATGAGTCTAATGGTAATAAATTCTTTCAATTTTTGTTTGCTTGAAGTATCTATCTTTTTCTAATTTTAAATAATCTTCTGGTTGGTCTGGCAGATATTTGCTGTTTTGTTGTTCACAAATATCTTTCTATTGTTTTATAAATTCCATGATTTCTGTTGAAAAGTCAGCTATTAGTCTTGTTACATTCTTGAAAGTATTATTTATTATTTTCTTGCTGCTTTTTTTTTTTTTGAGATGGAATCTCGCTCTGTTGCCCAGGCTGGAGTGCAGTGCAGCTCACTGCAACCTCCACCTCCCGGGTTCAAGTGATTCTCCTGCCTCAGCTTCCTGAGTAGCTGGGATTACAGGCACACACCACCATGCCCAGCAAATTTTTGTATTTTTAGTAGAGATGAGGTTTCACCATGTTGGCCAGGATGGTCTCAATCTCCTGAACTTGTGATCCACCCGCCTCGGCCTCCCAAAATGCTGGGATTACAGGAATGAGTCATTGCACCCAGCCTTGCTGGTTTTTATAATTTTCTTTTTGTCTTTGTTTTTTAGCAATTTTACTATGATATGGCTTGATGTGACTTTCTTCATATTTATCCTTTTGGGGTTTGCAGTACTTCTAACATATGTGACTTGGTGTCTCTTAAGAGTTTTGGAAAGTTTCTTTCAAATATTGCTTCTCTCATTCTTTCTCTCTTTTCTTGGGATCTAACAGGTTAATAATTTAATCATAGGTATGCTAGACTTTTTATTGTGCTACATATTTCTTATTTTCTCTTTCTCTCCATGCTTCAGACTGATTATAGTCTTCTGACCTATCTTCCAGATTACTAATTCTCCATTGAGCTCTGTCTAATCTCTTGTAAAACTCATGTATTTAGATTTTTGTTATTGACTTTTTAGATTCTAGAGTTTACAACTGATCTTTTTTATCATTTTCAGTTTTATTCTGAAATTCTCTCTTGTCATTTAAATTTTTGAACATGCTAGTTATTTTAAAGTCTGTGTCTGATAACTCCAATATTTGAACTTCCTAAGGATCATTTTCTGTTGTCTATCTTCTTCTCTTGATTTTTTTGCCCCGCAAACTTTTGAGTTATTTTTGATTGATTCAAAGCTAGGTTTTAGTCTTTGCAAGGGCTGATCTATTCACAGTTTTCCCATACTTCTAAGACGAAGCTCTTCAGTGATCTCAACTAAAACCCTGGATTGTTTACTAGGAACAATCTTTCTTAGCAAGCCCTGAACTCAAATTTTGATTTTCCTAGCCCTAATAGATGCTAAACCTCTGGTCAGCTTCTTAGCCCTTAAGCTGTTGCTTACAATTCAGGAAATACCTGAAGGGGAAAAATAACCAAACGATGTTTTTGGGATTTGCTTATTGCCCATTGAGTTCTTACTGTTTTCATAACACTCTAATATTTTCAAACATTTTTAAAAAGATTCAGCTCCTTAAGCTATTCTCAGACAAATAGTTGATCTGATGTAAGGTAGCCTACCATACTTGGAAGCAGTATCTTGGGCCTCAATATTCTTGAAAGCAACTTAATGTAGTGGATAGGGAATAATTTTTAAGTAATACATTTATGGTATAATGATTCTGGCCCTATCCCTTAGTAACTGTTCGACCAAGGAAAACATATTTAGCCTCTCTGCATTTATGTTTTTCTTATATAAATAATGGAAATAATTGTATCTGCTTCACAGGGTTGTTTTAAGGGTTAAATAATAACCAGACAAATAACATTCATGCAATGTTTAATGTAATGTTAGGATATACTAAGTATTTATAGATAAGTATTTTTGTTTCTTCATCAAGAAAATCGAGTTAATGATTAGTAATACATAGCTGCTTAAAATAATACTAATACATAGCTGCTTAAAATAATGCAATGTGATTATTTATGTAACACTTTTAATAGATTGTAATCTACTAGAGAAATAGAAAAATTATTCTGAGGTATATTGACTGGTTTTCATTTGCTAGATATAATTCAATATTTATGATAAACATGAAGTTGCAACTCTTATTACACTTATTTTGCAAATGAGGCTAGGAAAGGTTACATGACTTGTCCAAGGCGAGATAAGGAGTAGGCAGAGATGCTGGTGTTCAGATCCAACTCTGACCCACCCCAGAACTAAGGTTATTAAATTCCCTACTGTCCTAATCTCACTAAGCAACTCTTCTCTTTCCGAATTAAGGAAAATATGCCAGCTTTGTAGAATCTTGTACAGACCATAGAATCAAGTAGTTACTCAGTAAGTACTTATTGTCTCACTGACATTCACATCAACAAAATATGCTGACACAGTAGTAATAGAACAGATAGTGGTTCAAGAACAGAACTTTTCATGTTGTCTAACTTCCAACTATGGAATTGAGGTATAATGAAGATGAATTAACATAAATTGAGAATGAGAACAAGTTAATAATTTAATCATAGACGGAAGTTTTGACTCACAATCTAGAAACCAGCTCCCACTGCCATCTGGAGCCCCAAGATTATCAGTCAAGAGTGGTTGTGGCTTAGGTCTATGCTGCACTTTTCCTTGTACTTACATGTGAGTCACTTTACTCAAATTGTAGAAGGAGTGTGATTCGAGCTGCTGCAGAGTTGCATCTATAGACAAGTAGCTGAATGTCAGAAAAAATAAGACAAAATAGAAAGTTAATAAGGTTGTAAACTTCAAACATACTTTTTTTTTTTTTTTTTGAGACGGAGTCTCACGCTGTTGCCCAGGCTGGAGTGCAGTGGCGCGATCTCGGCTCACTGCAAGCTCCGCCTCCCGGGTTCCCGCCATTCTCCTGCCTCAGCCTCCTGAGTAGCTGGGACTACAGGCGCCCGCCACCGCGCCCGGCTAATTTTTTGTATTTTTAGTAGAGACGGGGTTTCACTGTGGTCTCGATCTCCTGACCTTGTGATCCGCCCGCCTCGGCCTCCCAAAGTGCTGGGATTACAGGCTTGAGCCACCGCGCCCGGCCCAAACATACTATTTTTGACGTAACTTTTTGTTATGGGTTTCCCAGATCATGCAACATGTATAACCCTCATAGATTCTGCCTAATTATGTTAAAATTACTTACTACTTTTTTTTCAGATCTCGTGATACCTGAATTCTTCCTGTATGTTAACTCCTATTTATCCTAAGTTCTCATTTAACTGTCATTTCCTTCAGAAACTTTCCCCAAACTCCCTGATTAAAATTTCCCATATGTATATATAGGGATATATATACATATGGTGTTACCCTGTGGAATGTTCCACTGGAGAATTGCGGTTTTCTCTTCATCTTCTTTGAAACTACGTGTCTAATTCCATGTTATTAGACATTCCATTAAAAATGCTTCTTATTCACTCTAGTGTTCTTTTCTGATGCTTGTGTTTTCTTGTTTTTTGTTTTTTTTTTCGATTTTGAGGAACTCTTCCATTTTAAAGGAACTCTTCTATTGCCTTTAAAATACACAGATGTCTAAACGTGGTCTAGGATAATTAAATCAGAGTTTATGAAGGATGAGTCAAGTACTTTTATTTTTCAAAAGCTTCTTAGCTGATTCTAATGTGTAGGCAATTTTGAGAACCACTGACCTATAGTTTGAATTGAATCTGCCATACATATGTATATATATGGTATATATACAGGGATATATATAGTGAGATATCACTATATATCACTACAGACTCCTTTCACTAATTATCACAGTGCAAACTTCCCATTCTTTGGGTGATATTTATGGTGTCTCACTAGACTGTAAATTCTCTGAAATGCAGAACTGTGTCTGTTTTTGGCCACTGACTCTTGAGTGCCTTTCAGAGTGCTTGGCATGTTGTAGACTCTTATTAAGCGACTGAATGAATAGAAGAGTTCCTCAAAATAGCAAAAAAAAAAAAAAAAAAAAAACCCAAAAAACAAAAAACAAACAAAAAAAACCCCACGAGCATCAGAAAGGAACACTAGAGTGAATAAGAAGCATTTTTAATGGAATGTCTAATAACATGGAATTAGACATGTAGTTTCAAAGATGAAGAGAAAACCGCAGTTCTCTAGAGGAGCATTCCACAGGGTGACTACATACTCACTTAAGAATTCTCTTCGTGATTTTAAATGAAACTGAAAATTCAAGGTCCGTCTTAAACTTTGTAAGCAAAAAGTAATTCAGATAAAAGCTTCAAGTACTGAAAAAGGAAGAGAAATTCCTAAATACAACTTGTCAAGAACATATAAGGAATGTTTCAAATAGTTTCCTCAAATTCCATCTTGTGATGAGAATGACTAATGCGGCCAAACTCAATGACCACTTTCTGTTGAGAGGTATTTCTATGACATTTGTGATAATGAACAATTGACAGCTGGTTTCCAGCTATAGCCATAGCAGAGATTCTCAACCCTGGACATGCAATTAAACTACCTGAAGGGCTTTTAAAATACACAGATGTCCAAGACCTGGTCTAGGATAATTAAATCAGAGTTTATGAGGGATGAGTCTTTTACTTTTCAAAAGCTTCTTAGCCGATTCTAATGTGTGGGCAGTGTTGAGAACCACTGGCCTAACGTTTGAATTGAATCTGCCCATAAAATATCCTCAACAATGCAATGTTTACAAGAGGAGTGCTGATTGTTCCATTCTGAGTTTTTGTCTTGGTTATTACAAGTATTCTAATGGCTCTGTGCTTTCTATTTTGAACTACTCGTTCTCTAAACAATTATCCTTTGATTTACCCAGTCTCTTAACCCTTTGCCTCTTGTGGATAATAACATATGAACTTTTTTGATACAAATATATTTCTAACATAAAGGAAACAGTGGAACAGATTGAAAAGAATGAATGTGCCATGTAGAGACTGTGGGGATTTATCATGGATGAAGCTGAGCCAGCTAGCAGAGCAAGATTCATTTTTCAAGGCTGCCAACTGGTTTTCCTAAGCATCTTTTCCGTTGCTCCAAATATTCTACTGAATTTCTTAGTTAAGAAGTATGAGTCTTTCTTAAGATTCCAGAAGGATAGTCACTTGGCCCATATTATCAAATGGAATATCCAGTTTCTCCAACCTAATAACACCTCTTTGAAGGGCTGTGATAGCTTGGTTGTGAAGACAACTGGTAGGAATCGTTTATTCAGTGGGATAAAAATTGCTATTCCCTGCTTACTTACCCCATTCTATAACTAGGAAAAATCAGATCCTACTTCTCCTTCATATGTAAATATCATATAATCATTACAATCATCATATGATTTATCATTCAAACTGGGCTATTTTTGTGAGTTAAAGCAAGGTGCTGTTAACAATTATGCCAGAATACCAAGTGGGAATTTGAACCATCTCAGACAAACCTAGCTTCATCCTATTGATCTCTTTTTTCTCCCCAAGATATATCAAATCTTTAATTATTATTCAGGTATGTATATGTGCTTTTATTCCACAAATATGTATTGAACATTAGTTGTATGACAGACATCCTTCTGGACAATGACAAAACAGGCCTGTTCCCTACCTTCAAGGAACTCACAGTACTCAGAGATACAGATTAACATACAAGGTAAATGGGATTAACGCAAGGTGTTAAGTGCTTGATAGAGTTCAGGGAACCCTATCACTTAACCCAGACTGGAGAATCCAGCACTCTTCCTGGGGGAAGCCTCAGTGGAGCCTTCAGATCTGTTTGGGTGTCTCCTATATCTCAGTCAACCAACCCTCTTCTTATTGCTCATCACTTTTATTTCAAATCTTCTCATCAAATTTCTAACTCTGCCACTTCCATCTTCCATCTTCTTAGATGTCTTTTAATAATTTGATAAGTTATAGAAATGTTTGAAACTTTAAATGAGAATGCCTTGAATTCCCAACCAATAAGCCTGTTAGTTTACCTGCATCTGTCCCATCTTTTCCTACAACTGAGACAGTTAAGTAGAAAAGGGCTCCGTAGCAGAACCTTCAACTGCCTGTGCCCTGGGAGAAGTATGTAGTGGGGTGGAGCTTTGGGAAGTTCATTTATAGTGGGGAGGAGCCTGGCCTTTCCTGTTCTGAGGTGGTACCTGGGATTCAATCTGTGAGGCGGGAAACGGGTTGGGAGGACTCTCGCTTTGCTGAGAGTCCCTGTTTCCCTTTTTTCCCCTTTCACCCAATAAATTCTATTTTTATCACTTTGCAAAGTGTCTGTGAGCCTAATATTTTATGGCCTTGTGACAAGAACCTGGCTTTTAGCTGAACTAAGGAGAAAGTCCTACAACATGACTTTCTTGTTATGATGTAAAATGTGACCATCTTCCTATAGAAGGCCAATCCCTCTATTTGGATTTCATCCCCTCCTGCCTCTTCAGGGACCACATGCTCTTAAAATTGTTCTTTCTTCACTCTCTTTAGCTTCTCCCTCTCTATGGATGCCTCCTCCTGGTCCCAGTAACACCCATTTGTTTGTGACTCTTAATCTCTACCTGAATCTTTCCCTGTGTGCCCCCATATACCCAGAACTCCCAATCCTCTTTACTCTAATTTATTTTTTTCTTTGTCCCATACACTTATTTCCTTCTAAATTAGTATCTAATTTGCTTATTTATTGTGTTTTTCGTTCATTGTCTATTTCCTCCCATTCAAATGGAAACTCCGTGGGGACATGGATCTTTGTCTGTTTGTTCCCTGATGTATCACCAGCTCTCAGAGCAGTGATTGGCACATAGTAGGGGCTAAACAAATATTTGTCAAATGAATGAAAAAATTCTGTCTATGTCCTGATATGTACTCGATCTGCACCTCAAATGCCATACGCCCCAGATTGAATTCCTAACACACCCCCTGACCCTCCACAGCAAATATACAAAACACTTCTCTGCCTAAATGAATGTGCTCATCAACCACACAGATGTCCCAATCAGAAACTTGTATGCATTTCTTTTCCATCTCCCACCATCTCCAAATCAGACAACTTTGAAGTTTATCAGCCCTCCCCTTATTTATGTCTCAAATCTCTATCCTTTTGCATTATTCCCACTCAATGATCATCCTTCAGTTTCCCATCCCGTCCTTTGGGCGCTGCATCAGCCTCTTCACTAGCTTCCTGCCTACAGCCTTGCTCCACTTCCACCCATCACTCCACTGCAAAGCCAAGGGAATGTTTCTCAAATGAAAATCTGACCGTTTCACTTGCCTGCTTAAAACCATTGAATGGCTCAGCCCTTAGGGAAGATTTCAAACTCCTTCACATGATTTACAAGACCCAGTACTAACTTAGACCCAAGTTCTATGTTTTTCTATTGCCCACCTCCCTGCCTAAGCTCTACCTCCAAGAAACTTTTAATTCTTCAGAAAGCCCAGGATTTTCCCTTCTGCTTTTTGCTATGTAAGGCAGATCACAGGTCAGGTGCGATTTTTTTTTTCAGGAAGTCTTCTCCAACTCTTCTCCCTGCTCCTGTTTAGATAATAGACCTCTTATGTGAGTTTCCATATCACCCAATAACTGACCCCATCATGACACTCATCACTCTCTTAGGAATAAAACTGAACCTCTGTGAGTTTTGTCTACTGTTACACACGGAACATCTAGCAAAGTGCCAGGCACAAAGAGGGCTCAATAAATATCTGTTGAATGAATGAAGTAATGGCCAAGCTGCTAGGACATGCAAGTAGAGACACCAAATAGGCAGTTGTATAAGGTAGATGAGGGAAAAGGAAGAGCTAGAGAATTCGAGGTTTTTAGCTTATAGGATGCTAAAGTGGTGCTGTTAAAAGAGAAGAGATAGCTTGGGAGGAAGATGATGTGTTTATTTTGGATATGCTGGTTTTGAAGAGCCTGTGAGACATCAAAGTGGTAATGTTTGGAAATTAGCTGTGTTAGGAAATAGTGCAGCCAAAGGAATGGGAGTGTTTACTCATGGAGAGTGGGGTATAGAGGAATTAGAACAAAATATACAAAGAAAGAGCTGGTAATTAAGTAGCTGGCAAAATTAAAATAGGAAGTCAGAAAAGGAGACTGAGGAAGAGTAGCCGGGTGAGACAAGAAGAGGAATGAAAGAGGAATATGAAGGAAAACAAAGAGGCAAGAATCTGAAAGAGGAAGGACTTGTTAGCAACATAAAAAACTGCAGAGATGTTCAATAGGATGGTCTCTCAGTCTCAGCACTGCTGACATTTTGGAATAGATAATTCTGTTATGGGGAATGTCCTATGAACTGTAGAATGTTTAGCAGCAACCTTCACTTTTACTCACTAGGTAGCAGCCCCGTCTCTACCAAAAATGCTAAATGCTTATAGGGGTAGAGTTACCTGTGGTTGAGAACTACTGAAATGACAGAAACACTAACCAAATGGCCACGGAGTGAGTGCATTTAGCCAAAAACTGTACAGATTGCTTCTGGTTATATTATTTTGCATGCCTGAATTATCTGGATTGCCTGTCAAAATCAATTAAATGAAATAAAGATCTGCTTCATTTCATTCACTCTTTGTCCACCCAATATGGAAAATCCATTTTCTCCTCACTCTAAGGGGATAGCAATTCAATTTTTAAGGTTTAGAATTTTTTTAATTCTCTTTTAATGCGAGAGAGATTTGAAACCATTGGCTATGTTTATAATAAAATGTAAATATTTGTATTAGTAGTGAAAGAATTGGTGACTAGGACAGATGGATGTTTGTCTGTGTATATGTTTAGCTTATAAACTATGGGATGTTTATAGGAGAGATTTACAGCTAAGGTTTTGCCACATCCCAAGATATATTAAAATACATCGAGAATTATGAAATTCTCAAAACCAAATTAATCTAAATTTGATTTAGGTTTTAAAAAATCATATAGGAATTAGGGAGTGGAGATATAGCAAAATCAAATAAAAATTATGTACATAAAATTGTCATATACATTGAAAATGTAACTGCCATTGATTTATGCAAGTATAATAGCGAGTATTTTTCTTGATAGGACACATTTAGAGAATAACATATCACAAATGCAAACTTCTCTTTATATTTAAAAAAACTCACATTCTGGAAATATTGGGCAGACTAGAAAATGCGTGACTTGGAATGGTTCTCAGGCGAGTCTCAATAAGCTTCCTGTGAAAATAACAATCACACAATTAGAGTTTTAATCTTTGGGCCTTTCTAATAATTCACCTTAATTATAAAAACACATTATTAAAAAGCATGACAGTTTTTACATATGTTTCCTTACACATAATCAACAAAAAAAAACTCAACAAACATACCAAAGAACCATACATATACATTTTTTCTCCCAATAAGAATTGAGTGTGAGATTCAGATGCAGAAAATAAATCATCAAACCTCATCTATGAATTAGCAGTAAACTAATATGTCTTGCCTCGCATCATACTTTATTTGTTAACTGAAGGGCAAGATTTCTTGGGGGTCTTTTTATTAAATTGAAAAATGTGATTATTTTACCTTTTACTTTAGGTTTGGGGGTACATGTGCAAATTTTTATATAGGTAAACTCGTGTCACAGGGTTTTTTTTTGTAATGATTATTTCATCACCCAGGTATTAAGCCTAGTACCCAATAGTTACTTTTTTCTGCTCCTTTCCCTCCTCCCACCCTCTGCCTTCAAGTAGGCCCCAGTGTCTCTCTGTTCTCTTTTTGTCCGTGAGTTCGCATCATTTAGCTGTTACTTATAAGTGAGAATATGTGGTATTTGGTTTTCTGTTCCTCTGTCAGTTTGCTGAGGATAATGACCTCCAGCTCCATCCAAGTCCCTGCAAAGGACATAATCTTGTTCATTTTTATGGCTGCATAATATTCCATGGTGCATATATACCACGTTTTCTTTATCCAATCTGTCACTGATAGACATTTAGATTGATTCCATGTTTTTGCTATTGTGAAAAGTGCTGCAATGAACATTCGTGTGAACAACACAATATATTCATAAGTATATTAAGACTACTGAATTTATAACATGTACTTGTCAATGGAAATGTCTTGGAATGCTATCAGAATATACATAAAGTACATATTAGAAAGAATTAAATGCATGTTTTAAATCTTAAGGGTTAAAAATAGTGGCATGGTTACTCCCTTCTCACACAAGTAAAAGTCTCCTCAATCATATCTTGATCTTATCATCTACGTGCTGCAGTCTGGAAATAACTGACTGGCAAGGAGCAAATTCTTCCTCAGAATCTTAAGACATCTTTGTTGGATTTGCACCTTAAAGGTGTGACTTTTCCTCCAGTTTGCTTTTTTGGAGACTCTTCAGAAGGTGAAGACTGTTCTCATTATACATAATGAAACACCTTCATGCATTCCAGTATGCCTCTCCACCTAGGCACTCCATTTTTTGAGTTATGCTCTTTACTATAGTTACTACTTGAGAATCTTGTATGGAAAACAGTGTGCATAGTGTATTAACTTGGCAAAAAGACAATGCCTTAAACACTACTCAGCTTCTCCATGTGTCTGTTTTTGCCATTTAATCACACTGGTAATCACACACCATCCAGTTAGTACCTCATTTATAGATATTAGAATAACATTGTGTATTTTTTCTTCTCTAAGCTGAGGTGTTACTTCTCAACAATCTATTTCCTTGGTCTATGCTTTCTTTGAATTATTCCTTTTTGCAACGATTAAAATATATCTGTAACTTGCCTAATCAAAGCATCAGCAAGACCAAATTAATTAGTAAAAGGACCTATTAAAATGGATGGAGGGAGGTGATGTGAATGACAAAAGAGTAAATCTTCAGCTCTTTCCAACCTCTGGTGTTTCGCCATGAAGCCCAATATTGCCTTAATATTATTTCAGAAATTCAGGTCCCATAAATTACTTGTTCTCCTTTGAAGGCCTCCTACTTATATTTCCTTAATTGAGTTATCCAGATTCTGAAGTTAAAAAGATATGAGAAGAACAAGTCATTCTACCAAAATCTCTGTGTAAAATTGGGCCATGCCAAAGGAAAACAAAAGATACACACCTGTTGAGTATCACCCAAGGCAACTGAGTTTAAGCTTAAAGATAGTCTTACTCATAGAGCTGTCATAAGGCAAATATTTTGTGGGCATATTTATGGTAAGATTTTAGGTAATATGGGTCTAAACTGTAACTTTCACTGACTAAAATTTTTTGAGTTTAGCCCGTGTTCAAAAGTAAATAAGTGTATAAAATTAAATACAAAACTAGAATAAGATTACAATGGTTTCTAAGAAATTGAACGACTCAATAAAGCAAATAATCCTATTAAAATGGGCAAATGATGTGGCTAGACACTTCTCAGAAGAAGACATATAAATGGCCAAGAGATATATTTAAAAATGCTCAACATCACTACTCAACAGGGAAATGCAAATTAAACCACAATGAGATATCACCCTGCACCTGTAAGAATGGCTATCATCAAAAAGGTGAATGCTAGCTAGTGTTGGCAAGGATGTAGAGAAAAGGGAACCTTCACACACTGTGTTGTGGAAATGTGAATTAGTACAACTATTTTGGAAAAAAGTATGAAGATTATTTAAAAAACTAGAAGTAGAAATACCATATGATCCAGCTATGCCACCCAAAGGAATAAAAATCAGTAAGCTGAAGAAGCGTCTGCACTCCACATTCACTGCAGCAGTATTCACAGTCGCCAAGACAAGGTAAATTTAAAGCTTTCTGGAAAAGAGTCATGATTCTAGATACCATTAAGAACATTTGTAATCCATGGGAGAAGGTCAACATTTCAACATTAACAGGAGTTTGGAGGAAGTTTATTCCAACTTGCATGGATAATCTTGAAGGGTTGAAAACTTCAGTGGAAGAAGTAACTACGGATGTGGTGAAAATAGCAAGAGAACTAGAATTAGAAGTAGAGCCTGAAATGTGACTGAATTGCTGCAAACTCATCATGAAACTTTATTCAATAAGGAGTTGCTTCTTATGAGTGAGCAAAGAAAGTGGTTTCTTGAAATGGAATCTAGTCTAGGTGAAGACGCTGTGAACATTGCTTAAATGACAAGAAAGAAATTGAGAATATTACGTAAACTTAGTTGATAAAGGAGAAGCAGGGTTTGAGAAGATTGACTGCAATTTTGAAAGAAGTTCCACTGCATATAAAATGCTATGAAACAGCATTGCATGCCACAGAGAGATCTTAGCACTGGTAGACTACACCATGTGGTGTAAACATAATTTTATATGCACTGGAAAACAAAATAAAATTGTGCGACTTACTTTATTGTGATGGCTTGTAAAGGAACCCATAATATCTTCCAAATCTTTCAAAATTGAAAAAAGGGTGGTTTTTAAGTGTTCTCATCACAAAGAAATACGTAAGGTGGTGTATATGTTAATTAGCCTGATTTGATCATCCCACAATGTATACATGTATCACAATATCATGCTGTACCCCATAAATAAATAGAATTATTTGTCAATTAAAAATTAATAATTTTTAACAGAAAAAGTGCATTACTTTACTATTTTTATCTTTATAGGATTGTACCTACCACATGGAGTTGCTATGAAGATGTAATAAATTATTATTAGAAGCACTTATAACAATGTTAGGAACATAGTGAACACTAGATGTTTTAAACAAAAACATATAAATCAGTTCACCAATTTCTTGATGATGAGAAATACAACTGTCACATAGATCTGAATATTCGTGATGGTATGACCAATTTTTCTTTTCAGCAGACTATTTTAGGGAACCATGAAATATTCAGAAGTTTGCCTGAAGATCATGAAATCAATCAAAACAGGAGATGGACCCATTTTTTAAAATGTTCTCAGGCCAAGAGAGCATAGTATTGTTGTTTTACACAAGAAATGACCTTGCCTTAAGGTCTGAACACTGATTTAAGTTTCCTTTCTCCTGGACATGGACTGGTTGGGAATTTCCAGAGTTCTCATCTCTGACTCCACTTTTCCTTTGCATTTATTGCTGATCAATCTCCTGCCTGATGGATGTTTTTTTCATATTGTAGAGTGTTATTCTGTTTCCCTTAAGAGATTTTATATGTCTTTATTATGATCCGTGTGTGTTACTTTAAAAATTTACTTGATTTCATTTGTTTCTAAGTTCTTAGGGAGAATTATAGTGCACCTTCAATATTATTGGGAGTATTTTATTGTAAACTGTGTTACTCTGTTTTCATACTGCTTTGAAGAAATACCTGAGACTGGGTAATTGATTCACAGTTCTGCATGGCTTGGGGGGCCTCCGGAAATACAATCATGGCAGAAGGTGGCAGAAGGCGAAGGGCAAGCAAACACCTTCTTCATGGCAGCAGGAGAGAGAGAACAAAGGGTGAACTGCCAAATACTTTAAAAACCATCCGCTCCTGTGAGAACTCACTATCCTAATAACAGCATGGGGGAAACCGTCCCCATGATCCAATCACCTCACACCAGATCTCTCCTTTGACATGTGGGGATTACAATTCAAGGTGAGATTTGGGTAGGGACACAGAACCAAACCTAGCCTTGGACTGCCATTTAATACGTGTAGTGCTTTTACTTGGTATGTAAATAAAAGAAAAAAATTTAAATGTATCTCTTTGCTCTTCCTCACCCCTCACAGAACCATTTGGGCTTTGAGGAGCACTGTTTAATACCTATATGATTTTCAAACATTATTATTTTATGGATGAATAATCTGAAGAGAGGATGAGTGACTCAAATTCATTTAATAAAGTAATACTAGCCAATTTTCCTGCAAGCTTTTCATTATAAAGTACACATAGATATGGTATTCTAAAACTACATAGCCATAGATAGATTCCTTCCTTTGCTATGCAGTTGTGATCCAGAAGCATTTCAGGAACCAACACACATTTAGTAGACCACATATATTGAGTGCCTACCATGTTCCAGGCATTATGCAGAGTGCTGGGGTTGCTATGGTAAAGAGTCAAAGCTTCTGCCTGCCTGAAGCTGAGACCAATGTGGGAGCCAAACTTTGTTTTAAAATCTCACTTTAATAACTATATGCTATGAAGAAATAATACAAGACCTATGTGAGTACAGTGCATCCTCACTTAATGTCCTGGTTAGGTTCTTGGAAACTACAACTTTTAAGAAAATGATGTATAACAAAACCAATTTTATGACAGGATAATGGATATAAACAAGAGTTAAATTCCAATGGCATATTTCTGGTCACAAAAACATCACCAAACTTCTAAATAAAGACCAAAACACTTATACTATTAAACATTGAAATAAATGTGAACTATATACACATTTAAGAAAGAAAAATAAAAACAAGATAATTATTTACTCAATTTTCGGTGAATCAGAGAGTGAGGGCAATCCTAGTGGTGGTAGATTCAATCAAAGAATACATGTTTGCAAAATGAACATTGTCAGAAGCACCTCCTACCACCACGCAGTTCAGAAACAAACCACAAATACAGTGAGCTCACTAAGCACTTTCATACTGCATTGTTTATTGTATGATTATCACGTACTTAAAAAGTTTTTATTTTACAATAACTTGTATTTATTCATTCATTCATTTTCCAACCTGCTTAATTCCAGCTCAGGGTCACTGGTGGCCAGAGCCCATCCTGGCAACTTGGAACAAAGTAGGAACCAGCCTTTGACATCATTCTATTACAGGATACACTCGCACATATACCCCTGCACTCATCATTCTATTACAGGATACACTCGCACATATACCCCTGCACTCATCAGATTGAGACCATTTAGACATGCCAATGAACCTAGCATGCCCATCTTTGGGATGTGGAAGGAAACCGTATTAACAATAAGAGAGGAAAGCCCATTTAGATATAGGAAGAATGTGTGAACTTCCCACGGACAGTGATCCCGGCCAGGAATCAATGTTTCTTTTTTCATCAACATTATAACAAAATGACCTTACTGGAAGATCTGCTGTATATGAAAAGTCCCCTTGAAAAAACTGAATTCAGCTGAGACCTGAAGACTTCTGTTTATGACAGAGTCTAAAGGATATTACAACTTCAGTGAAGGAAGTAGGGTGATGAGTTGAAAGTCAGGGCTTTCTTAACCTCAACTGAAAAAGGGATAATAATATCCATCCTCCTCATTTATTGTTATGAAGAGAGAGCAAGGTAGATATAAAAGCGAACTATCTACTGCAAAGTCCTGAGTGAATGTCAGGAATTATAATATATGGGGTCTTAGCTACAATGTTGTCTATAAACATAGCAGGCATTCAGTTAATACTTCTACATAAAAGCCAATGAACAGGCCAGGCGCGGTGGCTCACACCTGTAATCCTAGCTCTTTGGGAGGCTGAGGCGGGTGGATCATGAGGTCAGGAGATCAAGCCCATCCTGGCTAACACGGTGAAACTTCAGGAGATCAAGCCCATCCTGGCTAACACGGTGAAACTTCATCTCTACTAAAAATACAAAAAATTAGCCCGGCACCTGTAGTCCCAGCTACTTGGGAGGCTGAGGCAGGAGAATGGCGCGAACCCGGGAGGCGGAGGTTGCAGTGAGCCGAGATGGCACCACTGCACTCCGGCCTGGGCGACAGAGCGAGACTCTGTTTAAAAAAAAAAAAAAAAAAAAAAGCCAATGAACAAACATATGTCATCTGTCCAGTGTTCTGGAAAGCAGCTGTCCTTACAATTGGCAATGTGGGCTTTGGCACAGGGTAACTGTTTTTCTTGGTTCTCACATGCCTTTTGGCAGTTCATAAATTCACCATCTATCATTAAAATTTCATAGTGTTGTCAGTGAATTTTATTCAAGGAGAAAAGACCTAATTGTCTTAAGGCATTTTCAACCCAGTCAGAACAATGGGCTAGACATTCAAAAATAGTATGTATGTATTTATCACCTATATATTCTACTCAGACACATGGAATACCATAGTCAAACATTTTGGGGGAGGGATGTGTGTGTGTGTGTGTGTGTGTGTGTCTGTGTGTGTGTGTGTATTTGCGCCAGTTGTTTGTGCTGTTGTTTAGGAGAAAAAAATAATTTTGTTTGAAAAATGGCCAAAGAGTGAGTTCTTCCCATTCTTAATTTGCATTTCAGGTGTCAACACTCTTGCATTAATTTTCCTTTCAGTATGTGTTTCAATTATTATACATTGATTTAAAACCACATATTTTCTACCCACCATGCCTGTTTCTTTCCTTCATTTATGTAGATCCAAATTTCTATTTTCTTTTTGTCTTGAAGAACTTCCTTTAATGTGTTTTGTTTTTAGTACAGGTCTGGTGGAAATGACTTTGCTGAACTTTGCTTATCTGAGAAAGTATTTTTACTTTTAATATGGGAAGATACTTTTACTGGATATACCATTCTATGTAGGCAGGTTTTTTCCAATACTTTAATGATGTTATTCTGTTGTATTCCAGCCTGTGAAGTTTCTGACAATAAGCCTGTTCCCCTTTTAACCTTCATTCCTTTGTAGGTAATGTGTATTTTTTAAATCTGGCTACTTTTAAGATACTCTCTTTATCACTCATTTTCAGCAATTTGATTATGATATGTCCTGGTATCATTTTCTTTATATTTATTCTTCCTGAGATTCATAGAGAGGTTCTTGGATTTATGGGGTTAGAGTTTTTATCAAATTTGGAAAATATAAGATTATTGTTGCATTAAAATTTTTCTTTATTTTTTTTTTCTCTCTCATTTCCTTCTGGAACTCCAATTATGTATAAGATAGATCACAAGATAGATCACTTGATATTGTCATGTGGATCATTGATGCACTCAATTTTTTCTGTTTTTTTATTTTTACTTTTTTTCCTCTCTGGGCTTAATTTGGATAGTTTCTATTGCTAAGTCTTTAAGTTCTAATTTTTTCCTCTTCTGTAGTATTCAATGACATTAATCTCATCCAGTTTATTTTTCATTTTCTATATTTTTAATTTTAGAAGTTCCTTTTAGATCTTCTTTATGTCTTCCACTTTTCTCATTATTATTATGCATTCTTTTATTTTTTTGAGGTTGTTTAGAAGACTTATAATAGATGTTTTAATGTCATTTCTTGTTAATTATATCATCTTTGTCATTCTGGGTCTGCTGCTACTAACTCATTTTTCTCTTTGTTCTGGATCATATTCCCTGACTATGGAAGTAAAAACATGGTCACAAATTTCCCTCTTTGGGAATCTGGGCTGACTTTGATTATCTGCTTGATTATAGAATGTGGTAGAAGTGTGTTCTGAAATTTTGAGGTTACATTAGAGGAAGCCTTGCAGCTTTCATCTGAGTCTCTTGGAATACTCTCTCTACTTTTATATTTCACAGTAAATACGTAGCTATAGGTAACCAAAATACCTAGTATATGTCTGATATTATTTAGGTAGGAATTTTATATTTTTGTAATTACCCTGTGGGTTTTTAGCTTCCAAAATTATTCAGTAAACGTGAAATTGATTTGAATTTATGTTTTCATTGAAACAGCAGTGATGACGAAAAAAAACCAAGTGGGAGGTGAATGATGAGAACACATGGACATGTGAGGGGGAATGACGTACACTGGGGCCTGTTGCGGGCCATGGAAGGGAGAGCATCAGGAAGAATAGCTAATGGATGCTGGACTTAATACCTAGCTGCTGACAGGTTGATAGGTGCAGCAAACCACCATGGCACCCATTTACCTATGTAACAAACCTGAACATTCTACACCTGTATCCCCAGATTTAAAATAAATAAAAATTCTTTCATTGAAGAAAAGCCCAGGATCAGATGGGTCTTTTCTTGTTAATTTTTTTCCTCTCTGGGCTTAATTTTGGATAGTTTATATTGCTAAGTGTTTAAGTTCTAATTTAATTCCCGTTCATCTTTTAACCTTCATTCCTTTGTATGTAATGTGTATTTTTTTAATCTGGCTCCTTTTTTTTTTTTTTTTTTTTTTGAGACAGAGTCTCGCTCTGCAGCCCAGGCTGGAGTGCAGTGGCGCGATCTCGACCTCGGCTCACGGCAAGCTCCGCCTCCCGGGTTCACGCCATTCTCCTGCCTCAGCCTCCTGAGTAGCTGGGACTACAGGCACCTGCCACTGCGCCTGGCCAATTTTTTTTTTTTTTTTGTATTTTTAGTAGAGACGGGGTTTCACCGTGGTCTCGATCTCCTGACCTCATGATCCGCCCTCCTCGGCCTCCCAAAGTGCTTTTAAGATACTCTCTTTATCACTCATTTTCAGCAATTTGATTATGATATATCCTGGTATCATTTTCTTTATATTTATTCTTTTTGAGATTCATCCAGAGGTTTTTGGATTTATGGGGTTAGAGTTTTTATCAAATTTGGAAAATACATGATTATTGTTGCATTAAAAATTTGTTTTAATTCTACCAAATGTATAACAAACTAATACCGATCTTCCCGAAGTATTTTTAAAAATCGAAGAGGTGGCAATTATCCCTAATGCATTGTACAAGGCCAACATTACTCTGTTACTAAAATCAGACATGGACACAAGCCCAGTTCTTTTTTCATCTTTTAGCTCCCACTTATAAGTGTGAACGTGTGGTATTTGGTTTTCTGTTCCTGCATCAATTTGATGAGGATAATACCTTCCAACTGCATCCATGTCCCTGCAAATGATATGATCTCGTTCCTTTTTATGGCTGCATGGTATTCCATGGTGTATATGTACCACATTTTCTTTATTCAGTCTGTCATTGATGGGCATTTAGGTTGATTCCATGTCTTTGCTATTGTGAATAGTGCTGTAGTGAACATAACGTGTGCATATCTTTATAATAGAATGATTTGTACTATTTTGGGTATATGCTAAGTAATGGGATTGCTGGGTCAAATAGTGTTTCTGCCTCAACATCTTTGAGGAATCACCACACTATCTTCCACAATAGTTGAACTAACTTACACTCCCACCAACAGTGTATAGTATTCTTTTTTTTTCTCTGCAATCTCGCCAGCATCTGTTGCTTTTTGACTTTTTAGTAATTGCCATTCTGAACTGGTGTAAGATAGTATCTCATTGTGGGGTTGTTTTTTGAGACAGAGTCCAACTCTGTCACCCAGGCTGGAGTGCAGTGGCGCGATCTCGGCTCACTGCAACCTCCTTCTCCCGGGTTCAAGCAATTCTCCTGCCTCAGCCTCCTGAGTAGCTGGGATTACAGGCATGTGCCACCACGCCCGGCTAATTTTTTGTATATTTAGTAGAGAAGGGGTTTCACCGTATTAGCCAGGATGGTCTTGATCTCCTGTCCTCATGATGCGCCCACCTCAGCCTCCCAAAGTGTTGGGATTACAGGCTGAGCCACTGTGCCCGGCCTCATTGTGGTTTTGATTTGGATTTTTCTAATCATCAGTGATATTGAGCCTTTTTTCTTATGATTGTTGGCCCCATGTATGTCTTCTTTTATGAAGTGTCCATTCCTGTCCTTTGCCCACTTTTTAATGGGGTTGTTTGTTTTTTGTAAATTTAAGTTCCTTGTTGATTCTGGATATTAGACCTTTGTCAGATGAATAGATTCCAAAAATTTTCTCCCATTCTGTTGGTAGTCTATTCACTCTGATGATAGTTTCTTTTGCTGTGCAGAAGCTCTTTACTTTAATTAGATCCCATTTGTCAATTTTTGCTTTTGTTGTAATTGCTTTCGGTGTTTTTGTCATGAAATCTTTGCCTATGTGTACGTCCTGAATGGTATTGCCTAGATTTTCTTCTAGGATTTTTAGTTTGGGATTTTACATTTCGGTCTTTACTCCATCTTGAGTTAATTTTTGTATATGGTGTAAGGAAGGGGTCCAGTTTCAATTTTTTGCATATGGCTAGCCAGGACTCTCAGCACCATTTATTAAATAGGGAATCATTTCTCCCTTGCTTGTTTTTGTCAAGTTTGTTGAAGATCAGATGGTTGTTAAGTGTGTGGTCTTATTTCCAAGTTCTTTTTTCTATTCCATTGGTCTACATGTCTGTTCTTGTCCCAGTACCATGCTATTTTCAGTAAAGTAGCCTCATAATGTAGTTTGAAATTGGGTAGCGTAATGCCTCCAGCTTTGTTCTTTTTGCTTAGGATTGTCGGCTATTTGGGACCTGTTTGATTTAATATTAATTTTAAAATAGTTTTTACTAATTCTGTGTAGCATGTCAATGGTAGTTTAATGGGAATAGCACTGAATCTATAAATTACTCTGGGCAGTATGACCATTTTCACAATATTGATTCTTTCTATCCATAAGCATGGAATGTTTTTCCATTTGTTTGTGTCCTCTATGATTTCTTTGAGCAGTGGTTTGTAGTTGTCCTTGTAGAGACTTTATACCTCCCTGGTTAGGTGTATTCTTAGGTATTTTATTCTTTTGTAGCAGATATGAATGGGAGTTCATCCATGATTTGGCTCTCTGCTTGCCTGTTGTTTGTATCCAGGAATGCTAGTGATTTTTGAACATTGATTTTCTATCCTGAGAATTTGCTGAAATTGCTTATCAGCTTAAGAAGCTTTTTGGCTGAAACTATGGGGTTTTCTAGATATAGAATCATGCTATCTACAAAGATAATTTGACTTCCTCTCTTTGTATCTAAATACTCTTTTTTTCTTTCTCTTGCCTGATTGCCTTTGCCAGAACTTCCAATACTATGTTGAACAAGAGTGGTGAGTCCTTGTCTTGTATCAGTTTTCAAGGGGAATACTTCCAGTTTTTGCCTATTCAGTATGATATTGGCTGTGGGTTTGTCATATATGGCTCTTATGTTTGTTTTGTTTTTTTACTAATGCATTGTAATTGTACATATTTATCAGGTACAGGGTGAAGTTTCAGTACATGTGTACTTGTGTAATGACCAAATCAGGGCATTTAGCATACCAATCACCTTATACATTTATCATTTCTTTGTTGTGAGAACATTGAAAACGCTCTATGCTAGCTATTTTAAAATATACAATGCAATATCATCAACTATAGTCACCCGACTGTACAACAAAACACAGAACTTATTTCTCCTATCTAACTGTAACTGTACCCGTTGACTAATCTCTCCCCATCCTCCTCTTATCCCTACACTCTTCTGCCTCTGGTCACCACTTCCCTACACTCTACTTCTATGAGATCAACTTTTTTAGATTTCACATATGAGTAAGATCATACAGTATTTGTTTTTCTGTTCCTGTCTTATTTCACTTAACGTAACATCCTCTAGATTAATCCATATTACCCTAAATGACAAGATTTCCTTCTTTTTTATGGCCAAATAGCATTCCATTGTGTATATTTGTGACATTTTCTTTATTTGTCTCTTGATGAACACTTAGACTGATTCCATATCTTGGCTATTATGAATAGTGCTGCAATAAACATGAGAGTGCAGATATCTTTTTGACATACTGATTTCATTTCCTTTGAATATATACACAACAGTGAGCTTGCTGGATCACATGATAATTCTAGTTTTAATTTTTTGAGGAAACTTCATACTGTTCTTCATAATGGCTGTCCTAATTTACCACCAAAAGTGTATGAGAGTTCTCTTTTCTCCACATCTCTACTAGCATTTGTCATTTTTTGGTCTTTTGAGAAAACCCATTCTAATTGGGGCAAGGTGCTATCTCATTGTGACTTTTATTTCTTTTTCTCTGATGATCAGTGATGTTAAGCATATTTTCATATACCTGTCGGCCATTTCAGAAATGTTTATTTAGGTCTTTTGCTCATTTTTAAATCAGGTTACAGTCATGCATCACTTAAGGGTTGGAATACATTCTGAAAAATGCATTGTAATGCAATGTTGTTATTGTGTGAACATCACAGAATGTACTTACACAGACCTAGACTGTATAGCTTATTGCTCCTAGGCTAGAAATCTGTATAGTATATTACTGTACTGAATACTGTAGACAATTGTAACATGATGGTAAATATCTGTGTATCTAAGCATATCTAACCATAGAAAAGGCACAAAAAATACAATATTGTGATCTTATTGAATCACTTTTATATACGCTATCATTGACCAAAATTTTTCTTTAACTTTTATTTTAAGTTCAGGGGTACAAGTGCAGGTTTGTCCCATAGGTAAACTTGGGTCTTGGGGGTTTGTTGCACAGATTATTTCTTCACCCAGTTATTAGGCCTAATATCCATTAGTTGTTTTTCCTGATCCTCTCCCTCCTCCCACCTTGCACCCTTCAATAGGCCCCAGTGTATTTTGTTCCCCTTGGTGTGTCCATGTGTTCTCATCCTTTAGTTCCCACTTATAACTGAGGACATGCTGTCTTTGGTTTTCTGTTCCTGCATTAGTTTGCTAAGGATAATGGTCCCTAGCTCCATCCATGTCCCTGCAAAGGACATGATCTTGTTGTTTTTTATGGCTGTATAGTATTCCATGGTGTATATTTACCACATTTTCTTTATCCATTCTATCATTGATGAACATTTAGGTCGATTCCATATCTTTGCTATTGTGAATAGTGCTGCGATGAACATATGTGTGCCGTGTCTTTATAAGAGAATAATTTATATTACTTTGGGTATATACCCAGTAATGGGATTGCTGGGTTGAATAGTATTTCTGTCTTTAGGTCTTTGAGGAATCGCCACATCTTCTTCCACAATGGCTGAACTTATTTACACTCCCACCAACAGTATGAAAGCTTTCCTTTTTCTCTACAACCTCACCAGCATCTGTTATTTTTTTTTACTTTTTAATAATAGCTATTCTGACTGGTCTGAGATGGTATCTCATTGTGATTTTAATTTCCATTTCTTTAATGCTCAGTGATGTTGAGCCTTTTTTCATATGATCATTGATTGGCTGGATGTATCTTATTTTGAGAGGTTTCTGTCCATGTCCTTTGCCCACTTTTTAATGAGGTTGTTTATTTTCTTATATATTTGTTTAAGTTCCTTATAGATTCTTATATATTTGTTTAAGTCCTTTGCCCACTTTTTAATGAGGTTGTTTATTTTCTTATATATTTGTTTAAGTTCCTTATAGATGCTGGATATTAGACCTTTGTCAGATACATAATTTGCAAAAATTTTCTCCCATTCTGTAGGTTGTCTGTTTACTCTGTTGATAGTTACTTTTGCTGTGCTGAAGGTCTTTAGTTTACTTAGATCCCATTTATCATTGACCAAAATGTTATGTGGAACATGACTGTATTTGTTTTTTTGCTATTGAGTTGTTTAGGTTTCTTTTGTATTCTGTATATTAACCCTTTATCAGATGTATACTTTGCAAATATTTTCTCCCATTCTGTAGGTCGTCTCTTCACTTTGTTAACTAGTTTGATGTAATCCCATTTATCAATTTTTGCCTTTGTTGCCTATGCTTTTCAGATGTTATAAAAAAAATCTTTGCCTAGGTCAACGTCATGAAGGGATTTCCCTATGTTTTTTTCTAGTAATTTTATTGTTTGGGTTGATTTAAGCTTCTAGTCAATATTGATTTGATTTTTGTATATGATGAGAGATGGGGTCTAGTTTCATTCTTCTACATGTGGATATCCAGTTTTCCCAGAACCATTTTTTGAAGAGACTATTCTTTCCCCAATATGTATTCATGGCATGTTTTTTGAAAATCAATTGGCTTTAAGTGCCTGGATTTATTTCTGTGTTCTCTCTTCTGTTCCATTGGTCTGTGTGTCTATTTTAATGCCAGTACCATGCTGTTTTGGTTACCATAGCTTTGTAGTTTATCTTGAAGTCAGCTAGTATGATGCCTTCAGCTTTGTTCTTTTTACTCAAAATTGCTTTGACTATTCAAGATGTTTTGTGGTTTCATATGAATTTAGGATTTTTTTCTATTTCTTTGAAAAAATGTCATTGGAACTTTGATAAGGATTTCATTGAATCTAGATCCTTTGGGAGTAGTGCAGATATTTTAATATTAATTCTTCTAATCAATGAATGCAAGATATCTTTATCAATTTACTTGTGTCCTCTTCAATTTCATCATCAACATTTTATCATTTCCATTGTAGAAATTTTTCACCTTCTTGGTTAAATTTGTTCCTAAGTATCTTTTTTCTTGTAACTGTTGTAAATGGGATTGCTTTTTTGGTTTATTTTTCAGATAGTTTGTTATTGGCACATAAAACTGCTACTGATTTTTGTATGTTGATTTTGTATCCTACCACTTTACTAATTTTGTTTATTAGTTCTAATAGTTTTATGGTGGAGTCTTTAGGGTTTTTTATATATAAAAATATGGTATATGAAAACAGGGACAGTTTGAGTTCCTGCTTTTCCATTTGGATAGCGTTTATTTCTTTCTCTTGCCTAATTGCTCTGGGTAGGACTTTAAGTATTATGTTGAATGAAAGTGTTGAAAGTGGGCAAGCAGCTTGTCTTGTTCCAGATCTTAGAGGAGAAGCTTTCAACTTCTCCTTGTTCAGTATGATGTTAGCTGTGGAATTATCATATTTGGCCTTTATCGTGTTAAGGTGTGTTCCTTCTATACCTAATTTGTTGAGAGATTTTATCCTGAAGGAATTTTAAATTTTATCAAATGCTTTTTTTTGCATCCATTTTGTCATTGATTCTATTAATGTGATGTATCATGCTTATTGATTTGCATATGATGAATCATCCTTCCATCTCTCAGTTGATCATGGTGAACTCTCTTTTTAATTCGCTGTTGAATTTGGTTTGCTTGTATTTTGTTGAGGATTTTTGCACCTATATTCATCAGGGAGATGGCCTGTAGTTTTCTTTCTTTGTTGTGCCCTTATCTTGTTTTTGTATCAAGGTAATGCTGGCCTCATAGAATGAATTTAGATGAATTATCTCCTCTTCAGCTTTTTGGAATACTTTCAAAAGAATTGGTATTAATTATTCTTTAAATATTCAGTAGAATTCAGCAATAAAGCCATCAGGTCCCATGCTTTTCCGTGATCAGAAATTTTTATTATGGATTGAATCTTGTTATTCATTATTGGTCTGTTCACATTTTCTATTATCAATTTTGGTAGGTTGTATGTGTCCAGGTTATATGTTATCCATTTCTTCTAGATTTTCTAATTTGTTGTTCATAATTGTCTCTTACGATTCTCTGTATTTCTGTGGTATCAGGTGTAATGTCTTCTTTTTAATCTCTGATTTTATTTATTTGTGTCTTATCTCTTTTTTCTTCGTCTAGCTAAAGGTTTCTCAATTTACTTTATCTTTTTAAAAATAATTCTTTGTTTCATTGATGTTTTGTATTTTTTAGTCTCTGTTTCACTTATTTCTGCTCTGATCTTTATTATTCCCTTCATTCTTAATTTTAAATTTAGCTTGTTCTCGTTTTTTCTTTCTTTAGTTCCTTGAGTTACAATGTCAGGTTGTTTATTTGATATCTTTCTATTTTTTTGATGTAGGCATTTATTGCTATAAACTTCCCTCTTAGAACGCTGTTGCTGTATCCCATAGATTGAGTGTGTTGTGTTTCCATTTTCATTTGTTTCAAGAAATTTTAAATTTTCATTTTAAATGTTTTGATTGGTCAATTGGTTGTTCCAGGAGCATGTTGTTTAATTTCCATGTATTTGTACAATTTCCAAAATTCTTCCTGTTATCAATTCCTTTTTTTTTATTATTATACTTTAAGTTCTAGGGTACATGTGCACAACGTGCAGGTTTGTTACATATGTATACTTGTGCCATGTTGGTGTGCTGCACTCATCAACTCGTGAGCACCCATCAACTCGTCATTTACATCAGGTATAACTCCCAATGCCATCCCTTCCCCCTCCCCACTCCTCATAATAGGCCCCGGTGTGTGATGTTCCCCTACCAGAGTCCAAGTCCTGTTATCAATTTCTAATTATATTCCATTGTGATCAGAAAAATAATATGTTTTTGATTTTTAAAAATTTGTTGAGACATGTTTTGCGGCCTAACATATAATCTATCCTGGAGAAAATTCAATGTACTTTTGAGAAAAATGTGTATTCTGTAGGTTGCTGGTGGGTGAAATGTTCTGCAAATGTCTGTTAGGTCCATTTGGTCTAGAGGGCAGTACAATCCAGTGGGTTTTTTTTTGCTGATTTTCTGTTTGGATGATCTATCTATTGCTGAAAGTAGGGTGTTGAAGTCTCCTACTATTATTCTATTGCAGTCTGTATCACTCTTTAGATGCTTTATATATGCTCCAGTGTTGGGTGCATATCTATTTAGAATTGTTATAATTGGTTGCTAATTGACCCCTTTATTACAGATTTACCTTTTTTGTCTTCCCTTTCAATTTTTGACTTATCTGTTATCTAAGTATAGCTACTCTTGTAGTCTTTTGGTTTCCATTTGCATTGAATATCATTTTTCATCCCTTTGCTTTCAGTCTATGTGTGTCCTTATACGTAAAGTAAATCTTTTGTAGGTAACATATAGTTGAGTTTTGTTTTCTACCCATTCGGCCACTCTATATCTTTTAATTGGAAAATTTAATTCATTTACATTCAAGGTTATTACTGATAGGTAAGAACTTACTCTTGACATTTTGTTAAATTATTTTCTGGTTGTTTTGTATTTCCTTTGTTCCTTTTTCCCTCTCTTATAGTTTACCTGTGTGGTTTGGTGATTTTTTTTTTTTTTTTTGTAGTGATAATCTTTGATTTTTTTGTCCTTTTCATTGTGTATCTGCTGTAATTTTTTTTTTTTTTTTTGTGGTTACCATGGGGCTTACATTTTAAAAACTGTGTAGTTATAATAGACAATTTAAGTGATAATAATTTAACTTTGGCTGCATACAAATATTCTAGACTTACTTTCTACCCCTCAAATTTGTGTATTTTTTATTTTTAAATGTTTTTTTTTGAGACAGAGTCTTGCTTTTTTACCCAGGCTAGAGTGCAATGGTGCAATCTTGGCTCATTGCAACCTCCGCCTCCCAGGTTCAAGCAATTCTCCTGCCTCAGCCTCCTGAATACTTGGGACTGCCGGCACGCACCACCACAACCAGCTAATTTTTGTATTGTTAGTAGAGATGGGGTTTCGCCATTTTGGCCAGGTTGGTCTCAAACTCCTGACCTCAGGTGATCCCCCAGCCTCAGCCTCCCAAAGTTTTGGAATTATAGGCATGAGCCACTGCACCTGGCCTCTTCCACCAAATTTATAACTTTGTTGCTTACTTTGTATCTTTTCATATTGTGTATGTATTTTAACAACTTGTTGTAGCCATAGTAATCATTGACCATTTTAGCTTTTAATCTTCAAACCAGACAACTGAACGTTTATAATTTTAATCAGTAGAAAACCATGTAACAAGCATGTGTTTTTAACATGAAGCTATGACTAATTATTCGAGAATATTACTTTCAGTTAAACTTCATGCAAAAGAACAAGAAGAAAAAAATATGAGAAAACAGACCCTTTTTCTGCTTAAATTCACAAATGGCAGAATCATAGTTGGCTGGAACAGAAACAGCAGGGCCCTTCAGAAACTTCAGAGTTTTAAAAAATGAGTTCTCACTATTTTGCCTGGGCTGGTGTCAAACTCCTGGGCTCAAGCGATCCTTCTGCTCCAGCCTCTCAAGTAGATGGGACTACACAGCATGTGCCGCTGTAACCCACTTAGATCTTCTGATTAAGCTATCAATAAAGGCTAAGAGCACTCAGTCATAAAATCCTTGAATAGACTTCTCATTCTCAGTGTTTCTCTCAATTCAAGGTAGCATGATGTCAACCCTGAAGTTGTTCCTGAAGATAAAGAGAGGGCAGATGACCAAGGCTAGAGCATGACCCATAACACGGCAAAGTGAATGTGTATAAAGTATAAGGCAGCAGCTGTCTACCTCTGGTGGGCATCAGAAATACTTGCGTACCTTTCTAAACATATGAGGGCTTGGACTTTACTCCCTGCTTCCAAAGATGAAGCTCCAGGCAGATAGGTCTTGCCAAACTTTAGTCAGCAATTGTGATGTGTGCCACAGAGAACTAACTATTGGTACAATGTTTCTGCCAGTCATATGCACAACCTTTATTTTGCAAAACTGGAGATGATTTATCAATGGTGCATTTTACAAGATCACCACTGTAAGAATTCCTTTCTTTGTCTACCCTAGCTGCAGATTACTCACAACAGGCATGCATAAATGTCAATTCTCTTTATAACCTAAGTTAGAATTTTAAATGAGCTTTTACTTTTCACACTTTGCTTCTTTTATGTGGTAGAGCTAGACTGTACTTTTTGACTTCTTGATTGTAGCTAGTTTCACTGAAAATTCTTCTGGTTTTTGTGTGCTGCTAATCTCTTGTTTTAAAGATAAAGAGAATTGTACACTTTTTTTTTTCAGAAAAAGACCATATGGAAAACATTCATCTTAGCAACTTCTGATAAAAAGCAAAAAAGAAAAAACCCTGATTTTAACTTACCACTGATTTTTACTAAACTTTTAATCTTTAGTTTATGCAACAGAACCACAATTTCTTTTCCCAGTTATTAACACCCAGATTGTTTCAAACCCTAAAAGGAAAGTGCAAAACATCATGCTGTAGAATTTCTATGCCTTAGCTTCTGCAGTGTTTCTCTGTAAAGGGGCCAGGATGACCCCAACATTCCTGTCTTCACTCTCGGAGCTGTACAAATTATGCTTTTTGATGTATTCTTGGACAAGATCTAGTACAGTAATGGAGGCTCTGGCCCTTTCTAAGGGCTCTCCGGATTTTTGTGGATGAGGTATCATTAGTGATCCATTCATTCACCACATGAATGTTGCTCCAGTGTTTCCGTAGCAAATCAGCTTCATAGATGAATTTCTGAGCAGCATTTCCAGCTTGAGTAATGCATGAGCCCATAGTCTGCCATGATTTGGGTGATGTCTTCACTCTTCCAGAAATTGGGAACACCAAAGGACTCCAGTAAATCTGCCCCACATAGCAGCTTAACATTTGGTGTACCTTTTGTTTTTGGCTCTAGGGATTCCTTTTGACTAGAATTTTGTCTTTGTTCAGCTCATGGAATTCCTCTTCCGTCCAGGCCTTTCTAGTGTAGGTGAGTTCTGCCGGTGATCAAAGTTACTAGCCTCCAGTTTATCTTGATTGTGTCTTAGCATCTTGACAGTCTCTGTCCACTCCTTCTGAAGACTTTTCCATGTATCAACTTCCAATGATTTGGAATTCTTGGTGGCAAGTTCTGCCATGATGACCTGCTGATGGGCAGGAATGAGTCCCTTCTTCTTGTATGCATCATCAACGGGACAGATTATGCCTTTGACAACTCTATATCTTCCTGTTCAATTCATGCAGTCCTTGGCCAGTTCAAACAACCTGAGGTGCATCTTGGTGACAGGACTGAAGGAGCCACAAGCAAGAAGAACCACTTCAGTCTTCTCTGAATTTTCCATGGTAAGAACTTGAATTTGTTGATCTAAATGGAAAAATGTGACACCTCCCTTGTTGTTTTTACAAAGGAAATTCTTTGAACCTGAAGTGCCTTGCAAGGTAGGCGATTGGAACCATTTCGACTAGTGTGTCAACAGTCTTCTCTAAGGTGAGCTAGAAAAATGGTTTCATATCCAAATTGTAACTCTTTTCCATGCTTCTGCATTTGACACCTTCCCTCAAGGCATGTCCAGATGCAGTTTTCCTCAAAGACCCTCTTGGCCTCGCTGGGAAAAATCTCAGAAAGGCTGTGGTAGGAGCCGTTGAAAGAGAAACTGCCCCCATCAATGGATGTCTCAGGCTGCTCAAGTGGAAGTTTGTTTGGTTCTTTTTAATGATATCTATCTCTTTGTTCAATTTCTTATACAGATCATAAATTATTTTCCCAATGTATTTGAAATGTCTGTGTTCTTTTGTATCTCTCTGAGTTTCCTTAAGATTCACAAATTTCTATTGCTTTGTGTTAAGTAACTGGAGAATCACTGTGCTCATTTGGTAGCGTCATGTTCCTTGTGTCCCTCTGTTGATATCTGCGCATCTCGTGGAAGAGTTGCCTCTTCCTATTTTATACAGTAGCTTCCAGAGGGAAAGACTTTCACCTGAAGATGTATCCTAGGGAGTCACTTGGGTAGAGTGCACTGGCTTCGGTTCTGGGTGAGGACAGTAGCGTAGTCTGTCTGAAGTTTCTGTAGTCAATGTCAGTGATGCCTACAAGTGTCTCTGTGACCTAGGCTGCTAGAGTTTGTGTGTCTAGTTTGCTGGTTCTGGCGCAGCTTCCCTGTGGGCAAAGTGCCAGGCTGGTTCATGCAAGGGAGCATGGGATAGATCCACTGGCTCTGTGGTTACTCTCCTGGGGGCAGGTTGCTAAGCTAGTTTGCACATGAAGGGATCAAAGGCATAATACCTACTTTTAAAATCTGAAACAAGACATCCTAATGGTGTTCTAGAGTACCAAAGTGTAAATAAATAAGAAACAACATAGATTTGCCCTGAAAATATATTTAGTTCTTCAAGTTAAAGCCTCATGTTTTTTCCTAAATCTTAAATAATAATTCCTAGACAATACATAATATTTTTTTTTACCATGCCTCAAATTATTGTTCAATTAAAAATACGTTTTTCCATAAACTTCTTTATCAAAACATAAACAAAGATACTCAGTCAGAGCCTAGGGTCACTCTGTCTCCTATGTGTGTAGTTCCTTCAAATGTATGACTGTAGGTTCACAAACTGGATTATGATTTCATGCCAAGAGTAGGATGGTAGCATGGAAGAAACCCATGTTCTTCTAAGCATAATGCTATGTATGTCACCAACAGGCCAGCTTTCCTTCTCCCCTTCCCCCGATGCAAAAGGGTGAACAGATTTATAAGAACTAGGGTTTATGCAGGTCATCAAGGGATACCCAAACCTTAGAGATTTCCTGATTATTTTATTAATTGAGGCAGCCAGTCAGAGCATGCTAGTTCCCATTATACCTCAACTTTTACAGAGAGATCTAAAGTCTTATCATGTTGTGATTTTATATGTAAAAGGCATTAAAACATGGTATATGCCCTGGCAAACCCCCATCATAATGAAAAAATGTCATGACCAAAAAGGAATATTTGCTCCATGTGTGCTATATTCAGAATGAATTTCCTACTGACAATCTTGTTGATTAAAATAAAAATAAAGCCACATAGACATTTTCTCCTGACAATCCTCTCAATTAAAAAAATAATAAAAATGAAACCACATGATTTTCCAGTTTGAATGAAAAAGACTAAGTGGATGAGAAATGTATCTGTATCTGGGAGATCATACTCAATTCCATTCAGCATTATCAAAAACACTCTTCAGTGAAGTCTATCTGATTTAGAAAAGTTTGTTTCACAAAATGAAATACTATTGGTAAGAGAATTTAATTAGCATTTATTTCCCTGCCTGATTTTTAAAAGGTGCTTGTATTTGTCTTAATACATTGAAAGAGAGAGAAAAGGATTAATACTCAAATATTTCATCCCATATAATAATTCAAGTAGAATTTACTTTAAAATTCAAGGCCAAACTTCAGATTTTTAAAGAAAATCTATTTTGATGTGATAACCTGGAGCTCAATCCTTGAGGTAAAAAATGGATTTCACCAAAAGCAATACAATTTTTGCTTGAAATTCAGTGAAGGATCAGTTTTCTGTGGTCTTTTAGCCAAGAGACAAGGGGAAAAAAATGAACTCGGTTCATTTCTTAAATTCTGATTTAGTGTCAGAGAGCAGGCAATTGAAAGTTCTTTGTGAAAGTGATTTCTTTGTTTTCCCTAAGAGCTCTTGAATGTTCATACTGGAACACTGGTGACCTTGTTTATACCAACGTTGTATCAGTCACCATCAACTGTCTTCTGTGCTACAATAAATATGCTCCAGTACTTGTAGGTCCAAAGTTTCTAGGGCCTATCAACACAATTTCTTAAACATCAAGAGCCTGGTAGTTATGGCAAAAGAGGCTTTGTGCAGAACTCTCACTGAACCCAGCACAATTCCTAGCACATCCATCCCATACTGTAGTTCAAAGTGCAGTGTTAAGTAATTACAGAATATAAATTATTTTGAGGCAGTTCTAGTGAATTATTTTTAGAGTGCTGAGGTTTAGAAATTCCAGACATTGTTGTACAGTCTCAACAAACTATGTAATAGACAACTGGCAAGGATGCAGAATCCATGGGCATATATTTTTTTAAGAAAGGTCAAGTTATTCTTTCACCCTCTTTTCTTTAGAAAAAATGTCATTGCTTTGATTAACTGATAGGTTACCAGGTAGTCTGAAGAACAGTTTCCAAGAATGGCCCACATTCCTTTCTACCACATAGTACAGAAAATTTTTATTTCTATAAAGTAAGCATAAAGATTTAGGCTGATTTGAGTTTTTTTCTCGTTAACACATTTTAAAACTGAAAATCAAGTCACATATATTTTTACTTATTTTCTCTCCATCATAAATAAACTGCTCAGGGTGCAGATACAGAACTGTAACAATCCAAATCAGGATAGCTCTCTTTTTGCTCCCCTTCCACATCTCCCTCTTTTCTCCCTTTCTCCCTTTGCTATCATGCTATATGATCTGAACTCCTAGGGTATGAAATATAGATGAGAAACTAATATATATAACCCTCAAAAGTAAATCATAGAACAGTTTTATAACACTGAGTTAAATAAGATGAAGAAGGGAAAATATGTCCTTATAATTAAAAAAAAACCCTGACGATACCTATGGCTGAAATAAGGAATACCTTCTCAAAGATTTAGAACTAAGATTTACATGGGAAAAGGGAGTGAAATAACTCTGGGGAAATCACGATGGCCTTTATTATGGTTTTTCATTCCTTCAAAGTTTACAAAATGATTCATATTTTCTATTTCTTCATGTGTCAGTTTTGGTAAATTGTTTTTTATAGGAATTTATCCATTTTATTAAAAATTTCAAATTTAGAGAAATAAAGTTAATATCTTTAAATAATATAATTTTAAAATATCTATAGACTGTGATAATAGACTCCTTTTTAATTTATGATTCTTCATTTACTTGATCAACCTTACCAATGGTTTATCAATTTTATTAGTCTTTTCAAATAATCCATTTGGCGGTTCCAAGATGGCCAAATAGGAACAGCTCCAGTCTATAGCTCCCAGTGTGAGCAACACAGAAGACGGTGATTTCTGCATTTCCAACTGAGGTACTGGGTTCATCTCACTGGGGCTTGTCAGACAGTGGGTGCAGGACGGTGGGTGCAGCCCACCGAGCATGAACCGAAGCAGGGTGAGGCATCAACTCACCCGGGAAGCTCAAGGGGTCAGGGAATTCCCTTTCCTAGCCAAGGGAAGCTGTGACGGACAGCACTTGGAAAACTGGGTCACTCCCACGCTAATACTGTGCTTTTCCAATGGTCTTAGCAAACAGGACACCAGGAGATTATATCCTGCATCTGGCTCGGAGGGTCCCATGCCAATGGAGCGTTGCTCATTGCTAGCACAGCAGTCTGAGATCGAACTGCAAGGCAGTAGCCAGGCTGGGGGAGGGGCATCTGCCATTGCTGAGGCTTGAGTAGGTAAACAAAGCAGCAGGGAAGTTCGAACTGGGTGGAGCCCACCACAGCTCAAGGAGGCCTACCTGCCTCTGTAGACTCTACCTCTGGGGGCAGGGCATAGCTGAACAAAAGGCAGCAGAAACCTCTGTAGACTTAAATGTCCTTGTCTGACAGCTTTGAAGAGAGTAGTGGTTCTCCCAGCACGTAGTTTGAGATCCGAGAACAGACAGACTGCCTCCTTAAGTGGGTCCCTGATCCCCAAGTAGCCTAACTGGAAGGCACCCCCAGTAGGGGCAGACTGACACCTCGCACAGCCAGGTAACCCTCTGAGATGAAGCTCCCAGAGGAATGATCAGGCAGCCACATTTGCTGTTCAGCAATATTCGCTGTTCTGCTGCCTCCTCTGCTGATACCCAGGCAAACAGGGTCTGGAGTGGACCTAAAGCAAACTCCAACAGACCTGCAGCTGAGGGTCCTGACTATTAGAAGGAAAACTAACCAACAGAAAGGACATCCACACCAAAACCCCATCTGTACGTTGCCACCATCAAAGACCAAAGGTAGATAAAAGACAAAGATGGGGAAAAAACAGAGCAGAAAAGCTGAAAATTCTAAAAATCAGAGTGCCTCTCCCCCTCCAAAGGAACGCAACTCCTTGCCAGCAATGGAACAAACCTGGATGGAGAATGACTTTGATGAGTTGAGAGAAGAAGACTTCAGACGATCAAACTTCTCCAAGCTAAAGGAGGAAGTTTGAACCCATTGCATAAATGACCTGATGGAGCTGAAAACCATGGCACGAGAAGTACGTGATGAATGCACAAGCTTCAGTAGCCATTTAGATCAACTGGAAGAAAGGTATCAGTGATTGAAGATCAAATGAATGAAATGAAGCGAGAAGTTTAGAGAAAAAAGAGTAAAAAGAAATGAACAAAGCCTCCAAGAAATATGGGACTATGTGAAAAGACCAAATATACGTCTGATTGGTGAACCTGAAAGTGACAGGGAGAATGGAACCACGTTGGAAAACACCCTGCAGGATATTATCCAGGAGAACTTCCCCAACCTAGCAAGGCAGGCCAACAATCAAATTCAGGAAATACAGAGAGCAACACAAAGATACTCCTCAAGAAGAGCAACTCCAAGACACATAATTGTCAGATTCACCAAAGTTGAAATGAAGGAAAAAATGTTTAGGGCAGCCAGAGAGAAAGGCCGGGTTACCCACAAAGGGAAGCCCATTAGACTAACAGTGGATCTCTTGGCAGAAACTCTACAAGCCAGAAAAGAGTGGGGGCCAATATTCAACATTCTTAAAGGAAAGAATTTTCAACCCAGAATTTTATATCCAGCCAAACTAAGCTTCATAAGTGAAGGAGAAATAAAATCCTTTACAGACAAGCAAATGCTGAGAGATTTTGTCACCACAAGTCCTGCCCTACAACAGTTCCTGAAGGAAGCACTAAACATGGAAAGGAACAACTGATACCAGACACTGCAAAAACATGCCAGATTGTAAAGACCATTGATGCTAGGAAGAAACTGCATCAACTAATGAGTGAAATAACCAGCTAATATCAAAATGACAGGATTAAATTCACACATAGCAATAATAACCTTAAATGTAAATGGGCTGAATGCTCCAATTAAAAGACACAGACTGGCAAATTGGATAAAGAGTCAAGACCCATCAGTGTGCTGTATTCAGGAGACCCATCTCATGTGCAGAGACACACATAGGCTCAAAATAAAGGGATGGAGGAAGATCTACCAAGTAAATGGAAAAAAAAAGAAGGCAGGGGTTGCAATCCTAGTCTCTGTTAAAACAGACTTTAAACCAACAAAGATCAGAAGAGACAAAGAAGGCCATTACGTAATGGTAAAGGGATCAATTCAACAAGAAGAGCTAACTATCCTAAATATATATGCACCCAATACAGGAGCACCCAGATTCATAAAGCAAGTCCTTAGAGACTTACAAAGAGACTTAGACTCCCACACAATAATAATGAGAGTCTTTAACACCCCACTGTCAACATTAGACAGATCAATGACACAGAAAGTTAAAAAAGACATCCAGGAATTGAACTTCTCTCTGCACCAAGCAGAACTAATAGACTTCTGCAGAACTCTCCATCCCAAATCAACAGAATATACATTCTTCTCAGCACCACGTTGCACTTATTCCAAAACTGACCACATAGTTGGAAGTAAAGCACTCTTCAGCAAATGTAAAAGAACAGAAAGTATAACAAACTGTCTCTCAGACCACAGTGCAATCAAACTAGAACTCAGGATTAAGAAACTCACTCAAAACCACTCAACTACATGGAAACTGAACAACCTGCTCCTGAATGACTATTGGGTACATAACGAAATGAAGGCAGAAATAAAGATGTTCTTTGAAACCAATGAGAACAAAGACACAACGTACCAGAATCTCTGGGACACATTTAAAGCAGTGTGTAGAGGGAAATTTATAGCACTAAATGCCCACAAGAGAAAGCAGGAAATATCTAAAATTGACACCCTAACATCACAATTAGAAGAACTAGAGAAGCAAGAGCAAACACATTCAAAGCCAGCAGAAGGCAAGAAATAACTAAGATCAGAGCAGAACTGAAGGAGATAGAGACACAAAAAACCCTTCAAAAAAATCAATGAATCCAGGAGTTGGTTTTTTGAAAAGATCAACAAAATTGATAGACTGCTGGCAAGATGAATAAAGAAGAAAAGAGAGAAGAATCAAATAGACTCAATAAAAAATGATAAAAGGGATATTACCACCGATCCCACAGAAATACAAACTATCATCAGAGAATACTGTAAACACCTCCATGCAAATAAGCTAGAAAATCTAGAGAAATGGATAAATTCCTGGACACATACACCCTCCCAAGACTAAACCAGGAAGAAGTTGAATCCCTGAACAGACCAATAATAGGCTCTGAAATTGAGATAATAATTAATAGTCTACCAACCAAAAAAAGTCTGGGACCAGACGGATTCAGTCAAATTCTACCAGAGGTACAAGGAGGCGCTGGTACCATTCCTTCTGAAACTATTCCAATCAATAGATAAAGAGGGAATCCTCCCTAACTCATTTTATGAGGCCAGCATCATCCTGATACCAAGGCCTGGCAGAGACACAACAAAAAAAGAGAATTTTAGACCAATATCCCTGATGAACATCGATGCAAAAATCCTCAATAAAATACTGGCAAACCGAATCCAGTAGCACATCAAAAAACTTATCCACCATGATCAAGTCGGCTTCATCCCTGGGATGCAAGGCTGGTTCATCATACACAAATCAATCAATGTAATCCATCATATAAACAGAACCAAAGAGAAAACCCACATGATTATCTCAATAGATGCAGAAAAGACCTTTGACAAAATTCAACAGCCCTTCGTGCTAAAAACTCTCAATAAATTCGGTATTGATGGAACGTATCTCAAAATAATAGAGCTATTTATGATAAACCCACAGCCAATATCATACTGAATGGGCAAAAACTGGAAGCATTCCCTTTGAAAACTGGCACAAGACAGAGATGCCCTCTCTCACCACTCCTATTCAACATAGTATTGGAAGTTCTGGCCAGGGCAATCAGGCAGGAGAAAGAAATAAAGGGTATTCACTTAGGAAAAGAGGAAGTCAAATTGTCCCTGTTTGCAGATGACATGATTGTCTATTTAGAAAACCCCATCGTCTCAGCCCCAAATCTCCTCAAGCTGATAAGCAACTTCAGCAAAGTCTCAGGATACAAAATCAATGTGCAAAAATCACAAGCATTCCTGTACACCAATAACAGACAAACAGAGAGCCAAATCATGCATGAACTCCCATTCACGATTGCTTCAAAGAGAATAAAATACCTAGGAATCCAACTTACAGGGGATGTGAAGGACCTCTTCAAGGAGAACTACAAACCACAACTCAACGAAATAAAAGAGGACACAAACAAATGGAAGAACATTCTATGCTCATGGATAGGAAGAATCAATATCATGAAAATGGCCATACTGCCCAAGGTAATTTATAGATTCAATGCCATCTCCATTAAGCTACCAATGACTTTCTTCAAGACTTGGAAGAAACTACTTTAAAGTTCACATGGAACCAGAAAAGAGCCCTCATTGCCAAGACAATCCTAAGCCAAAAGAACAAAGGTGGAGGCATCACACTACCTGACTTCAAACTATACTACAAAGCTACAGTAACCAAAAGAGCATGGTACTGATACCAAAACAGAGATACAGATCAATGGAACTCAACACAGCCCTCAGAAATAATACCACACATCTACAACCATCTGATCTTTGACAAACCTGACAAAAACAAGAAATGGGGAAAGGATTCCATATTTAATAAATGGTGCTGGGAAAACTGGCTAGCCATAATGTAGAAAGCTGAAACTGAACCCCTTCCTTATACCTTATACAAAAATTAATTCAAGATGTATTAGAGACTTAAATGTTAGACCTAAAACCACAAAAACCCTAGAGGAAAACCTAGGCAATACCATTCAGGACAGTCATGGGCAAGGACATGTCTAAAACACCAAAAGCAATGGCAACAAAAGCCAAAATTGACAAATGGGATCTAATTAAACTAAAGAGCTTCTGCACAGCAAAAGAAACTACCATCAGAATGAACAGACAACCTACAGAATGGGAGAAAATTTTTGCAATCTAATCATCTGACAAAGGGCTAATATCCAGAATCTACTAAGAACTCAAACAAATTTACAAGAAAAAACAAACAACCCCATCAAATAGTGGGCAAAGGATATGAACAGACACTTCTCAAAAGAAGACATTTATGCAGCCAACAGACATATGAAAAAATGCTCATCATCACTGGCCATCAGAAAAGTGCAAATCAAAACCACAATGAGATACCATCTCACACCAGTTAGAATGGCGATCATTAACAAGTCGGGAACAACAGGTGCTGGAGAGGATGTGGAGAAATAGGAATGCTTCTACACTGTTGGTGGGACTGTAAACTAGTTCAACCGTTGGAAGACAGTGTGGCGATTCCTCAAGGATCTAGAACTAGAAATACCATTTAACCCAGCCATCCCATTACTGGGTATATACCCAAAGGATTATAAATCATGCTGCTATAAAGACACATGCACGTGTATGTTTCTTGCGGCACTATTCACAATAGCAAAGACTTGGAACCAACCCAAATGCCCATCAATGACAGACTGGATTAAGAAAATGTGGCACATATACACCATGGAATACTATGCAGCCATAAAAAAGGATGAGTTCTTGTCCTTTGTAGGGAGATGGATGAAGCTGGAAACCATCATTCTCAGCAAAGTATTGCAAGGACAAAAAACCAAACACCGCATGTTCTCACTCATAGGTGGGAATTGAACAATGAGAACACTTGGGCACAGGAAGGGGAACATCACACACTGGGGCCTGTCATGGGGTGGGGGGAGTGGGGAGGGATAGCATTAGGTGATATACCTAATGTAGATGATGAGTTAATGGGTGCAGCACACCAATATGGCACATGTATACATATGTAACAAACCTGCACATTGTGCACGTGTATCCTAGAACTTAAAGTATAATAATAATAAAAAAACCAAATAATCCATTTTTGGTTTAAAAAATTTTAGTTATTAAAAATTATAAAATGTCTGATAATTAATATTCTGAATCTCCTGTGCATTCATTTCTTTAACTGGTGTTTCTCTCAATTTTTTATTACATCATCTTCTCTTCTCATTTATCTGTTACTTTTTATTGTGTGCAAGATGTTGTATACAAAAAGTGTTGAAATCATTTGAAGCTAAAATTATATTTAAAATTATATTTCCTGACTGGGAGGATTTCCATTTGCTCATGGCCGTTAGGGGCACTAGCAATCTTATATTACTACAGTCCAATTAGAGGAGCTAAGATGGTTGAATGCTAGACTTCTGTCCCAAGTCTTTTTTCCCACTACCTCTTACTACTAGATGGAGCCCTATGGGATCCCAACTCAATGTAGGGGATTTATCAAAGATCCCTTTTTCATAGATTTTTTTTCTTACTGCCTAGCCCTATAGCTCTGCCAAACCTCTGCTCAACTATTCCTTTGATTACCTCCTCCAGAATCACATTCCTAGGATTTACCTCTCTGACTTCCCCTTTTCTCCCCTTTATTTCATAATTCTTTACTATTTTGTGATTTAAAAGATTTTTTAATCCTACTTTGTTAATTTTTCTTACCAGGAGTGGTTTATCTGATATAAACCAGCATTCCTGGAAGGATAAGTTCATTATACTTTGTTTTTAATATTTACCATTGGTCTGTGATTTCTAAGGTCAATTTTTCAGAGTATGAAAGGCTTATGATCTACTTGAGTTCCTCTAGTAATTTCTTTGTTACTTTGTAAGACGTAACTTTATGTAATATTGCAAGGTCTCTCTTCCTTTAAACAGTTTAATTTCCTACTCTGAATGATGTTTTTAGAATATGTCCAGTTACATCTTCTTGCTTTTCTTTTTGGCTACAGCATTTTGGTTAGTTATGTGCTTAATCTTAGATCAGCCTTAGTCTCAGATCAGCCTTAAACAATATATTTTAAAAATGAGAAGATCGGCACTTAAATTTCCTCACATTTTCATTTCCCTCTTGCTCCTGATTTTTGTTAGTTATATTATTTTTATAAAGGGATAACTTATTATATTTCTACTCTGTTCTGTACACCCTACTTTCCTGAAGTCATTTTAACCTTACTTTTAAATGTAAAATGACTTAATGCTCATTGCTCATCATTTATATCTTGGTTGACCTAGTTGGCTAACAGCTTTTTAAAAGCTCATGTAGATTTTTTCTCCTACATTTTGCACTTTTGAAAAAGTTATTGCACAGATGGACAGAATAAACAAGCCTGGTGTGTCTGGGTATATAATTTGGGGGTCACACTTTATTTCCCTGAGAACTTGATGATTTCATTATTCCCAGCACTGAATGTAGATAAATTTGAAGCTAGCTTAATTCTTTTGCTTTTCAGATAAGATATTTATGCCCTTACCTTTTTAAGGTACTCTTGGGTTCCCTATTTTTCTTTGAAGTTCCTTAACTTTACTAGATTATGCATGGAAATTAATGAATATTTATATCTGCTGGAATATTGTGTGTCCTTTAATTCTATAGATTCAAATCTTTTATTTTAGGAGGCTTTTTGATATAACTTTGGATATTTTTGTTCTCCATTTGTTCTGTTCTTGTCTTTAAAAACAAGAATGTTGAATGTTTTACATATAATTTCTAATAAAAATCCAATGTCTTGTACCTGTTCAATTTCTTCTGTGCTCTAGATCTACAAGTTTTTCCTACTCTAGTCTTTATTCTTTTCTATTTCATTTTGCTCCGCTTTCTCAAGATGTCATGATTGTCTTGACTTATAATTTCAACATGGGCAACGTTGCTTTTCCCATCAAAGCCTTTCTTTCTTTCTTTTTTTTTTTTTTCTTTTTTGAGATGGAGTTTCACTCTTGTTGCCCAGGCTGGAGTGCAGTGGCACGATCTCAGCTCACTGCAACCTCCGCCTCCTGGGTTCAAGTGATTCTTTTGCCTCAGCCTCCTGAGTAGCTGGGATTACAGTAGCTGGGATTATGCCACCACACTTGGCTAATTTTTGTATTTTTTTAGTAGAGACGGGGTTTCACCATGTTAGCCAGGCTGGTCTCGAACTCCTGATTTCAGGTGATCCACCTGCCTCAGCCTCCCAAAATGCTGGGATTACAGGTGTGAGCCACCGTGCCCGACCCAAAGCCTTTATTTCTTTGATGCTTTTATTTTGCTCTTTTACTTCTATCCCAATATCTATGAAATAATTTGTTTGAAAAATTTTTATTGCCTTACCTTTTTTTTTTTTTTTTAAACTTGAGACTTTATATATTAGCTTTGGAGTCCTAATTCAGAAAGGTCACCTTATTCATTAAGTTTCATGAACTCACAGATAACTTCAGTCACAAGTTTTATCTGCTCTAGGGCAATAAAAATATTTTTGGTGGTTGTCCTTTTTATGATTTTTATTTATTCTTTTGCTTTTCTTCTTTATGTAAATAGAGTAATTTCTGCATAAATCCTATGCTGATTACTTTTCGATAATGAGGGGATTTTTCTCTGGAGGTGACAGAATAATGCATGAAAATATGGAAGGGGCAGAGAGGTGCTGTGTGATAGTAGAAAGACTTTTTTTAGTTCATAGCAAGGTCTCAAATAATATGAGGATGTCTATGTTTGCATGCATGTGCATGCACACACACAAGTATGTCGATTGTGTGGTTTAGTTGTAATCTTTCTTTACTCATCCATCCATCATACAAATATTTATTGTGCACCTCCTTTGTGCCAGGTACCGCTCTAGGTTTGAAGAATATAGCAACAGATAAATCAGAAAAAAAGTTTCTGCGTCCGTGGAGTTTACATTCAATGGGGGCTAAAAATTGACAGCTTCAAGCTGCTTATCATTCAGTTCCTCATCTGGTCTTCCAAACAGATAGTTTCTTGCAGAGTTAGCTTGTCTGCATGTGTCTTCATTTGTCATCACATTCCCTGCATTGGAGGGGTTTCTTGTGGGGTTTCAGGAGCTCCCTAAGGTCATCCATCTCATTCTATCATGTCTTACCCGTTGATGTGTATCGCCTGCTTCAAAGACCTCTGCACTGTCATCCTTTGAGCTCCAGTAACCATCTTCTGTCAGTTTCTTGCCTCTCTCTCTGGTCCAGATTCACTATACTTGCCAGCCTTTCTTCATATATATTACAGTTGAAGTTAATGAAGAGTTTCTAACCATTACAAATGGGAGTGTGTATTGCTAAATTTCCTTGTTGCTTTTGGCTTTTTTCCAGAAAGCAGTTTAGGGATCAAAATGTCTTTAGTATCCTGAAACTAAATATTTCATCCTTTCACTTTCAAAGTGAGGGAACTCAAGCCTAGGAGGTTCAGTGATTTGTTGAACGTCTCACGTATAATCTTTAATAAAAATTTCATCCTAGAACCGAAGTTTCTGGGCTCCCAGTTTAATGTATTGTCTATTATATTTTATTTTTATGTGAAAGATACATCAATATCAAGGAAACAAATCAATATTATAGATTTAGTCATAGAAACAGCTTCAGATTTGTCCAAAGCCAACTTCCCATCTCTTCTCATGTTAAAAAAAAAAAAAAACATAACTACGTATTTATACTGATTTATCCATTGGAATAATTAGAGTTCAAGTCTACCTTTGAATTGCAAGCTTAGTTATACATAATTTTAAAAAATAAACATATTGAAACCCTTTTTGGAGATTTGCAACAATTTTAAAAAACTTGCAGTTGAGCTATATGGCCTGGAAATGTTTTTAAAAATTAAGAAAAAACTAGGTAGATACTAGTCTATTTTATCCTTTATTATGATGAAATACATACAAATCTATTATAAAAAGTTAAAATTTATCAAAACTTTCAAACGCAAATACAGACTGCACATGTGCCATTCACAGTCAAGAGAAATGTGAGCAAACATAAAGTATTAAATCATTACTGCATACAATTAACTGTAGTACATACTGTACTGCAAAAATTTCATAGCCACCTCCTATTGCTATTGTGCTAAGCTCAGGCGCTGCAAGTATCTGCTTAAAATTTCATGTCACTAATTATCTCTGTATAAGCCATTTGTGTCTCCAGTAAATTCCATATTACAGTAAAAAGTGACCTGTCACGGTTCTCACGTATTTTTCGTTGTATTTAGTGCAACACTCTAAACCTTGAATAACACCATGGAATCTATACAAAGTCCCATTAGTGTTGCCGAAAGTGCTCCAAGAAGCGAGAAAAATCAGGACAAGAAAAAGTTTAACTGCTTAATATTTACCACAGATTGAGGTCTGCAGCTGGGATTGCCTGCCATTTCAAGATGAATGAATCTAGTGTAAGGTGCATTGTTAAAAAAGAAAGAAAATTCATGAGGCTGTCACTACAGCTACACCAGCAGGCATAAAAACTTATACTTTTTGCAAAATACCTTTTCATCTCATATTGAAAATGGAGCTTTTCATCTCATATTGAAAATGGAGCTTTTATGTGGGTGCAGAATTGCTATAAGAAGGCACACCTGGCTAGGTGCAGTGGCCCAAGCCTGTAATCCCAGCACTTGGGAGGCTGAGGCGGGCGGATCACAAGGTCAGGAGATCGAGACCATCCTGGCCAAAATGGTGAAACCCTGTCTCTACTAAAATACAAAAAATTAGCCAGGCATGGTGGCGTGCACCTGTAGTCCCAGCTACTCCGGAGGCTGAGGCAGAAAAATCACTTGACCTGGAAGGTGGAGGTTGCAGTGAGCCAAGATTGCGCTACTGCACTCCAGCCTGGTGACAGAGCAAGACTCCATCTCAAAAAACAACAAACAAACAAAAACAAACAAACAAAAAAAACAAAGAAAGGCATGCCTAAAGACTCTATTATTATTTGAAGAAAATCAAGTCATATAACAAAGCAAAAGGAAGGTAAAGGAACTAAAGCTGGAGAATTTAATGCCAGCAAAAGATGGTGTGATAGTTTTAGAAAGACGTTTGGTTTTAAAAATTTGACGATAACAGGAGAATCAGCTTTTGCCAACCAAGAGGCAGCAGATCAGTTCCCAGGCACCATTAAGAAAATCACTGAGAAGAATATCTGCCTAAATAGATTTTAATTCTTTTAAATTTTGGGGGTTACATAGTAGGTGTACTAAATAGGTTTTTAATGCAAATAAAGGTACCCTATTCTGAAAAAAAAAATGCCATGAAGGACATTTATTAGTAAGAAAAAGAAGTGAGCACCAGGATTTAAGGCAGGAAGAGATGGGCTACCGCTACTGTTTTGTGCAAATGCAGTTCAGTTTATGATAAGGACTGCCCTTATCTATAAAGCAGCTAACCACTGAGCCTTGAAGGGAAAAGTTAAACACTACCTTGCCAATCTTTTGGCTTTACAAGAAGGACTGTGCAATGAGAACCCTTTTTCTGGATTGATTCCATTTATGCTTTGTCCCTCAACTCAGGAGTTACCTTGCCAGTAAGGGACTGCCATTTAAGGTTCTTTTGATATTGAACAATGCCCCTGGCCACCCAGAACTCCATGAGTTCAACACTGAAGGTGCTGAAGTGGTCTACTTGCCCCCAAACAAATTTATCTTTGGCTGTGTCCCCACCTAAATTTATCTTGAATTCCCATGTGCTGTGGGAGGGACTCAGTGGGAGGTAATTGAATCATGGGGGCAGGTCTTTCCCCTTATCTCAAACCAGTAGGCTTGAGACCCCCAAAGGGCTGATGTTTAGTTTTATCTGTCGGAAGACAGATAAAGACTGATGTCTCAGATCAAGCAGTCAGGCAGGAAGAGTTTTCCTTTCCATTTGTAGCCTATTCAGGTCAATCGGCTTTACTCAGTATCTTAGTCCACTGGGTTGCTGTAACAGAACATGTTAAACTGCGTAATTGACGGACAACAGAAATGTATTTCTCACCTTCTAGAAACTGGGAAGCCTAAGATCAAGGCACCAAGAGATCGCCACATGCACACAGCAAATTGAGTGTCTGGTGGGGACTTGCTCTTTGGTGCCTTCTAGCTGTGTCCTTAGGTGGCAGAAGGTGCACATAGACTTCTTGGGCTCTTTTCTAAGGGCAGTGATCTCCTTAATAACCTCATTAATGAGGGCTCCACCCTCATGACCCAATCACCTCCCAAACGTCCCACATCTTTTTTTTTTTTTCTCTTTTGAGATGGAGTCTTGCTCTGTTGCCCAGGCTGGAGTGAAGTGGTGCGATCTTGGCTCCCTGCAACCTCTGCCTCCAGGGTTCAAGTGATTCTTGTGCCCCAGCCTCCCGAGTAGCTGGGACTACAGGTGTGCACCACCATGCCCGGCTAATTTTTGTATTTTTAGTAGAGATGGGGTTTCACCATGTTGGCCAGGATGGTCTCGATCTCCTGACCTCGTAATCTGCCTGCCTCGGCCTCCCAAGTGCTGGTATTACAAGCCTGAGCCACCGTGCCTGGCCCCAAATGCCCCACATCTTAATACCCTCATATTAAGGGTTAGTTTCAATATATGAATTTTGGGGAGAGGAGGACACAAACGTTCAAATCACAGCACTCAGTCTGCTGATGTAAATGTTAATTTCATCGAAGACACCTCCTCAACCACATCCAGAAAACTCTTTGACCAAATATCTGGAAACCCTGTGGCACACAACACAAGTTGACACATACAATTATCATGCCCACAGTAATTACTGTAATTTTTGTTTTGTTTTGTTTTTGTTTTTGTTTTTGAGACAGAGTCTCACTCTGTCGCCCAGGCTGGAGTGCAGTGGTGTGATCTAGGCTCACTGCAAGCTCCGCCTCCTGGTTTCACGCCATTCTCCTGCCTCAGTCTCCTGAGTAGCTGGGACTACAGGCACCTGCCACCACGCCTGGCTAATTTTTTTTTTTTTTTTTTGTATTTTTAGTGGAGATGGGGTTTCACCGTGTTAGCCAGGATGGTTTTGATCTCCTGACCTCGTGATCCGCCTGCCTCAGCCTCCCAAAGTGCTGGGATTACAGGCTTGAGCCACCACGGCTGGCCAATTACTGTAATTTTTAAGCCTACTTTCAGGTCCATGCTACTTTCAATGCCATGTGTCAGCTATTGAGTAATGTCAGTTGTTGATAACTGAGATTGTAAACTCAGAAAAGAACAAAGGTAGGTCAGCACTGAAAGTGCAGCCACATATTTACTGATGCTGTTACCTATAACATTTATTTTTTATCGTGACTCAGATCATACATTTTACATATTTAAAAGTGTGCTGAGTGGTTTCAATAAGCTGTAAGAACTATAATAAAACGAAAGAATTAGAATTGATCCAAAACATTTTAAATTTATACATTTCTTTCCAGAGTGGTAAAACAATAAATGTAATTAAACAATGTCCATTGAATATAAGGTAGAATCAGGGTCTCAGTATCTAACAACAAACCTACCATGCAACATAATTTCCTTAGGGGCAAAAGAACAAGATTTACATCACCTTACTCTCCTTCTTTCCCTGCTTACTGTCCACTCTTCTCTTTCTTACGCCTTTCCTTTCTCCCTTTCCCTAATACAAGCAGTAGATTTGGGGAAAACAAATATGGAACAAACCCAGAATCTTTTTCCCCATTATCCTAGTGAAGAAGACAAGCAGGTAAAACATCTAACCAGTGTAAGATGGTGGGATGAGTTTTCAGTGCAATAGTAATTAATTAGGGTGATAGTAGACTTTACAGGGGAGGAAACACTTAAGCGGAACCTCAGTGGTTGCTCAGGGACTCATCAGCCAAAGGGAACATTCTAGAGCAGTGGTTTCCAACCTTTTTGGTACCAGGGACCAGTTTCATGGAAGACAATTTTTCCACAGACTGGCGGGGTTGAGGCAATGGTTCTGGGATCATTCAAGCATGTTACATTTATTGTGCATGTTATTTCTATTATTATTACATGGTAACATATAATGAAATAATTATGCAACTCACCATAATGTGGAGTCAGTGGGAGCTCCGAGCTTGCTTTCCTGCAACTAGATGGTCCCATCTGTGGGTGATGGGAGACAGTGACACCTGAAGTGTGTTGCTTAAGTCCACTCTACTCTGTAATCTCATTTTGGTTGCTGTCACTGCAGAAAACCCTGCTTCACAAAGATAGGATGTTGGAAATGGAAGCAGGCTTTTCAGCGCTTTTGTGGCAATTTCAGGATATTCTGCCTTGACTTCAATCCAGAACATATGGAGATTTGAAATTGTCTGAAACATACTTTTAAGGATACCAGATGCAGCTGTACAATTGAAGTACATCAACTCACTTGCCACTATAAAGCTTGCCACCAGATACAGCTTACTTGTCACATGCCACTCACTTTCAGGGTTTTGATATGAGTCTGTAAGCAATTGATTTATTATGGTTTCTGTGCAGTCAAGCCTCTCTGCCAGTGTTAACTTGTATTTGAAGCTGCTCCTGAGTGCTAGCATCACTGCCTCAGTTCCACCTCAGATCATCAGGCATTAGATTTTCATAAGGAACACACAATCTAGATCCCTCACATGTGCAGTTCACAATAGGGTTCACTTTCCTATGATAATCTAATGCCACTGCTGATCTGACAGGAGGCAGAGCTCAGGTGGCAACGTGAGAAATGGGGAGCAGCTGTAAATACAGATGAAGCTTCACTCGCTCACCTGCCACTCACTTCCTCTGTGTGGCCCGGTTTCTAACAGACCACGGACAGGTACTGGTTCAAGGCCCCAGGGTTGGGGACCCTTGTTCTAAAGTGAATTGCTAGTTCCTCACAGTCTTTTAGAGCATTTTGGCTATTTCTAGCACCTGACACATAGTAGCTGCTCATTCAGTAACTTATCCGTTCAACAATGTTTATTAAATATCTTTTATGTGCCTAAGTGTAACACACACAGAGACACATATGTTTAATAAATACATGTTATTTTGTTTTACACTGTTGGTGGGAGTGTAAATTAGTTCAATCATTGTGGAAGACAGTGTGGCAATTCCTCAAGGATCTAGAACTAGAAATACCATTTGACCCAGCCATCCCATTACTGGGTATATACCCAAAGGATTATAAATCATTCTACTATAAAGACACATGCACATGTATGTTTATTGTGGCACTGTTCACAATAGCAAAGACTTGGAACCAACCCAAATGCCCATCAATGATACACTGAATAAAGAAAATGTGGCACATATACACTATGAAATACTATACAGCCATAAAAAAGGATGAGTTCTTGTCCTTTGCAGGGACATGGATGAAGCTGGAAACCATCATTCTCAGCAAACTAACACCAGAACAGAAAACCAAACACTGCATGTTCTCGCTTTTAAGTGGGAGTTGAACAATGAGAACACATGGACACAGGGAGGAGAATATCTCACACACCTGGGCCTGTCAGGGGTTGGGGGCTAGGGGAGGGATAGTATTAGGAGAAATACCTAATGTAGATGATGGCTTGATGGGTGCAGCAAACAGCCATGGCACATGTATACCTATGTAACAAACCTCCACATTCTGCACATGTACCTTAGAACTTAAAGAGTATATATATATACACACACACACACACATGCATACATATATATACATACACACACACATATGTAAAAGAATTGATGATTGATAATTAGCTTGCACTAACATATCCACATTTTCGTGCCTGTTCAATCTTGCTTGTATCTTGGCAAAACTGGAGTCACCATTACTATATATTGCTCATGCAAACAATTTTTTTTTCTTGAGATGAAGTCTTGCTCTGTCACCCAGGCTGAAGTTCAGTAACATGATCTTGGCTCACTGCAACCTCTGCCTCCCAGGTTCAAGCAATTCTCCTGTCTCTGCCTCCTGAGTAGTTGGAACTACAGGTGCCCGCCACCACACCTAGCTGATTTCTGTATTTTTAGTAAAGATGGGTTTTGCCATGTTGTATGCCACCAGTTTGGAGGGGGCCTATTCGTGTTATATGATTTATACTATGTCTAGGGTTCAGGAAATTTGGTCATTCTGTTACAATTGCTTAAAAATGTCCATGTGCCTTTTTCTGTTCATTTCTTCTGCCTTTCAATCCACATTTAGTTTCCTTCTCATAAAATATCTCTTGTTATGTCTCTAGGGTCCTGACCTTTGTCTTCATGAGTAACATCTGCTTTCACTAAGTTGATTTGCAAGACAAATCTAATCTTGGCTTTGCTCAGTTTCTGAGTTGGTTGGATTCCAAAAGTTTTGAAATGTTTTCTGGGATTTTGCATGCATTTTTTCATAGGGTGATCAACTTCTCAGACTATATCCTCAAAGCCTATTTCACTTATTCATGTAGTGGGACTAGGACCAGCTTGAGCACTGTGTTCAGGAACTATGAGGAGGTCACAGCTATCAAAGGAAGAGGAGCGTTTTCTCCCACCATGACCCTGAGTGCAGGTTCATTTCTAGGTAAAATTTTCAGATAAGTAGGTTACATCTTCCTTTACTTCCCTGTCCCCTGTACAGCCTTTCATAGCTCCCTGGGGCCTTGCCTCCAACTCTTCGGTGCTCAGTGTCCCCCACACAGCACTTACCCATTTATTGTATGTCTGCATCCAGAACCAATTTAACTCTAAAAATTGTGTTTCAAAATTACCTCCATCACTGCTTCCTCATTCTCTGTGTGTAGTTGCTCTACAATCTTTGGAAAAGTGAAAGTGGAATTAATTGACCCTATTGGACAACTGACTGATTTCATTATTTAAACTAAAATTCTCAGATATACCCAATGAAATCATAGACAAAGTGAAGTAAAAGCATTCAGGCAGGTTAAGGAGTATATTTTGGAACAGCAAGACATGAAGTCATTTATTAAAGAACATTTATTGGCGGCTTTTATGAACTAAGCTTGTTGTTAAGCAGAGGAGATAAATGGCACTGGATTACATGGGCTAAAGAGAAAGAAAGGCCAGCAGTTCAATAGAGTGTGTTAAGTACTATTGTAATTCCTGCACTTTGGGAGGCTGAGGTAGGTGAATCACTTGAGGTCAGGAGTTTGAGACCAGCCTGGCCAACATGGTGAAACCCCATCTCTACTAAAAGTACAAAAAATTAGCCGGGCATGACCTGTAATCCCAGCTACTTGGGAGTCTGAGGCAGGAGAATCACTTGAACCTGGGAGACGGAGGTTGCCGTGAGCCGAGATCAAGCCACTGCACTCCAGCCTGGGCGACAGAGCGACACTTCATCACAAAAAAAAAAAAAAAAAAAAAGATTATTCAATATGGCATTTGGGGTGATCAAACTTCCCAGGGGAAGTGACAGCACAAATGAAATATGGAGGCCTCAGCCGTGGCTATTTTTGTGTATGGTGCTTGTAAATTCCTCTCTAACTTATACTTTCCACTCTTTGGTGCAGAGGTTCAATCATGAGAGTACCTAAGAATTGCCTAGGCTATTTGTTTGAAATGCATCTTCTCAGACCCCATTCCCAGTGTTCTGATTCCACTGGTTTAGAGTGTCTTCTGGGAACTTAAATTTTTAATAGACCCACAGGGAATTTGGGTGCATGCTGTTCTGGGGCCACGTTTTAAGAAATAAGACTCTGAAGTGCCAGGCAGATTGACCTGAACTTAAATTATGAAGTGGGTCAGGGTTTTCTTTGTGTACTCTCTCCACTCCTTACTTACTCCTGGTGCCCTTGAGTTACTGGGAGCTCTAATGAGTTTCCTGTGGCCATTATCCTGTGCCCAATCTCATCTTCCACCATGCAAACTTACCGTCCTGTAATCACAGAATGTTAGAAGAACATCAGAATTAGTTGAAATTTTTTAAATGGGCAAAAGCAAGGCATTGCCCAAATTTAATCCCCTTCTAAGCTTACATCTGTGACATCAAGTGCCCTTAAACCCATTTATGCCTAGTGTTCCATTATTGGAACGCTAAGCATGTGGGAGTTATTGTATCCTACTGCCAAAGGTCACTGCCAAGTTCTGATTGCAAAAATTCAAGAAATTGCAACCTCAGGCATAAATGTGTTAATATCCCATTGATTGTTAAATGCTATGTTCTGTTTATTTCCTCATCCCCTTGCTGTTCCCATCCCCTCTGTTGTTAAAATTTGTTGAGGTGACATTCACATGCTGGTTTCCAACACACATCTAACATTATAACTGTGTTTGGATAAAACAAATAAAAACTTTTCTTTAATAAATTTGTAGTCTTTTCAATAAGTGGTGTTAGGAAAACTGTATATCCACATACCAAACAATGAAACTAGACCCCTATACTACAGACAAAAATTAACTCAAAATGGATTAAAAATCCAAACATAAGATCTCAAACTAGAAGAAAACAGAGGGGAAAACCTCTTTGACATTGATCTTGAAGAAAACAATGGGGAAAAGCTCCTTGACAATAATCTTTTTAGATATGACTCCCAAAGCACAGGCAGTAAAAGGAAGCAATCAAAAGGTGCAATTACATCAAATTAAAAAGCTTCTGCATAGCAAAGGAAACAACAAAATGAAAAAGCAGCCTATGGACAAGGAGAAAATATTTGTGAACTATATATCCAGTGAGGGGCTAATATCCAGTATATATAAGAAACTCAAACAACTCAATAGCAAGAAAACAAATAACCCATTAAAAATGGGCAAAGGACCTGGAAACACTCCTCAAAAGAAGACATACAGAAATACAAATAGCCAACAGGAATATTTAAAAATGTTCAACGTCATTAGTCGACAGGGAAACACAAATCAAAACCATAGTGAGAGATCATCTCACATCTTTTAGGAGGGTTATCAACACAAAGAGAAGAGATAAATGTTGGTGAAGGTGTGGAGAAAATGGAACACTTGTGGACTGTTGGTAGGATTGCAAATTGGAACAGCCACTATGGAAAACAGCATGGAAGCTCCTGAAACACTTAAAAATAGAACAACCATGTGATTCAACAATCCCTCTTCTGGGTATATATTCAAAGAAATGAAATCAGTGTGTCAAAGAGATATCTGCATTCCCATGTTCATTGCAGCATTATTCACAATAGTCAAGATTTGGAATCAGCCAAAGTGTCCATCTACAGATGAATGGATTTTTTTAAAGTGGCATGTATACACAATGGAATACTATTCAGCCTTAAAAAAGAAAGAAATCCTGTCATTTGCAACAATATGGATGAAACTAGAGGAGGTTATGTTAAGTGAAATTGGCCAGGTACACAAAGACAAATACCGTATAATCTCACTTATATGCAGAATCTAAAAAAATTGAACTACAGAAGCAGAGCGTAGAATGATGGTTACTGGTGGGGAGTGGGGGGATGAGGGGTTGGGGAAATGTTGGTGAAAGGATACAAAATTTCAGTTAGACAGGAGGAATAAGTTTAAGATATCTATTGTACAACATGGTAACTGTAGTTAATAACATTGTGTACTTGTAAATTTCTAAGACAGCAGATTTTAAGTGCTCTCACCACAAAAAAAATGATGAGTATGTAAGGTAATGCATATGTAAATTAGCATCATTTAGCCATTTCACAATATATACATATTTCAAAGCATCATGTACACTATAAATACGTATATTTATTTGTCAATTTAAAAAATTAAAAAATTTTTAAAGAAGTGATATTCACATGCTGGAATTAGAACATGTATCTAATATTGTAACTATATTTGGTTAAAACAAATCAAAACTCTTGCCAGTCTTGAAAACTGTGCATTAGAAATTTAATATAAAATGTTAAATGGACAGTATTTACTTTTCCCCCTCCTTTTGTTCCCTCTTGCCACAAAACATAATTATCATTTTTCCCTTCAACTAGCCAACTTCTTTGTCAGCCTTAGGTTTACAGAGGAATTTTTCAAAGAAACTTTCTAGACACAGTGTAAAACTTCATGGCAGGAAAACTCAATGCTTATTTAGAGTTTCTCAAACAAAAGGATTTAGGTTGTTTGCAAAGTCCAATTTCTATGCTTCAAAAAATAACACGTGGCTTAGCAAGGTTTTGAGTTTATATCTAAACTCTGATCATGATCCTAATACTCAGAATCAGACCATTTCTGTATTCACACCACATAAACAGATTCTAAGAACTCTATCCCTGACACTCAAATCACCAGCCCACGGAATTGAAATGAAAATAAGAATCAGGTGAAGGTTTATTTTTAAGGAACACTCAATCCAAAACAAAGTTAAACTTAAAGCATAAATTCTGCTCTTCTGGACACTCTTGAGTTTCTCACTGCCATTACAGTTGGCCAAAACTATCTGCATGAAGTACGAAGGCTTTGGAAGGCATTTAGGAAATAACTTTCTGAGACTGGGTTCTACTAACACACCGTGACTAATAGCTGCAGGAACTGTAAACAGGTCTTTAAGTTATTTTATGCTTCCTACTTGGTGTGGGAATTCTAGGACAAAGTCTGTTAGCCTTGGTTTGGTTGCCATTCTGCTCCCATTCAATGAAATTGTGGTAAACAAGGCATGTTAAAGAGTCTGATAGCATTGACCATCTGATGCCATTGTTCAATCAAACTCTCAGCATTTATACTGACAGGTCCAGGGAAAAGCCAAACCTGAGATGGAGAGGAGGTAAAATTGTAGAAGGAATCTACTGAAGGCTATTACTGTATTTCAGGTCCTCTACTCAGCTGTTTGCATATATTATCTCATTCATTTTCTTTTATATCCCCTAGACACAAATTTCCCACCTTTCTGGATTCTGACACCCAACAGAAAGACTGTTATTTGGCATCATGCATATTAGCCAGGAGACCTCTAATTTCCAGCCATTTCCTCTGGTCTGACCCCTAAACTCAGCTCATCTGGTTTCTCGTTTCTGAGGGCACAAGCACTTCCTTAAGGGCAGACCCTCTAGGGTTCTGAGGAGACCGTCCCTGACATTGTTTTTACTTCTTTTCAAGACTACAAGCAAATGAAAAAAACAGCTCAAGGGCTGGAGCCCTTGATACAGAACAGATCTCCAGCTGGCTTTTGGACTAAAATAACTGAATCAACAAGATATTTTAGAGTGATTATTTGTTGCATTTCTCAAATTATGATGAATTTTATAGACCCATATCTCATGGGTATATCTGTCTTAATCCTAAATTAAGGATTAGTACACTTTTTTTCCCCACAAATCGTTTTAAGGGTGGAAATAATCCCATAAATCCCATCACCCCATAAGGTTAACTCATCAAAATCCTTTCGTCAAGGACTAGGATTATACTCTATCCCAAATCAAGCCAAGCAAATACAGATGATGCCAGACCACTAAACAATGTTTTCTAGAACTCTAAAAGTACAGAGTAAATATCCCTCCTTGGGCCACATGTGTGGTCTGGTATGAAGAAAGAGCTTTGGAGGATGGAATATAAGCACTAATGCTCACTGGCTGTGGGGTCCAGGTGCGTCACTTACTCTCCCTGGAAGTCAGTGCCCAATGTCATGAGAACTTACCAAAGCCCATGGCTCATAACAGAATATGGTGGACAATAAAGAGTAGCTGTAAATTTTTATTGGCTGAAAACTGTTAGAGAACAGAGCATATGTATTTATCTTTGTAGTTTATCATCATGGTACATACAAATCCTTTATAAATATCAGTTTATTGGGGAAAAAACCTACTTATATGTCTCAAAAATTGTGTACATCTGTTAAGATTTTCCTTGTAAAAACTAGATAGGAGAAAACATTTATTTATTTATTTATTGAGACCGAGTCTCACTCTGTCGCCAGTCTGGAGTTCAGTGGCGTGATCTCAGCTCACTGCAATCTCTGCAGGAGAAAACTTTTAATTCATATTTCCCAGGGGACTTTTTAATGTAATTAAAACAGAAAAATAAACTTTTTCCTAGTAGTTACTACATATGACTAAAAATTATAATTACTATTCTTTTTAGGCCATAAATATTGTACCATAATTTTTAAAACCTGGTGAACTAGTATAAAAACTGGTTTGAAAAAAACTAATAAAATAGATAAACATCTAGCAAAATTGATCAGGCAAGAGAAAAGAGAAGGCACAATACATAATTGTATTGGGAATGAAAAAGAAGCTACAACTATAAATACTGTACAAATTTGAAAAAATAACTTAAAAGAATACTGTGAATAACTTTATCTTCAAAGCTTCTAAAAATTAAAAGAAACTGTTGAATCCAGAAAATATAAATGACTACAATAGAAATGGCAAAGCCTGGACAGCTAATAATTGAATAAATTATTTATTTTTGTCCATCTTTTTTTCCCTGTCCCTAAAGAATCACCAGCCAGAATGGTTTTACAATTTACCAAACTTTCAAAAAACAGATACTTTTTCTCTTAATCAATATCAGAAAAAAAGAAAGAAGAAAAGAAAGGAAAGAAGGAAGGGAAGGAAAAAGAAAAGTGCTTCAATTCATTTTATGAAGCTAGTACAATCTTGACACCAAAACTGGGCCTGGATAGTACAAGAAAGGAAAAACCCAACTCAATCATGTTAGTTCCTAGCTCCAGCTAATTGAATGCTGTCATCTAGGCCTTTGACTCTCAAGAGAACGACAACAAGATATAAGAACAGCGGAGAAGTTTTTCTGGTAGCTATGGAAGTGAGAACATGATGGAACTAGTGCTGAGTACCAAGAAGCAGTGATGTCCGAAATGGAGTTCTCAGCAGCGTCCTAAAGAATCAGATTTACCCAACTTCAGTTTAAGATAGTTGGGGTGAGTTTCTGTTACCTCCAAATCTAAATCTTGACTGATACATCTTACATGTACATCTTTTGGCCACATACCAAAAAATATAGCAAATTACATATTTAATAGGGGAACTCTAGAAGTATTGTCTTTAAGGTTAAGAAGACAGAATGTTGCTATTCAACATTGTACTGGGGTTTCTAATGAATGTAATAAGACAAAAAATAGGAATTAATTTTGAAAAGGGAGAAAAAAATGTTATTTTTATATATTTTCCTTTAGGGAAAAGCAAGAGAGTTAAGCAATGTTGCTGCATATAAAGATTAATGTACAACCATCCATAGTGCTCATATATACCAGCGAAAAATCATTTAGAAAATGTAAATTTAAAAAGCTCATTAAAAAGTAAAAACAAAAACTATAATATAGTTAAAAATAAATGAAACTCATACAAGATCTCAGTTGAGAAAATTATTAGAGCTGATTGAAAGACAAAATGAAAAGAAACTAGACATATATATGGCTGTTCCAAAATTTAAATTATCTATAGAATAAAAGATTACATGAACAAAGTTAAATGACTAGTATATAACTTCTTAGTCAACACATATTTTAAAAATTAAATTAAAAGGCAAGTGATAAACTGGGAAGAGATATTTACCAGTTGCATACGAAAGCATTAATACCCAAGATATATAAATAACTCTTATGAAGCAATAAAAAAGATAAGGCAACAAATACTTTACAGAAATCGAAGGTAAAGTGAAATAAGAAAAAACATGAAAAGTGCTCAATCTCAGTAGTTATCAGAAAAATGAGACCAAGAAGAATACTTATCAGATTGGTAAATATTTAAAATGTCTAAGGATATGGTGAGGATATTTGGAAACAGAAATTTTCATTTACTTGGGACTGAATTCTGCTACAATCACTCCAAAGAGTAATTTGGAAATATCTGGTAAAATTGAAGTTAACTATGTTTTTCAACCCAACAAGTCCTCCTCTAGGTATATACTCCCTCCGAAACTGGCACAGTTGACATATACAAGAATACACAAGGATGTTCAGTCTAGCAGCCTTTGCAAGACTCAACTTTGTGGAACAACTTAAAGCTCATCATAGGGGAAATGGATAAACAAATTCTGATTTATTTACATGATGAAATACTAGATAGCCAAAAATATAAACTAGACTATATGCATCAACATTAATTTCTCTTAAATTCACATATGGAGTCAAGAAAGTAAGTTATAGAATGATACACAAAATATGATACAATTTAAGTAAAATGTTGAAATACAAAACACAATCCTATGGTATTTGTGGTTGTGGGCAGATATGATAAAACGAAGAGTAAAATGCACATCAACTGCAGCACACTGATAACTTCTGAGGAAGAAAGAGAATGAACATGAAACAAAGAGGCAAGTATGATGTTTTATTTTTAAAAAACACATTTACTTTTCTTAGAGGTGGGCACATAGGGGTATTTATTATAGTACACTATATATCTTTGTGCATTTTAAATATTCCATAATAAAGAAACTGCAATTAATATGCAATATAGCCAGTACATGAATCAATGTGGTCTACAAACCAAATGATGATACTGACAAACATTTTGCCAACTTGGAAACCCTAGAAACTTCATTTTAAAAAATACTCTTATTCATACGACAAATCATTTGTTTCCTTTTCCACAAATGAAGATGACATAAAAGCATGATTACGTTGACATGATTTTAAAAGTCTGAGACTACTGAAGCTATTTTTAGCTGAAGTTATTATTAATACTGAAGCTATTATTAGCTGAAGAATAAAGAATCACTCTCTCTGAATTAACACTGTAGGCCTCTCCTTTAAAAATGTAGGTGTTTTGACAATGTAATCAAGTTTAATGTGGGTTTACATTTTATTTTAATTAGCCAGTAAGCAAGAAAATAATGTGTCTTGTTTGAAGACTGTTTATAGGTAAAATACAATTTCATATTGTATGGGTACATTGCTCTATATCATGGACAGAGGAGCTTTTATAATCTTTAAAAAGGAAATCCTGTTAAAGAACAACAAATTAATGTTCTAGTTATTTAAAGAGAAAAATTTCTATTATTCATACAGTAATTGGAAACTTTTAAGAATTTCTTTTTTGTGTGTTTTTTTTTATTATACTTTAAGTTCTAGGGTACATGTGCACAACGTGCAGGTTTGTTACATATATATACATGTGCCATGTTGGTGTGCTGCACCCATTAACTCGTCATTTACATTAGGTATATCTGCTAATGCTATCCCTCCCCCGTCCCCCCACCCCACAACAGGCCCCAGTATGTGATGTTCCCCTTCCTGTGCCCAAGTGTTCTCATTGTTCAATTCCCACCTATGAGTGAGAACATGCGGTGTTTGGTTTCTTGTCCTTGCGATAGTTTGCTGAGAATGATGGTTTCCAGCTTCATCCATGTCCCTACAAAGGACACAAACTCATCCTTTTTTGTGACTGCATAGTATCCATGGTGTATATGTGCCACATTTTCTTAATCCAGTCTGTCATTGATGGGCATTTGGGTTGGTTCCAAGTGTTTGCTATTGTGAACAGTGCCGCAATAAGCATACATGTGCATGTGTCTTTATAGCAGCATGATTTATAATCCTTTGGGTATATACCCAGTAATGGGATGGCTGGGTCAAATGGTATTTCTAGTTCTAGATCCTTGAGGAATCGCCACACTGTCTTCCACAATGGTTAAATTAGTTTACAGTCCCACTAACAGTGTAAAAGTGTTCCTATTTCTCCATATCCTCTCCAGCACCTGTTGTTTCCTGACTTTTTAATGATCGCCATTCTAACTGGTGTGAGATGGTATCTCGTTGTGATTTTGATTTGCATTTCTCTGATGGCTAGTGATGATTAGCATTTTTACATGTGTCTGTTGGCTGCATAAATGTCTTCTTTTGAGAAGTGTCTGTTCATATCCTTTGCCCACTTTTTGATGGGGTTCTTCATTTTCTTCTTGTATATTTGTTTGGGTTCTTTGTGGGTTCTGGATATTAGCTCTTTGTCAGATGAGTAGATTGCAAAAATTTTCTCCCATTCTGTAGGTTGCCTGTTCACTCTGATGGTAGTTTCTTTTGCTGTGCAGAAGCTCTTTAGTTTAATTAGATCCCATTTGTCAATTTTGGCTTTTGTTGCCATTGCTTTTGGTGTTTTAGACATGAAGTCCTTGCCCATGCCTATGTCCTGAATGATATTGCCTAGGTTTTCTTCTAGGGTTTTTGTGGTTTTAGGTGTAACATTTAAGTCTCTAATCCATCTTCAATTAATTTTTGTATAAGGTGTAAGGAAGGGATCCAGTTTCAGCTTTCTTCTTATGGCTAGCCAGTTTTCCCAGCATCATTTATTAAATAGGGAATCCTTTCCCCATTTCTTGTTTTTGTCAGGTTTGTCAAAGATCAGATGGTTGTAGATGTGAGGTATTATTTCTGAGGGCTCTGTTCTGTTCCATTGGTCTATATCACTATTTTGGTACCAGTACCATGCTGTTTTGGTTACTGTAGCCTTGTCATATAGTTTGAAGTCAGGTAGCATGATGCCTCCAGCTTTGTTCTTTTGGCTTAGGACTGTCTTGGCAATACGGGCTCCATTTTGGTTCCATATGAACTTTAAAGTAGTTTTTTCCAATTCTGTGAAGAAAGTCATTGGTAGCTTAATGGAGATAGCATTGAATCTATAAATTACCTTGGGCAGTATGGCCATTTTCACGATATTGATTCTTCCTCTCCATGAACATGGAATGTTCTTCCATTTGTTTGTTTCAAACTGGTGTAGGAAATAAGAAGTTGGATCTAAAACAGCTAGCAATTCTTCACATTTTAAGAATAATTCACATAAAGGTTAAAGACCTTAATTTCCTTTTGACATTCATTTATTTTGCCTTATTTTACATATTTATATTGGTAGAATCTCAATGCATGCACTATATGCCAGAATAAGAAATGCAAACTACCTAGAGTTCATGTGCAAGATAAAATTTCTAGTAAATTTTACCTGTTGGTTCTAGAAAGTGGTCTACAAAGCCAGGCACAGTGGCTCACGCCTGTAATCTCAATACTTTGGGAGGCTGAGGCAGGCAGATCATGAAGTCAGGAGATGGAGACCATCCTGGCTAACACAGTGAAACCCCGTCTCCACTAAAAATGCAAAAAATTAGCCAGACGTGGTGGGGGACGCCTGTAGTCCCAGCTACTCAGGAGGCTGAAGCAGGAGAATGGCGTGAACCCGGGAGGCAGAGCTTGCAGTAAGCCGAGATCATGCCACTGCACTCCAGCCTGGGCAACAAAGTGATACTCCGTTTCAAAAAAAAAAAAAAAAAAAGAAAGAAAATGGTCTACAAGTTTTACAAGTTTCTTGTACTTGAAGTAACTGATCAGCAATCAACAAAATTATTGAGTATTACTATATGACCAACAGTGTTGTCAGTGTTGTAAGGTGAAGAATAGACATACCCCTGCTCTCCAACCCTCCACAAGTTTTCAGAATTGAGTCAGACACAGTGATCTGTCCAAGGCTGATCAATACATAATATGAGTGCCAACTTGCAAAAAAGTAGATCATTAAATTGCTACATTCACAATGTTTTTTTGTAGTCCTTCTGTTCAGAGAGAGTGCTAAGAAGGTTAAAACTAAGGGTTTGAACCTAAATGATCCTGCTCTCTCACCCTGTTCTGTGAATACAGATTTCCTTTTCAATCAGGACAGTACTTCTCATTGATTATAAGGAACAAACTAGAGTTGACTTAGAAATGGACTGATCCAGTCCTGCTGTTTTACAAATAACATATGTGAAGTCCTATAACTTCTCACTCTGTAAGTGAGAATACAGTATGGAAAGGAGGAGAAAAGAGTAATGTTATGGGAGAAAGTGGAGAAACCAGATAAACAGTATCTCAGCCAGGTGATCAATGTCAACAACATCAGTGATAGGACATGCTGATAGTATGAACCCTTGATACGAAGTGATGAGAATGACATTTCACCTTTGCTGGTCTTCCTCCCTAAAACTCACAACCCCAGTCTATTAATGAGAAAAAGAGAGACAAATACCAATTGAGGGACGTTCTACAAAACATCTGGCCAGTACTCCTCAAAACTCTCAGGGTCACCAAAAACAAGAAAACTGTAAGACTGTCAGACTCAAGAGTTGCTCAGGGAGACCTGATGACTATCTTAGTCTACTGGCACAACAAAATACCACAGCCTGAATGGCTTAAGCAGCAGACATTTATTTCTTACAGTTTTGGAGGCTGGAAAGTCTAAGATCAAGGTGTCAGTATAAATCAAGCTCTGGTTTTTCTTCCTCTTCTTATAGGGCACTAATCTTCATGACCTTATGAAAATCTAATTCCCTCCAAAGACCCCATCTCCAGATAGCATCACATTAGGGTTAGAACTTCAACACGAATTTTGGGAGGATGCAAACATTTAAATACATAACAATGATAAAAATAAGATTCAAAAATAAAAAATAAAAAATAAAAAAGTTGACTATATTTGGAAATAGGGCCCTTAAAGAGATAATTTAGTTAAAATGACGTCATTAGGGTGGGCCCTAATCCAATATGACTGGTGTCCTTGATAAGAAGAGGATATCAGGACAGAGACAAAACACAGACATGAGACAACCACGTGAGAACACAGCAAGAAGGAGGCCATGGGCAAGGCAAGGACAGACGCCCCAGAAAAGCCTCTTGATCTTGGTCTACACTTTGATCTTGGACTTGCAGCCTCCAGAACAGAGAGAAAATAAACTGTTGTTGTTTAAGCCACCCAGTCTGTGGGGCTTTGTGACAGCAGCCTTAGCAAGTGAATATATAGGGGAAAATGTGTATAAAGTATATGAGAACTACCTGGACCATCTTCACAACATTTTTTTAAAACCTAAAACTGTTCTAAAACAGAAAGTTTATTTTAAAGGCATGAAGCCGAAAGAGGTTAAGCAAGGTGAGATAATAGATGAGTCAAAAATACCATTGTGAAGCCCAGTTATGCCTCTTACTGTGTGGGCAAGTCATTTACTCTCTTTAAGATTTTGCTCATTTATGATATAAAACTAAGGGCTAGTACCAGCCATGCTTATTTCTTAGGGTTAGTATCATATCAGTGGAATTAATATTAAATACACGCAAAAGCAATTTAATCAAAGGACCCGTTATTATTCAATGTTTTGTTCAAGGCCCATCACTATTTTAGGCAGAGGTCAAATTATTTAGAACCTTTATCTGCTGTTAATCTGGTCCTCCTTTCATCACTCCTTACTGACATCATACCTGAAAACTTCAGTAGCTCCGCGGTTCCAAGAACACATTAGTCAGATTATAACCTGTGGTGGCAGTCTGCTTTCCTAATTAGAATTAGCCATCTCAAACTGCAAATGCTTGTCTTGAATGGCATCCTGGGGGATATGACATTCAGACAGCACCACAGCTTGAGAAGCAGCCCTGTGAACAATATTGATTGTGAATCAATATTTTTCCTGTATATGAAAGAAAATATGCTTTTCTACTAAGTATGATACTTTGTGGCAGGTCTCCAAAATACAGTATCCAAGGTAATACACTGGGGGTGCAGCAAAAATATCAGAACTTTTTCTCATAATTTAAAAAATTCATGCTTTTTGAATTTATGTTTTTGTGTGTTTGTTTTATAATTTACATGGTATATTATACAGTAATATGTGCCTATAAAACATGCATACATACACATATATTTCAGAGTGCCAATATATTTTTGAGTGCTGAGAGTACACACACGGAGATACGCGCGCACGCACACACACACACACACACACACACAAAGGTTTGAGTCCCCTCCATGAGAAGGCAGGAGAAACAGGACAAGTGCATAGACAAGTACAAATTGGATCTGTAGTCTTTTTCCCTTAAATATTATAGGAGAGAAAAGTAGCATATTTTCATCTCCAGAGATGTTTTCAAACTATATGCTCTGCTACATATTGGTTAAGTGCCTTGCAATAATCACTCAATCTCTGGCCCAGTTCCCTCACCCTTAACGTGGGGATCCTAACAGTGCCTTCCTCATATATTTCCCAGGTAGGACAGAAATGAGGAGAAAACAGTGAGTATCCAAGGATGGAAACTTTCTTTCTTTCCTTTTTTTTTTTTTTTTTTTTTGAGATGGCGTCTCACTCTGTCGCCCAGGCTGGAGCGCAGTGGCCGGATCTCAGCTCACTGCAAGCTCCGCCTCCCGGGTTCATGCCATTCTCTGGCCTCAGCCTCCCGAGTAGCTGGGACTACAGGCGCCCGCCACCTCGCCCGGCTAGTTTTTTGTATTTTTTAGTAGAGATGGGGTTTCACCGTGTTAGCCAGGATGGTCTGGATCTCCTGACCTCGTGATCTGCCCGTCTCAGCCTCCCAAAGTGCTGGGATTACAGGCTTGAGCCACCGCGCCCGGCCGGAAACTTTCTTAACCAGAAGGCCATGTAACACCTGTGGGGCATCCTGCTCAGACATATCTTTTTCCTTGTTTAAATAAACCATGAACGTGACTTCCAGTATTTCTGAGTCAGAGCAAATCAAAGAGTGAGGGGCAGGCTGTTGTGACAGACTTTGTGGGGTGAGCTGGTAGTAATGACCATGGCAGTTGCGGGGACCATCGTGACCAGGAAACAGAGTAACTGGAGAGGCACATAAACTGGGCCCAGTACCACTACTACCCCACTGCTACCTAACTGTCTTTGGTAAATAAACAGATTTTCATATACGTTGCTACAAGCGGGCGTTTGCCTGATGAAAGGGAGTATGGAGGACACTCCAAGCAAGGGGAATAGTATGTGCAATGTCAATAGAGGTGTGAAAATACATGGAGCGTTAAGGGCTTTTGAGGGTTCCAAGCTCATGTAAATGTGAGTGCCAAATCAGTGAGCCATGCTTATTTGAGCCACAGCTGTGTGCTTTATGTATAGTACATGTCTAAGAAATATTCAGTATTGTCTTGATAACTGAGTAGAACATATAGGAGATATCAGAATCACTTTCTTGGGAGCATTTTATTTGGCAGATTACAACCCCCGCCCTTAAGGGTTTTGGTACACACCCTTTGAAGTGTTATCTATTGACCCACCATTACAGACATAGGGGGGTTGGAGTGGGGAGATGAGTAAAGTGCTGTTATTCTAGGTCAGGGTGTTTTAAACTGCAAGTTGTAACCCATTGGTAGATTGTAAAATCAATTTAGGGTATCATAACCACAATTTTAGAAAAACGAAATGAAATAAAATAAAAGAGAGCACAGATGTATATAAACATGTCTATATCCCAGGGCACAATATAAAATATATTTTATACCATGGGTTACAGGCAAAAAGGTCAAGCCACTGGTCCACATGATAGTTAGTACAAGCCCTGAGTAAATCAGTAGGCAGGTTCTGGCGATGTTACTAAAAACAAATTGGTGGGATTTAGTGACTGATTGAATGTGGAAGTGAAAGACAAATGACGATTCAACATCTCTGGCTAAGTTAGTAGGTGAAGTGTGCAATGCCATTAAAACTTAGATTAAAAATGAAAAAAATATACATGTTGTGTGATTCTTTTGAGGGCTGGAATGGGGGTTAGGGGCAGGATGTCAGGGAACAGATAATACATTTTGTTGGGATATGTTACATTTGAGATTCCTGCAGGTCATCCAAGTGGAGATGGATCTGTGAAAATGTTTGCTATTCATTCGACCCAGAAAATCCCTCAAAATCAGGCAAATCAAGAGTTTCAAATATTTGCATTTCCTTTAAGATCACTTGTGAAACTGCCCAGGCCATCAAGGGTATGCCTGTACGAAAAGTCACCAAGTATCTGAAAGATGTCACTTCACAGAAACAGCATGCACCATTCCAACATAACAATGGGAGAGTTGGTAGTGCCCTGACCAAGTAGTGGTGCTGGACGCAGGAGGCAAATAGGAAATATAGTCTGAAGCACAAGGGAGAGGTCAGGGCTAATGATAAAATGTGGCAGTCATTATTATCCAGGTGATAGCTGGCACTTTAAATTGGATGAGACTTTTTCTAAGGAGCATGTGTACTGTACAAAAAGGATGAAATACGTGGGGAGGTCAACCTTTAATGAGCAAGTCACCGGAGCAGTAGAATGAAAATGAAGTAGAAGGAGAACTGAGTCTATTTGTCACAGAAATATTATATGTTGCAGAAATATCAGCACAAAAGAAACTAAACAGCAGTCTTTCAAACTGGCAGTTAAGAGGCATTAGGGACCTTAAAGAGAGAAATTACCATAGAGTTGAGAAATAGGATAGCAAACCAGATTTCAGCCAGTTGAGGAGTAGTCAATGGTAACTAATGACAAATGGTTTTCTGTTTATGGCATGAGTGGAAGAAAATGGATAGAGGGTTAACTATGGAGAGAATAGGGCGAAGAGCAGGGATTTTATAATTGGGACATATTTTTGGGTACAGTGAAGGATTAAGGTTGATGATAATAGCAAACCTATAGTGCCTACTATGTGCTAGCGATTATTCTAAGCACTTTACATAGATTAACTCAATTAAATCTTCACAACAGCATTGAGATAGGTAATATTATTATCCCTATTTTACAAATGGGGAAACTGAAGCACAGACGGGTTAAGTAAACAGCAAATCACACATAACCGATATTAGAGATAGGATTTAAATTCAGCTAGGGATACCAGAGTCTATGCTCTTTTTCATTTAGCTGGAAAGAGAAAGATGTAGGAAAACAGGAAATAAAGGCTATAATCCCCTACCCAGAAACTTTTGGGGCCAGATTATTTCAGAATTCAAAAATTTTCAGATTTTTCAGAAAGGTAGTACACATATGTTTGATTATACTCAAGCAGGATCTGGGGCTGTACTTTGAAACAACCACATTGATAATTGATATTTTTGTAGTAAATATGTGAGTAAATAAAGACGATATCACCTCACGTCAGTTTGGGTCAAATTCTGCCGCAATGTAGGTTGCCAAAAATTTCAATGTTCAGAGCTGGTTGAATTTTGGACTGTGTTTAAGGAACTGTGTTTCTGCAATAGCCAAGTGTGTCTTAGAAGGGGAGGAAGAAAAATGAATGACAGTGAAAGACTGGCCTTGGGAAGGGTTGAGAACATCTGTTCCTTTGTGAAAAGAGAAGACAGGCAAAAGCAAGATCAAGAAAGTTAGTCCCACCCTTCCCCTAAGTGACCTGAGGTGATCTGTGAAAATGGTTTGCTATTCACTTGACCCAGAAAATCTCTCAAAATCAGGCAAATCAAGAGTTTCAAATATTTGTGTTTCCTTTAAGAACACTCGTGAAACTGCCCAGGCCAACAAGAGTATGCATATACGAAAAGTCACCAAGTATCTGAAAGATGTCACTTCACAGAAAGAGCGTGTACCATTCTGACATTACAATGGGGGAGTTGGTAGTGCCCAGGCCAAGCAGTGGGGCTGGACACAGGGTTGGTGGCCCAAAATGAGTGCTGAATTTTTGCTGCACATGTTTATAACTGCTGAGAGAAATGCCAAACTTAAGGGTGCAGATGTAGATTCTCTGGTCATTGAACATATCCAGGTGAATAAAGCACCTAAGATTTGCTACTGGCCTTATAGAGCTCATGGTCGGATTAACCCACACATGCACTCTCCCTGCCACATCAAGATGATCCTCACTGAAAAGGAACAAATTGTTCCTAAACCTGAAGAGGAGCAACCTAGAACAATTTGTTCCTTTTCAGTAAGGATTCAGTCAGTTTCTTTAGTGCTGATATTTCTGCAACATATGATATTTCTGTTGTACAGAAGGAAAAAAAGATATCTCAGAAGAAACTGAGGAAACAAAAACTTATGGCATGGGAATAAATTCAGCATAAAAGAAATGCAATTAAGAGTTAAAAAAAATATAAAAGTTAGTTCCCAACTTCTCACTCCCAACTCCCACAAAGAAGCCCTCTTCTGTGTTCTCATCAAAGGTCAGAAGTCAGACCTACCTCACTATCTTTCCCCTTAAGGCCTGTCCTTGCTTTCCCTTGAAAAGTTGGTGCATTTTACTCAGTCCCCAAGTAGCGTCTGCAGGTGATTCTGCCTCTCCCTGCCAGCTGTAAGTGAGACAGAGAATGGGAGCGAGATTGGGAGACAGAGGCTGCCACTGGAGAGATGCTTTATAGACCCCCCACTTCCCTTTTGCTACTAGCAATATTCCTTTCTTAGTTAATTCCTTAGCTACCCAGCAGGGGAAAAACAAACCTCAGAAAACTGTTAAAGCATTGAAGAGTGCTCAAGGGATAAGTGAAACAAAACTGAAAGATTTTGCCATGACCCCCGAGGAAGAGAGAATAGGAGGAGAGAGAGAGACTGAGTATGAAGAGGCCATGAATCAGACCGACGTGGAGGGAAAGAAAGAATGGGAGTCCAACTGGGACCCATTGAAGACTGAGGAGTAAACCCCAGTGGTAGGCAGGCTTTCTTCCAGAAGCTCTGTAGCATCTATCATCACTGTCTTACCTTCCCAGCCACCACCAGATTCAGGCCACAAGGATCCCAGTTTTCTTTATTCAGCAGACATGGGGCCAGGGATCATTAACTCAATTGGATAGGAGAATAAAAGCATGAAAATATTCCTGGTGTTCCCAGCAGTGATCCTGGTCATCCGAATCCAGAAAAACATTGCTAAACATCGTGCTAGATGTCAAAATATTTCTAGTGGTGCTTGTGGTACATGTTAAGTTAAAGAACCTGGTATGACATTCTGGTTTGCAACTGATTTCTGGGGTGGTATTACAATGTCAGTTGTCTTAGGAGTTAAAAATGTTGGCTGGGTGCAGTGGCTCACACCTGTAATCTTAGCACTTTGAGAGGCCGAGGCAGGTGGATTGCCTGAGCTCAGGAGTTCAAGACCAGTCTGGGCAACATGATGAAACCCCATCTCTACTAAAATACAAAACATTAGCCAGGCGTGGCGGCATACGCCTGTAGTCCCAGCTACTCGGGAGGCTGAGGCTGGAGAATCACTTGAGCCTGGGAGGTGGAAGTTGCAGTGAGCCAAGATCACGCCACTGCACTCCACCCTGAATGACAGAGTGAGACTCTGTCTAAAAATAAAAATAAAAATTGGGAGTCTTGCCCGAAAATTTAATACTCATGTGAAATACATTCCAAACAATTGACTTCTGCAATGCAACCCTTCAAGTTGGAGATTGCTTGTTTTTATATTGCTTTTGCCAAAGTTACTAAAATTATTGGTCTAATAGAAATCAAAAATAATATATTCTTTTGACTCAACAGCATGGCAGCATCTTCAAATCCAGAGCTTGATTTTAGAGTCAATATGACTTCACTGGGCATTTTATAGACCCGAAGAGAATGAGTTGGCAAGTCATCATGTCTGGCAAGGTTAATGGAAAAAAAAATCCACTTTTAGCTTTATAATTAAAGTAGCCCTGTATAGTTTAATTATCAATGTGAATTGCAGCACAGGTGAAATACTGATCAAACCTGCTAATGTCACAAAACTGAGAGAAATAGCAAATACGTTAGAAAACACACACTCATATTTTGATCCTCCACCTCCTCAATCTCCATCATCCAAAATGGGAACAATTTGGAGGATCATGTTGTATACAGAATGGAGGAAAAACCTGGAATGTTTAGTCTGGAAGAGAAAAGACTTGTTAGTGGTGAAGAGGAAGAAAGTCATTAAGTACAAATGGTTCCTTCTGATTTGGTCCATGAGGGCTCTGGTGAACACACTTAAGACTAATGGTCATAGATTGTCTCCAATATAAAAAAGAATAATGGAATTCTTCAAAAATGAGATAATAAGCTCTTTTTACCCCTATGCATTCAAAAGATGAATATCATGAATCAGGTATAGGAGATTCTTACACTGGGTGCAAGGTTAAAGTACATGATATCCAAGTCTCCAAAAACTCTGTAAGTCCATGAAAATTATAATTACTACTGTCTCTTTCTTCTCCAAGCAATATGATATCCTCAAAATTAGACACCAGTGAGAAAATGCAAGTGGATGCTAAGACCCCTGTTGGTTTTACAATTGGGCAATCAAGTTTTAAGTGTTCTTGATGGAACCAGCCAACCTGAGACAGCCCATTTCCTTAGTCATGGAGATGTACTTTTGGAAACAAAAACCTGTAGTAGGCATAAATCAGTCCAAGCCAGTGACTTTCCAAGAGGGTATGATTACAAAAGAGACAAAAATTATCATAGCTCAGAAGGGGAAAAGAAAGCAGAACTCATTATCCTTATAAAATATGTCCTTTGATTCTTCCTTCTGCTCTATTGCACACACTGTTTCTTAGGCTGTCTAGTTGTCAGTGAGGTCAAGATAATGTAGTATATCACTCGTTTTCTTTATATTGGCTTTAGAGAGACAGCCAATATTAGCCATTCCAGTTTCTTTTTATAATAACTACTACTTAAGAAATTCAAGTTTCTCGATGTTGGAAATCATTTAAAGTTCTCTAGTATGCAGCAGTAGCTTCTGCTTGATCTTTATAAGTAGTAGCTTCAAGATATTGCAGTATGATTATATAAGATGTTATAATGGAACTCTGTTTTTCTTCTTTGTAACACCCACCAAACGTAATTATTTGATCATTGTTGACTGTCTAAAGTGCAAATTCCATGAAAGTGTGGGCAACTTACCTGTTCTATTCAGCATTCCATTGCCAGCACCTAGCACAGTGTTAGCACTCAAACAATATTGATTTGAACAAAGAACTCTATCAGATGAATGATTGCCTGCCCCTCCAATACTCTTCTTATTTCCCACATAACACACACACTCTGACTTTTCTCAGGCAGTGTTTTAAAAGAATAGAAGCAACCAACATTTTTTTCACTCAAATTTCAGAAATAATTTTTTTGTCCCTTTATCTTGGATCAGGGCAAGGATTCTATTTTTTCTTTTTACATTACTTCATTAATTCTTGTTATTAACTATATCAAATGGGCACTGGGATGGTTCATAATGATGTAATAACAACTCATCTGGCATTCCAGCTCTCACTGTTGTACAATGAGAATGCTTCCAACTTCCAAATGGGAGAATGAGCTTCCCAAGTAGGTAAATACCACCTCATGGGACAGTCCAGACAAACAGCCTCATCCAAAAAATTAAGTAAATATGAACAATCTCCTATCTCTTAAGTATCTTCTGATGCCTTTCCAGGCAACAGCTACCTGGGGACTGGGAGGTAGGCAGATTAGACACTAACCTGTCCTGTCCTGTAATTTTGCCAGAAGTCAGACATAACCTAGTTTCTAATCCAGGATAATCTCAGAATAGAACTATATTTGTCTGTATATTATTTACTTATGTCATAATTATCTCCATATTTCATTTGATCTTTGTGAACACCGTGACGTATTAGGCTTCCTAGAGAATAAAGCAGCAAGAGACTTCATACACCACTGCTAAATCTTGTATTTGCTCTGGGAGAAACAGATTTGGAGTGGAAGCTAGGTGAGAAGAAATTTTTGTTTCCTCTCCATCCCGCCATCCGCACCCACCTCAGTCCACAGGGTCAATTTCTTTAAAATTTAAGGAGGAACTAGTGCAAAAGAGAGTCCTCCCTCCCCCACTACTATAGGAATTCCAAGTAATCTTAGGCAAGAGGAATAAATTCGTAGTGGTACCATTGCTTAAAGCCCAGGTTTTCCTGATTACCCGAACAGTGCTTCTTGTCATTGAGAACCAGATCTGAATGTGTGGGAGTTCTTCATCCACTTAGTAACTAGACTTCCTGTACACTGAGATGAAACCAATGTATCTCTTTGTGCTCCCTCTGCTGGTTAGCTGAAAGCTTAATGTGACAGAGCAAAGCGATTCAGAAAATTTTGCAATAAATCAATCATTGTCACTTTCTAGATCATAGACGAAAGTTTTAAAAAAATGAATACGAATCATGGAAACTGTGGCATCATATCAGATAATAGCTCATTTAAAGTTAATCCAAATCTGGGAGGAAAGAAGGAGGACCTAGAAGCAAAGGGCATCTAGATATTCCAACAAGCTGCTAGGTTTGTGTTGGGACTCTGGAATGTAATTGAAAGCTTGACAGGAGTAAGAATGATTGATCCCGTTACTGCTCATGCATTCATGTAAGATGATCACTTCAACAAAACACTCTACAGTGGCGATTTTGTAAAATGTATTATAATTATAAGGGAACAACATCTGTTTTGGGGACACAAGGTAGAAAAATTCTATCACAGTCATGCAGGGTCAACAAAAAACTGACGTTTAAAAACAGTTTCATAAAAAGATTCACAAAAACATATACAGTTCACCCTTGACAATGCAGGGGTTTAAGAGTGTTGACGACTGTATAATCAAAAATTTGCATATAACTTTTGACTCCCCCAAAACTTAACTACCAATAGCCTACTGTTTTTTTTTTTTCTTTTGTAGCAAGAAGGTGTGTTTGCTACCCTTTATTCTTTTTTAAAAAAACTTTTATTTTAAGTTCAGGGATACAAGTGTAGGTTTGTTGCACAGGTAAACTTGTGTCATGGGGGTTTATTGTACAGATTATTTTATCACCCAGGTATTAAGCCTAGTACCCATTAGTTGTTTTTCCTAATCCTCTCCCTCCTCCCATCTTCCAGCCTCTAAAAGGCCCTGATGTGTACTGTTCCCCTCTATGTATCCATGTGTTCTCATCATTTAACTCCCACTTATAAATGAGAATATCTGGGATTTGGTTTTCTGTTCCTGTGTTGGTTTGCTGAGGATAATGGCCTCCATCTTCATCCATGTCCCTGCAAAGAACATGATCTCATTCTTTTTTATGGCTGCATAGTATTCCACAGTGTATATGTACCACATTTTCCTAATCCAGTCTATCATTGATGGACATTTAGGTTGACTCCACATCTCTGCTATTCTGAATAGTACTGAAATAAACATATGCATGCATATGTATTTATAATAGAATGATTTATATTCCTGTGGGTATACATCCTGTAATGGGATTGCTGGGTCGAATGGTATTTCTGTCTTTAGGTCTTTGAGGAATCACCATGTTGTCTTTCATAATGGCTGAATTAATTCACACTCCCAACAGGGTAAAAGCATTTCTTTTAACTTTTAACAGTAGCCATTCTCACTGGCATGAGATGGTACCTCATTGTGGTTTTGATTTGCATTTCTCCAATAATCAGTGATGCTGTGCTTTTTTTTCATATGATTTTTGGCCAGATGTTTATCTTCATGTCCTTTGCCCAACTTTTAATGGGGTTGTTTATTTTTTCCTTGTAAATTTAAGTTCGTTATAGATGCTGGATATTAGGCCTTTGTCAGATGCATAGTTTGCGAAATTTTTCTCCCATTCTGTAGGTTGCCTGCTTACTCTGTTGATAGTGTTTTTTATACTCTCAACAAAGTAAATAGAATCACTTTAGTTTAATTAGATTCTATTTGTCAATTTTTGCTTTTGTTGCAATTGCTTTTGGCATCTTTGTCATGAAATCTTTGCCTGTGCCTGCCTATGTCCTAAATGGTACTGGCTAGGTTGTCTTCCAAGGTTTTTATAGTTTTAGGTTTTACATTTAAGTCTTTAATCCATCTTGAGTTAATTTTTGTATATGGTGTAAGGAGAGGGTTCAGTTTCAATCTTCTGCATATGGCTAGCCAGGTACCTCAACACCATTTATTGAACAGGGAATCCTTTCCTCATTGCTTGCTTTTGTTTGGTTTGTCAAAGATCAAATAGTTGTATGTGTGTGGTCTTATTTCTAGGTTCTTTATTCTGTTCCATTGGTCTATGTATTGGTTCTTTTACCAGTATCAGGCTGTTTGGTTACTCTAGCCCTGTAGTATATTTGAAGTTGGGTAGTGTGATGCTTCCAGCTTTGTTCTTTTTGCTTAGGATTGCCTTGGCTATTTGGTCTCTTCTATGGTTTCATATAAATTTTTAAATAGTATTTTTACTAGTTCTGTGAAGAATGTCAAAGGTAGTTTAATGGGAATAGCATTGAATCTATAAGTGGCTTTTTAAAATGATTACTAATAGCTTACTTCTGACTAGAGACCTTACTGATAACATAGTCAATGAAGACTTTTTTGCATATGTATTACAAACTGTATTTTTACAATAAAGTAAGCTAGAAAAAAGAAAACGTTATTAAGAAAATCATAAGGAAGAGAAACTATATTTACTATTCATTAAGTGGAAGTGAATCATCAAAAAGGTCCCCATCCTTGTCATCTTCAAGTTGAGTAGGCTAAGGAAGAAAAGGAAGAGGAGGGGTTGGTCTTGCTGACTCAGTGTGTCAGAGGTAGAAGAGATGGAGGATGTGCAAGGGGATGCAGAAGAGGCAGCATACTCAGTGTTGCTTTTATTGAAAAAATCCTCATATAAATGGACCTTTGAAGTTCAAATTTCTGTTGCTCAAGGGTCAACTGTATAAAATGGTAGAACATCACTTAACCTATTTTTTTAAACCCTGTTTTTATCTACATGGGAAAAGAGAAATGAAAAAATTAAGATTGATATGTGGATCATTCAGACTCAGAAGGGCCTAAAATATCCAGGTATTTGAGACATATGTTAAGCCCCTTAATTATAGACCAGTGCTCTGCAAAGTGGGGTGGCCATCATGATCCACTGGTGTGCAAAAAGAAAACACATTAACATTTATTTTCCTTTATCTCATATTTTTGCCTTTACATTATTTGCATGTTTTATAAATATGTATTTGATGTGATGATTAGTAGAGTAGTATAGTATAGAATTTATAAATAAATGTGTATATTAGGAATACCTGTTCAAAAACTTTACTGATAGGAGTATGCAATGAATTAAATCTGGAGATCACTAATCTAGATCTCTGGTTCAATTCTAAACATTACTGAGCAGAGTAGACATATACTCATAGTTAAATATTATTATTTTCCCTGGCATCAATCTGTGAAAAATATTTAGTGACTATGGATTGTGTGTCCAGAGCTATGCTAAGTACAGACAGGATTACAAGAAATGTCTAAGCCACAGGTATTGTGTGACACAATCTCTCTACCGTCCAGAGGAGTCCATCCCATTGTTGAACAGCTGTGATCTTTAGAACAGTTCTTCTTACTGAATCCAAATCTGATATTTGATAATCAAATTTGGGAGTACAATTTTTATTGGTCTAAGTTTTGCCTACTGGGACAACACTGGATCTCCTTTAAATAACTGAAGACAACTCAAATCGATATTTTATTTTTCTCTTCCCCAGAGCTCTACTTGGGCTCTTTTAACTCGTTTTAGTATAGCATGGGGTACTGTCTATCCTATTAGATGGCAGTCACCTGAATTTACTCTAGTTTATCAATTCCTCTTAAAATGTGATTTGACCTGTAAGGAACGCAATGAGACTATCATTTCTTTTGGTTCCCATCATTTCCCATGATTCTATGCTACTATTAATAAGTTAATATTAATATTTTTAGAAACCTCACCTGTCTCTTATCTCTTTTTATAGTTAACTACAGTTCTCAGATGTTTTTACCATGACCTCTGGACTAGGACTTTACAATTCAATAATTGTGCAATTTATGATTTAGAGTCAAATGTAGGGTTTATATTTATATCAGGTATCATCTTGCAATTCTGTTTTGCAGCACAGTCTGCTGAGATTATTTTTTAATCTTGCTGCATTCAGTAAGTATTTGTTAAGCACTCATTAAATGCTAATCCTTGTTTTGGGTTTGGGGGGGTCATATGAAAAATAAGTTGAAGTCTGTCCTCTTGAGTATCTCACATTCCAGTTGGGAAACTGGACATAAACCTCTCCATCATGCAACACAGTAAGATCTACAACAGTAGTATGTGTAAAGTGCAATGAAAATGCAAAGAAGAAAGAGATTTAAATAGCCACTATCTTTTTTTTTTTTTTTTTTGAGACAGAGTCTCTCTGTCACCAGGCTGGAGTGCAGTGGTATGATCTCGGCTCACTGCAACTTCTGCCTCCCAAGTTCAAGAGATTCTCCTGACTCAGCCTCCCAAGTGGGTGGGACTACTGTCATAAGCCACCATGCCCAGCTAATTTTTGCATTTTTAGTGGAGACGGGGTTTCACCATGTTGGCCAGGATGGTTTCGATCTCTTGACCTTGTGATCCACCCGCCTCGGCCTCCCAAAGTGCTGGGATTACAGGCGTGAGCCACTGTGCCCAGCCCATTTTTATATTGATTTAGAAATTATGATTAACTTGCATATATATTTTTTAAAAATTATCAAAACAATTCTGGTAGATAAATGGGGCTAGCAAATAGTCCCCAATTTATAGGAGAACCAAAGGCTTAGAGCATTTAAGTGACCCAGCAAATGAAATGTACCTTTTATCCTTTTTAAGAAAACCAGAACAAAGTGATCCTATTTTTCTGGTCCCACATTTGTTTTCCAAAATTCTCCAGAAATTTCACCTAGTGCCCTCAGATATGTATGACTGAACCACTTTAGCATCAAGAGACATAATCCCTCCAGGCTTGTTGTTGTGAATTCATTTAAAGCAACTTTGCCACTGCTAGGTCAGCAGGTCTTGGTCTGCAGGACACCTTTGCAAGTTTGAAGTCTATGAACAGAACTCACCTAGGGCCCTCTATTATCACTTGTTGTTCTCTGGTAACTTTACAATGTCTTTTGGCAGTCAGCTTAGCCATCACTCTTCCTTTCCTCTTGACTGGGCTTTAAAATGTCTCCTTTATGTTGAATTTTATCTCCAATTCCCAGACTTTTTTCCCCTCTCTTCTCCAATATCTGACAATAAAATCTCGTAAGATTGGTTGCGCTAATAATAAAATGAAGCAAAATTCTTGGACATGTCACCATTAATTGCTTTCAAATTTTGCCGTTTCTTTACAAAAATTTGTTTCTTTATTTCCTCTTTCAAAACAAACCTAAGTTATTGAACATCTGGGCTGGAATTTCTGCTGAAGAAAAATATTCAGAGGCTCTTGAAGGGTGTCCAAGTTTTCAAGGCTTTTTTTTTTTTTTAAGTAGTAAAACCACTCGTCTGAAAGAAAGAATTCTTCCCCCCACTTAAGTGTTTTTTGTCATGTGCACTGGTGAACAACTTGCATTTAGGGTATGAGTTATATCTGAGGACAAAGAGTCATGGATTCTTTTGCACTATCTTCAGTAATTTAATTAGAAGAGTTTATAGGTCTTTTAATGTAGAATCATAACATCATATGAGAAAACACTGAAATCTGATGATTTTTAAAAGTCGTATATGGATTTGCACATTATTCTCAAGAGAGAAAAATCAGAACTTATTCAAGCTGTACTTTAATCATTCTCTTCATGAATGTCACTGTTAACTTGCACAAAACATTTAAACATTATCTGTTTCGGCCAGGCGCAGTGACTCTTGCCTGTAATCCCAGCACTTTGGGAGGCCGAGGTGGGTGGATCACCTGAGGTCTGGAGTTTGAGACCAGCCTGGCCAACATGGTGAAACCCCATCTCTACTAAAAATACGAACATTAGCCAGGAGTGGTGGGCACCTGTAATCCCAGCTACTGGGAAGGCTGAGGCAGGAGAATCACTTGAACCCAGGAAGCAGAGGTTGCAGTGAGCCAAGACAGTGCCATTGCACTCCAGCCTGGGCAACAAGAGTGGAACTCCATCTGAAAAAAAAAAAAAAATTATCTATTTCAGCCTGTCTCTTAAGGAAAGCCACCACCAGTTTTGTGTTTCCAACATCAATGGATTTCAAAAATCAACATAGTAACAATCTCAAGTAACAGGGTTAAGTAACAGGTGTAGGTTCAGGGCTTTTTTTATTGGGCATATCTTATTTGCATTCTCTTCCACTCTGGACTCAACTGAGGAACCTTCCACAGGGTGTGGAATCTGGCTTTCCAAAGAGCCATCAAAGGGCCCAATGACAGAACTGGAAGTGCAGGGGAGTAACTTTGATCATGGGAAAAAGGATATGAGAAGATATGGGGACAGTACGTTGCTTCTTATGAACTGCCCCAAGGCATGGATCCATACAGCCTGTCCACAGATACCTTGCTTGGATGTAGAGACCACTTGCCACATTACCTGCTGGGTTTCCAGGTTCCCTGGGAAGCAGTAGCCACTGCATTGCCCCTTAGCCCTTCCTACCTTTTCTTTCTCGTTACTCTCACATCAGCAAGTAATCTCTGCCTCACACTGTTTTCCAGGGAACTCTGGCTAAAATTTCCTATTAACCAGTATATTAAATGTTCATTTCAATCCAGTATAGCTTTTGTGAACCTACTATATGAAAGACACCATATTGGATACTATAAGGGAATTAAAGTTGAATAAAATTTAATCCTTGACTTTTGGCACTAATGGTCTAGAAGAGAAGCTAAAACAATTGCGTAGGCAGCGTAGCTCTGGAAAACAATTCAGGAGAGTTGGGTTCTAGGTCTGGCTCCATTGGTCGCTGGCTGATATTTAATCTTGAGCAAGACATTTACTCTTTCTGGATCTCAGTTCCCTTAGCTGTAAAATACAGGGTTGTCTTAGGTAACCTCTAATGTATCTTCCACAACTAAAATCCTATGATTTTATAAATGTAGTCGAATAGAAGTAAGACTAAACTGCAATCCACATGCTGTGGGAACCCTGGACTTAAGGACTTGGGAGGCCTTTGGGAAGAATAAGGCATTTGATCTGAAACTTGAAAGATTTGTAAGATTTTGATAGGCAGAGAGCAGACGAGCATTTCAAGCAGAAAGAAAAGCACAAACAAAGGAGTGTAAAAGGAAGATTGCAATGTGCATTCAGGAGAGCTGTGAATAGTCCAGTTTTGTTGAAGCAAGGCGTAAATTAAGTTGTCTAAATTAAAGAGGTTGGTAAATTAGAAATGGAAGATGTCGACTGCCATGTTAAAAATTTGAGCTTTAGCGGGTATTCATTGACCCAACATGTCTATGGAACACCTACTATCAGAGAGTGGGTGAGGTGCCGAGAACATAGAAATAAAGAAAATATAGTTGCTGCCCTCAAGAATCCTCAAGGGGCTTATCAGCAGTGGGCAGGGAAGTGGTAATCACAAGTGAAGCTAGTGTAAAAAATGCTGTAACAAATGAAACTGAAGTAGAGGGAAGGGAAGTGTGGGGCATTTCAAGGTGCAATTAACATTAAAGAGGTAGAGGAGGAGTCAATGATAACAGAAGTAAGGACAATGGGAAAAAAAGAAGCAGAAGCAGTTTTGTTAACAGAAAGGTGAGTTCATTTTGGATGCTGAATTTGAGGTGCTCCCAGACAACCAGGCAGAAATGTCTAACTGGTAGAAAAATTACTGGCGTGTGGCTAGCTTGAGATGTTGGCGCAAGTGATATGAGTATATTCTGTGAGTGATTCATAGGTCTGGAGAGATGTGTCAAGAAAGAAAACAGACAGAAAAGAAGATCAAGGGGAGTAGTTTGGGGAAATGCCCACATTAAACAGTCAGAAAAAGTAGGAGGTGTGGAGCAAGAAGACAGAGTCAAACTATCAGAGATGTTCGATAACCAGCACAAAGGATGTCGAGGGATGAAAGAATTTCAAGGAAGATGAGAGCGGTGAATTAAATCAGAGGCTCCTCAAGCTTAGTGGACCAAATGCATCCAAATCAGTTGAGACACGTATTTAAAATACGGAATTTGTGTCTACATGGATCCTTAAGAAACGTTAACAAGGATTGCCTTAGGAGAGGAAATGTAAGGAAGCTAAGGGGAAGTGACATGGTTTGGATCTGTGTCCCTGCCAAAATCTCAGGTCAAATTGTAATCTTCAGTGTTGGAGGTGGGGCCTGGTGGGAGGTGATTAGATTATGAGGGGCAGATACCCCTGTAGTGCTTTTCTCATGATAGTGAGTGAGCTCTCATGAGATCTGGTCATTTAAAAGTGCGTGGCACTTCCCCACCCCCTTCCTCCACGCCTACTTCCCCTTCACCTTCCACCATAATTGTAAGTTTCCTGAAGCTTCCCCAGAAGCCAAGTAGATGCCAGCATCATGCTTCCTGTACAGGTTGCATAACTCTGTGCCAAATAAACCTCTTTTCTTTATCAATTACCCAGTCTCAGGTATTTCTCTATAGCTTGTAAAAACAGACTTATACAGGAAGGGTGGATTTAAGTATTGTTTAAATTTTTACCTAATGCATGATTTATCTAACTGAATAAATACATTTAAATTAAACTTCAAATGGGAGTTTGGATTTTAATGCTGACAATAGGTCAAAAGCGACCTCTACCTCAGACCTAAAAGGTGAGAATTTTCAGGAAGGGGCCCAGGAAACAGTATTTTTAAGTTGTCCTGGCAATTTTAATCTGTTGTCAAATTTGAAGACTCCTAGAGTAGATAATTTCTAATGGAACTCCAAGTTCTTAGAATAAAGGTATTGTGGCTAAGTAGGAAAGGGAAGGGCGATATTTTCATATACAGAGATCATCCAGAAGACTTGAGAGGGCCTTATATCAATGGGATGGCAAGTTTTGGTAGAAGGCTGGAGGCAGCAGAAGTCAGTCTGAAAGGAATGAGGAATAAATAGATGATGAAGAAACAGTGGCAGTGAAGAATATAAGAAAGAAAGGAAGATGCTAGTATTTGAGGCATAGCAACATCAAGCAACAAGGTTAGCATTGACTACGTAAGCTAATTGAGGCACTAGTCTGCCAGCTACCAGAAGGGGGCAATAGAGAGCTTTCAGAGCTGCGTGACCTGATGGAGAAATCCCTGGTGAATCAAGCTGTCAATTAAAAGCATGGGATGCAAAAAAAAGATTTTGTTTTTCAATTTTTTAAAAAGCGTGGGATGCAGCATAAGACTTGAATCAAGCTTAAAACATAATTAATGTAAGAAAATTGAACTAGGGTTGAAGTACAGAAATAAGCAAAGGATTCAGGGAGTCACCGGGAAGTAATCAAATTAGCCATGAGCCCTAAGTGCAGACATCAGGCAAGAGCCAGAGTGCTTTAGCAAATTGCCTCATGGGGAACCAATCTTCCAATGGAACTGGCATCTGGGAAGCACCAGGATTGCTTTGGCTGGCTTTTAAAAAAGCTTATAAATGCAGGAATGGTAAACTGCAATATTTGACAGAAGGAGATACAGAACACAATCCTTAGATTCAGGAAACTAAGAGAGGTATTACTGTTTCCTTTTTTTTCTTTGTTTCTAAGGATACAGGAGGCTTGAGATAATTTACATACAGAGGAGAACAAACCTGAGAAAAAGGAAAGGTCGATAGTGCATGAATGTTGGGAAAAATAGACTGATAATTGAATTTTCTTAAAAGATACTGAAAATTCTCAAGTACTTTCTGAAGCAACTGTGTTCAGCAATAATGATTTTGTTTCTGCAATGTGGTGGACTTTGTGCAAGACATTGTGGAATAACTAATCAGAGGGACAAGCTTTACCATTTTCTCAGAGCTTATAATCTTGAAGATGATACAAATTAACATATAATTAAAATAGTGTGATAGAATGATAGAATGAGGCCAGGCACAGTGGCTTACGCCTGTAATCCCAGCACTTTGGGAGGCCAAGGCAGGCAGATCACCTGAGGTCAAGTGTTTGAGACTAGCCTGGCCAACATGTTGAAACCCCATCTCTACTAAAAATACAAAAAGTAGCCAGGAGTGATGGTGGACACCTGTAGTCTTAGCTACTTGGAAGGCTGAGGCTGGAAAATCGCTTGAACCCAGGAGGTAGAGGTTGCAGTGAGCCGAGACTGTGCCATTACATTCCAGCCTGGGCAACAAGAGCGAAATTCTGTCTCAAAAAAAAAAAAAAAAAAAAAAAAAAAAGAATGATAGAACGAGGACATATACAGTGAGTTAGCTATGTATAATAGCTAATTTTGAGATTGAGAAAAGTTAGAGAAAACCTCCTGGAGAAACCTATGTCTAATTTTAATGTAAAGTTAATAGTGTAGGATCTATCTCTATCTCTATCTCTCTCTCTATCTATATTTTTTACCACCTCTCTTCAATACCCAATATAGTCCCCAAGACAATAAATATCTGGACAATGAGTAATCTAGGAACTGAAAGATGAAGACTTCCTGGAAGTCTACATAATCCCCAAACCTTCCCACTATGACCACTGATAAATGTTAGATAAAACATAACAATTATTTCAAACGGATAGCTGAACTCTCTAGAAATCCAAGAACTCCCCAGATATTATGAAAGAACTGAAAACAGAGTAACAAGCTCTGTGAGTGCTCAAGAAGTAGAAAGATGATCATGGGGAAGGAATCGCCAGCCTCAGGACCCTGGGAGTGTGGATTTTAATGCTGACACTAGGTAAGAAGAGATGGCAGCACATGTGACAGGGAGAGTTGGAATTCAGATATTGCTACAAAATTAGGAATGTCAAAGTGCTGTACACTTAGTGAAAATGTGAGTCAGCAAAGATCTTCCCATTGACCAAAGTTTGTATATCCCTTGTGTATACTCTGTGTTGTTGTTGTTGTTGTAGAGGCATATTTATTGACATGCAAAGATGTTTACAATATACAACTGGGGGAAGCAAGTTACACACATATTTACAGTATGATCTTGTTTTAGCTTCTTAGCCATCAGAAAACCTCAAAGAATATTACCCCATATTTTCACACATAGACAATTTCATTTCAGCTCAGATCAAGGATTATAATTCTCACCATGAGTCTTAGAAAACTCAGCCATAGCCTAAACGTTCTGGGTATGCTTTCTGGTCCATACCAATGACCAAGAATCACTATCTTGTAGACTGGTATAGCAGCCTCTTCCAGATTTGCTGTTTTGTATTGTGGAAGCTGCAATTCTGGGTCTAAATTTCTCCAATTATGTTTGTTCTGTCCTGTTAGCTGGTACAAATGCAGAAATGCCCAGTCTTTTCTACTAGTAAAAGATAAAGCCCTTTGGCCTTTCATAGGACACACAGGAGAATAAATCATAAATGAGAAAAAAATTAAGGCATGATTTTGCAAGGAGGAAAAAAGCAATTACCTTTTAAATTCAGGGTATAAAACAATGTACAGGATGATTTCAGCTCTTTGGGGAAGATAAAGTACAAATGGACAGAAAACGATACAAAGGACATCGAACAAGTTCCCCTTGCTGATGACTTCAGATCTCCATCTTACTCACTGAACAAAGTTTGGGGCACCTACTATTTCTGATACTGCCAGATAAAATCCATCTATTCATCTCAGACTTTTCTCCTGACCTCCAGCCAGATGCAGCCAAATGTCTAATGGACACATGCATGTGCAGGAAGTTAAGAATTGTTACACCTGGCATGGACATCGTCCATTGCAAAATTAAACTATTAAAACCAGTCTCTGAGCTTTGAAGGCCGTCACCTCAAAATGTCCTTCAGGAGGACTGTAAAGTAGTATGGTGAGATGGGTTCTGGTGTCAGATAAAACAGCTATGCCACCTGCCTGCTGTGGGAATCTAGGAAAAAGTATTTACCCTCTCTAATTCTCATTGGAGGGTACCCAGACTAATGAGTTCTAATAAAAATACAAGTACCTAGCTCACAGGATCACTGTGATAGAGGAAAAAAATAAACTTGCAAAATATGTGCCAACGCAGTATCTGACATAGAACAGGCACTCACAAAATGTTTCCACCCTTCTCTTTTGTGAGATGACTGACATAAATGAAACAGCCTGACAATTTAAGAGTTATAAATGTAGAAGCAAAGTTAAAATTGAACAAATAATACATTTTGTCTGAAATTCTGGGTCATTTCTGTGTTGTGGAATGAGTATCTGATACAGCTGGAATAGGAGAAAGACAGTAGTTTCTCTTACATTAAACAGCCTATAGTAACCCCTGCCTCCTTTATGTAGAGAGTGCACATTTGGCCATGAGTGTATATGTGCACACACACACACTCTCACACACACTCACTCTCTCTCTAGGTATTGTTAGTTATTTTTGTGTGTGTGTATGCCTTACTTCTATAACTAGAATACAAATTCAAGGATTTTTTTTTTGCCATTTTAAGCTGCAGATGGATCTAAGCAGATACCAATGAACAAGTTAGCTTACTTACAATGAACTGGTTCACTATCTTAAATAAAATGTGAAAAATATGCCAATCTAGACAAGATAAAAATCAACAAACATTTTCAGCCCAAGATATGATTTCATCTGATATCCCCAAAATAATTTAGCTTAAACCTAGAGCTTCTCACAGGTAACTTTGTGTTAAAGATGCAATGTATAACTTGTACACTGTAATAACCAAACACGATACAAGGCTCTTTGGAAATGTACAGCCTGCTAGAGTTTGGAGATGGTTCAAAGTATTCTATCTCTGGTTCATTTTACATTGTTTCAATAATCCCTTTAACTTCCCTGAAAATGCCCATGAGCGTATTATAACTCAGGTGATCAACAACTACAATTGAGCCCTTTCTGATATGCTCCTTTATGTTAATAAATACGGCCATACCACTAACAAGATTGGTTTTTGCCTCTTTATGGTTAAAGATGAGTTTTGAGGCTGCCAATGCCTTCATATTGATCGTGTCTCTGGCTGCAGTTGGATTTTCAGGCATATTTAAAATTACTTTCAAAACAAGATTTCTGGCTTTGTACTTTCCCGAGGATGGCAAATGAAAAAGCTCTGAAAAGTCACTGGCAACAATGTAGTGATGGACGAAATCCATAGTCAGTTGCCCCAGTATCTTTAATTCGGATTGCTGTCCGGGTGAGTTCAAAGGAAATGACGTGGTGTCTTTACACATATGCTTAACATGTAATTCAATTTTGTGTTGTCTTTCATCCCCAGAAGGAGGATTCAGAGTAATTACTCATAAGAAAATTAGTAATTTTCTCATTTCTGTGGAGAGAAAACTGAGCAAGCTTTCAATAAGCGTCATTATACCATTTCATTAATAAACTCTTGGACAAATGGGTGAATGTTATGGATACCCATTGCAATCTGTGCTCTTTTATGAACAAGAGGATCAGTAGTTGACTTAAGTAAGCTAACAAGTTTTTCAAATTCCTCAGGGTCCACATAGCATTCCATTTTGCAAGGGCAAGCAAATGGCTTAATCCCATTTACCTCCCTATCCTGATTTGGTGTCTAATCTCATCTATGGTCTGGATGCAAGGGTCAGAACAAAAAGGACACTCAGGGACAGGCTGTGAGCATGAGCAAGTGTTCCTAGAAGGGCAGGCTGCTGCCACAGGCCAAGAATAGGAAATTTCTTCAGCTAAGCCCAGAACAATATATGAAGGAGGGCTTGCCTCAGATGCCTGGGATCTAATTTGAACACTGCTGGAGTTACAGCAGGGCTTTTGGGCCAGATAGTTACCTCAGAACAGTCCTTGGGCTATTTTTTTTTTCATTAATTTCATCCACAGGCTGAGGTTTAACTATCCTGCTCACAGGTTTAGGATTAGGGTCGAAACTAGTACCATCTCCTTCCCAAAACCAGTTCCCAATGACATTCTCTTCCTCCTCTTCCTCAGCCCCAGACCTAGGTTTGCAACTGGCCCCAGCCACAGGCTCCAACTCCTCGGCACTGACCTGAGCACCAATTTCAGGTTTATCATTCTTAGCACTGGAATGATTACCAGCCTCTTCTGCATTTCAGAACCAGGAACTGATAGTGGCCTCTTCCTCAGCCCAGACTCAGGCATCAACACCAGCCCCATTTTCACAGGTGGAGCTGGTGGACTCATTCCTAGCCTTGGGACTGAAATCTCCAATGGCTTTGCCCAGAGCCTTAGGCTCTGACAGAGCTCCTTCCTTCATCTCAGCAACGACCTTGTTCTTAGACACTGCCTTCATCTCTGCCACTGCATCTGTCAGAGACCCTGGCTTGTCTTTTGCTTTGGCCCAGGTCTTGGCTACAGGCCTAACCACACCAGTAGCCTCCCTCTCTTCTCCAGCTTTAGCTTGTATAGCAGACTCTTTTCAGTTTTGGCCTGAGCTCTTGTCTTATTCTTAGTCCCAGTCATGGTTTGAAGCCCAGTTATATGGCCCTGTCCCATCTTGGCCTTGGTTCTCAATGTGTCCTAGGTTGATGTCTTAATACTCTTTCACTGGGTCAGGGAAAAACTTGGTAGCAAGAGTTCAAGTCAACTTTCAGTTCAGCAGTCACTATGTTCTCTTTCCAAACATGCAGCCTCTGTCAATGATACAGAGGGCAGAGGCACGTTTGGGCTAGGGAAGAGTGATTGTTCCCTAGTGCAGACCTGCTGAAGCTGATGGTCTTCCGACAATCCAAAGCCACCACAGCCCCCAGCGGAGATGGACCTTGGATCCAAATGAATAGTTTTTGTTCTCTTTCTTAGTTAACTTCCTAGTGAACAGCTACCTACAGATCTCTACAGGAACTTAGAAAGGAACAGACCTCATCACCACCTATGTCAGCCTGCTCATATAGCAGGGGTCCTCAGGAGATGCTATCCTTCCCACAAAAGAAGAGTCCTCTAGCTAGAGAAAAGTCACAGCCTTCACAGGCCCAGGGCCCAGGTCATCAGCCTCCCCATCCTCTCCTCTGGCTGCTCCTCACTTGGATTCCCACTGCTTTCCCCACAATCTGAATGGCAAAGAGGCATCCCGCCCCCCACGCCACTGCATCAAACTCAATATTCTATTTTTAAAAAAGCCTTCTTGAGAATCTGGAACCATGCACCTGCCCATAAACTTGCGTGTTTTGGTTGGCATTTAAACTACGGGATGGCTGAGACACCTCCCAAACCGAGATCGTATCATAAAATATATCCCTGAGCAGTGAAATACCTGATGTTGCTGTTGGAAACAAATGTGGAACTCCCCGTAAGCCATTTTCTCAATGATAAATGAGTTTATAATCCTAAATTATAAAATAAAATGTAACAATTCACCATGAAAGAGCCATTAAGATCTCACAATTATCAAACTGATACTCCCAAGAATTACAGGGAATAGAATGATTTCAAAGTGACTGTAAAATAAATTTGTTTAAAATAATTCAAGACGTAAAAGATATTATCAAAACCACAAAAAGGAACAGATATATGAAACAGAACAGACAACTGAAATATAACAGAAATGGATTAGACAGAAGAGTAGTTAACTGAAGAATAGTGGCCTGGAAATGTATGTAAAGCTAAGAAATTAGATAAAATGTAGCACAGAGAGATATCATATTAGAAAACACAAAAGAGAAGTTAAAAGGCAAGAATGAAAGATGGATGATCCAACTTACATCTAATAGGACTCACATGAGAAAAGAATAGAGAAAATGAGGACAGACAATATTACAGAGATAATGGCTAAGAACTTCTCATTCAAAATAGAACAATGAATTCAAAGCAGGGTAAATAAAAATTCATCAACATCTACACACATTACAGTAAAACTGTTAAACTTTAAGACAAAGAGACCTTAACAGCAAGTAAAAGTCAAAGATGAAAACATCAAGAGAAAGATAACTGAGCTGGTGGCAGATTTCTTAACAGCAAGAGAGGGTACAAAACAATAGAATTCTCTCTTAATCCCTGAGTGGGGATAGAAGGAAAAAGTGGATAGTGGCAGAGCTTTAACCGTTTCTGTGACATTTTATTTATTTAAAAAATAAAAGAGAAAGCTAAGTTAAAGCCAATTGTTAACTTCTGGTTAATTCTGATGGTAACACATAGTTAACTGTATTGCTATTTTTGTGCTTTCATATGCATTAAGGATGGGAAAGGGTTAATTATAGAAATAAAAAGAGTGGAAATAAAGAACGTCCCCATAAAAAGGAATAGCTTGTGGAAGCAATAAGAGCAGCAGAGTGAATGGCACATTCTAGGATGTAAAAATAGTTCGAAGTGGCTGAAATAAAATTCTAGAATATAAAAATGGTTCAAAGTGACTGAAATAATAGAAGTGACTGACGTGGAGGGAAACTAGTAAAGGATCTGCCTGAAAACAGAAGCAAGCAGGGCCAGATCACGGGGCCTTCATAAACCATGTGAAGAGTCTGAAATTTTCTGAAGAGTAATGGAAGCCAATAACGTATTTTACTCAAGAGACCGAGACCCCATCCGCAGTACAGGCTGATCACCCTGACTGCTGTGTTTAGCAAGAACAAAAGAAACTCCATTTCCATTCAGGTGGAAAAAAAATGTTAGTGGTGAGAACTCAGATGAAAACAAATGAAATGGAGACAGATTCAAGATATATTTAGACCTAGTAATAATTAACAATGGATTTGATATTAGGGATGAGTGAGAAGAAAGTATCAAGAATAAACCTATGTGTCTGTTTGTCTTTAAATACTGATTTTATGTTTTTAGTTTTTCTCTTATTTTTAAATAGCGCATATTTTTGGAATATGGTATGCTGTTGTGATACATGTATACATTGTGTAATGATCAAATCAGAGTAATTTGCAAACCCATCACCTCAAATATTTATCATTTCTTTGTGGTGAGAACATTCAACATCATCTCTTCTAGCTATTTGGAAATATACAATACATTGTTGTTAACATAGCCACCCTACTGTGCAATAGAACATCAGAATTTATTCCTCCTACCTAGCTGTGACTTTATACCTGTTGACCAACCTCTCCTCATTTCTTCCTCCCCCTACCCTCTGCACAGCCTTTGGTAACCACTATTCTACTCTCTGCTTCTATGAGATCAATGTCATTAGACTCCACATATGCCTGATGCTTCTATGAGATCAATGTTGTTAGACTCCTCATATGCATGAGATCATGCAGCATTTGTCTTTCTGTGTCTGGCCAATTTCACTTAACATGATGTCCTCCAGGTTCATCCATGTTGTTGCAGATGACTGTGCTGTTTTGAGTATCTGGGTAACTGATGGATCCATTCATTGAGATGGGTATACAGATAGTTTTGGCCAAGAAGATAATAGTGTCACCTTTGGAAATGTTAAATGTAAGGAGTCTGTATGATATTTAAGTGGGCAAATGGATGATACAAGTTTAGTGCTCAGAAAAGAGACCCGGCTAAGAGATCCGAAATTAAAATTAATTAGAATCTCATTAGATGTATGAATGGGAGTAGGTGAGGCTGGAGAAGAGTGGCATGAGATAAGAACCTCAAAACCATCCAGCATCATTTAAATGACAGGTAGAGGAAGAAAGAGAAGCTGGTACAGAAAGGCAGATGTGCAAACAGAGAAGACGAAAAAGAAAATGGGTATGGCAGCCACAGAGATGCACCACTCAGATCTCCCTCCAGGAAACAGCTTTCTGTGTAACTGTCAGGAGGCAGTTAGTTGCAAGCCTCCATCTGCAGCACCTGCAGGAACTGTCACAGTGTTTTAACCAAGGCTCTACTATTCCTGGGAAGCCCACAGCCCAGGGCTGAGCAAGGTAGTGGTGCTAGAGCCTGGCATCTATGCCCAATGTGGGTTCCTCTAACAGGCAGTCTTTGCTCTGGAGCTCCCCATTGGTTTGGCCAAGACTTTGTCAGATCTGTGGCACAGTCTGGGGCTCTCCCTCTTTCTCTTTCACAGATGTTATCTTTCAATGAACCACTTGCACTCGTAATTCTGTCTCAGCATCTGCTTCCCAGAATAACTGAACTGATAACAGTTGGTACTGGAATTGGTCTGAGAAAGCAGGAGGTAAAATGGGAGCAGATCACTTCCTGAAAGCTGGTAATGAGGATCCCATTCTGGGTGGCACAGGGGGCACAGATAGTCTGTGGCACAAGGTGGCAGTCCAATTACTAAATCTTTAATCAATGATGGCTTGGAAGAAAGTTCTGTGAGAGAACTTTCCTGGCCTGTGCAATGTTCATGCTTTAGAAAAGTGCATGTGTCTGTGTGTGTGTGTTTGTGTGTGTGTGTGTGTGTTAGAGGGATGTTGAGGAGGAGGCAAGGAAGATGAAGGAAAACGATGAATACAAGGATGAAGGAATTAGCTGGATTTTTGTTAAGTCTGAAGCTACCACAGACAGTTAATGCTGAGATAAAGTTGCCAGCAACTGACAAACAATTGAACACTGTATGAGAAGGCCTATGTCTGGTCCAGGGGAATATTAGACAGAGCTGAAGACTAAACTCGGAACTTACAGTTCAGAGTTTACTTTTGTTTATATCTAAGAAAATGGACAAATAAGTTGTGATTTATTCATTGAATCGAATACTGTAGAAAGATTGCTTCGCCCATGTATCAGTTAACATGGAAATCTGGCAACTTGGAATAGGGCCTGAGCAGGACTTTGCAGCACCAGGCTGTGGTACAAGCAGCCCTGCCTCTTGGGCCATATGATCTAATAGACTCTATTGTGTTAGAAGAGTGAAAAGTGAAAAAAGAGGTAGTGTGGTGTGGAGTTTATGGCAAGCCTTCATAGAAGAATCAAAATACAGTACTTTGGCGTTCTAGAGTGAGGCCACACCATCTGCAGTGCAGAAAAGCACCTCTTGGGGTGCTACTGAGCCCTGTTTGAGACTGAATATTTGACCATGGAAACCAGTAACTATGCATTCTAAACTGCCGCTTGTGAGCTGAGCTCTGTGGAACACATTAAGTGAGAATGTCATGCAGACTCAGCAGCAATTTGTCTAGTGGAAAGTGGTACACCAGGGATCAAACCTGAGCAGTACAACAGGGATCACATGGCCACTTTATGACACATTGAGCCATTTCTTCCTGGAAGGGCCTGTGAATTATTGTCATGGTAGTAAACATTTATTCTAGATAACTGTTTGCCTTTCTTACCTACAAAGTCCCAGGCAGCACTACTAGCTGGAGGATTTGAAAGTGAGCCACAGACATAGAATTCCATATAACCCAGCATCCGACCATGAGAGACACACTTCACAGAGGAGGAGACGAGTGAGCCTGTGACCATGGGATCCTCTGGTTTTATCACATACCACAGAATCCAGAGGCAGGTAGCTCTACAGAGCAATGCAATAGCCTACCAAAGGCACAACTGGAATGCCAATTTGTAGGCAATTGCCTACATCTTGGCATCTGCCATGGTGCGGTATCATCATGAAGGCTAGACACTGAATCACAAACCACTATATGGATGTTATCCCAATTAGGAAGAATATATGGGTCTAGGAACCATTGGGCAGAAGCAGGAGAGAGTCCACTTATCACATTCAATGATTCACTGAAAGAGTCTGTGTTTTCTCTTCCTATAATACTAGGCTCTGTGGAGAACTCAGGCTATGACTGCCACTTGGGCATTCAGGAATTCTTGTATACAGAGACCAGCAGGCTGAACGAGGAGTCAATATCTTCTTAGGAGTAACTGACCCTGGTCAGGAGGAAGAAGCAGGGCTGCTGTTACACAATGAGGACAGGGAGAAATATATTTGGAACTCAGATGATCCAGTTGGACATACTTGCTCAATTGTGACTATAGACAAATAAGTGCGATAACCTCAGCTTAAGAAAAGTGTGGTTACTATGGGTTCAGGCCCTCAAAAATGGAAGCTTTGATCATATCAGCAGATAAGTCATCAAGACCAGCAGAGGTGAAAGCTGAGGGGGAATTTAAAATGAACAGTGGAAGAGGGATGATAAGTACCAATTGTGATCCCAGACAGACCAACTGCAGCAATAGGGGTCAGACTGTTCCCTAAGTTACCTCTTTCAAGTTTCTCCTCAGGAAGACAGGCCCACTGGAACCCTGGATAATCTGTTCCCCAAATGTATGTGGAGAAGCAGATCTATATTGCACAAGGGGTGGGCTGTGGCTGTTGTGGAAGTGAGGGCTCCGTTTAAGAATGCACTTGCTGTTAAGCTGCAAGGAGTGCAGTTGGCACACCTAACCAGCTCCGTATCCTCCCCATTATGCAACAGCAGCCCAGCCTCCTGTGCTGCTCAGAAGACCTGAACTAAGGCACCAGGCAATCAAGGAGCTGATGTGGAGTAAACCAAGGGAAACAGTCAGCAGTGACAAAAGCCACTGAGCATTCAACTTAGGAAAGGATCTAAAATGTTCTTTGGATTTTGCAACAAAGGTTGTTAACATGACTTTGGCAAGACCTTTTTCAGTTGAGTAATGGGGGCAAAAGCCAGATTGCACCAAGCTAAATGGTGAATGGGGAGTAAAAAAATCAGAAGAGTTTGAACATTTAGCTGTGAAGGGAAGGATAAAGGCAGGGAAGGAGTGGTAGGTGGACGCAAATGTGAGAACTATGGAGTGAAATTTTTTTAGAGGAAAGATACTTGAGTGTGTTTAGATAGCTGTGAAAAAGCATCTGAGAGAGTAGGAGAGGGAGAAAAAAGTCAAAATAGGGTGAGGAAACCAAAAGAACATGGATGTAGGTGGAGGCACTCATCTTGTATTGCTATAAAAGTGGAGAAGAAAAGGATGGGTGTAGACGCTTTTAAATGAAATACTTCATTTGTGTTGCTTTGTTTTAATAGTCAAGTTCTTTCAGAATCCCTATATCATAAATTTGTTTTCTTCAAAATATGTGACAAACAATAACCTCCCATAGTCTTACTCTGCTGAATGGGGAAGATTGTCTCTGAATAAGGAGGAGCTCCATGAACATTTGAACAATGATGTCCTTGGTCTTCCTAACAGTTCCCTGAAATAGGACAGGACCATCTTATGGTTTTCCTTTGATAGATACAAAAGCTAAGACACAGAATGATTAAGTGCCTTGCTAAGATGCTTAGGACTTGTGGAAGGTCTCCTGACTTCCACTGTCCATTTCTATTTACCACTCTTACTGTGTAAGTAGTCCTTTCACATAGTCATGCAGTAATTTCCCTGAATTCAGTGGAAAACTGTCCTCTGCTCTTCACCACGACTTTTAGCTGACATAGCTTTATACCAGATAATTTTCCTCTCTATTTTGCTGCTGTTGATAGTGAAGATATTGGATACAATACAAAAAGAAAGCACAATCCGTCCCAGCCACCCTATTTTTTTGGTCATGAAATACATGCTTTCTGTAAAGTGCCAACTTTCTTATGAGTAAAAGGAATCCTTCATAAGTACATTAGACCTTCTATAATCACACAGAACTGAATCAGACAGAGCCTTAAAAGATTCTTTCATGCTTCGTAAAGCACATTTCAGAGCTTCTGGCTTTGTTGTTTTAGATTCCAGGGATTGAGGGTGGTTGTGAAATGGCAATGTGGTTATGCTACATAAGGCCAACCAAGCATTAAATATGGGCATCTGGAGGGTTTGGCAATACTAACAGGCTTTTCGGCCAAACCCTGACACGGAACAGATAAATCCTTACAGATTTTTGGGCTCTATTGGCACAGAGACCCTCTAGTTAGAATTTCAGTCCCTTTACCCTACTGGGAATGAATATACCTGGAAGAAGATAAGAACTCTTGGAAGTGTTTAAAATGTCCCCTTTGAAAAGTAGACAAGTGTTGCTCTTCCTAATAAAGCTGCACAACCCTGATGCCAAACAGCTGTTGGATGGTCCCTGCGTGGAAGCTTGCCCTCCACAAATTGACATAATGCTCACACCGAGGGTTAAATCAGGTCGCATCTGACAGGCTCTCAGACATACTACCGGAGTAGTAATAGTAGCTAACCTGTGATCAAGGTGTATCCTGTTACATTCATGCTACCAGCATTAGCTCATGAGCTCCGTATAATCACTCAATGTGGGGAGAGCAGATTTTACAGATCTTACTAGTTTGTTTATTCTGTGAATTGTGTAAATAGAATGTCCCACACAGGGCGATTATAGGAGATAAGAATTAGACCACACCTCTTCTGCCTCCACATCTAAAGCAGGTTGGGGAAAAATAACTGAGAAGTAAGCTCTGGTAACCATAAGGTGAAGAATAATTGATGTCTCTCATTTAAACATTTTCCAATTCACAGCAAATTTTCTTCCTTGGCACGTTGGTTACATTTGTTAATGGAGATTAAGAAATAAGGTATAGAAGCCAATATTATTACAAGAAACATCGATAGAAATAGGATATTGTTAGAATTGTTCTTCAGCTTCCTTACAACAGAGAAAAGCCCTTTGAATGAATATTGACTCATAAAAGAGTTATGAATTATGGCTTCATGCATTGTTATTAAGTCACCACTTTCTAGAAATGTTGCCTAAGATTGCCATGAGATCCAGAAGGGATAAATGCATAGTGTTCCTCTGCCAACTGGCTAGAAAGAGCCTCCTTCACAAGACGGGAACTCTTAAAACCTTTCGACGTGGGAAAGTAGTTTTGTAGCTCTAAGCCTCTGAGAATAAGTACACAGAATTTTTGATGTTCAGATTTTTGTATCTAAGGTATAAGATATTGGAGCATGGAATGGGGCTGCTGTCTACATTGGTGTGTTGGAAATGAACCTGTCCAAAAATTGCTGCAAGCTTTAGCCAGGCCTGTTTACATCTGTTTTCCCTTTGGGTCACTTGTCTGATTGCCCATACTCTTTGTCACCCTACAATGTGGATGAAACTTGGAAACATTACGCTAAGTGAAAGAAGTCAGATACAAAGGTCACATATGGTAGGATTCTGTTTACATAAACTATCCAGAATAGGTAAACCCATAGGCATGGAGAGCAGATTCCTGGTTTCCAGGGGCTAGGAGGAGTGGGGAATGGGGAATGATTGCTTAATCAGCATGAGCTCCCCTTTGAGATGATGAAAATATCTTGGAACTAGATACAGGTGATGACTGCACACCATTGTGAATGTGCTAAATGACACTGAATGGCAGGTATACTTGAAAATGGTTAATTTTATGTTGTGTGAATTTCACATCAACTGAGAGAGGAGGAGGGGAGGGAGAGGGAGAGAGAGAGAAAATAGACCAGATTTAGGAAGATAGCTATGGAGTAGTAGAAGGAGCTTTGCATTTAGAGTTAGGAGACATGAATTTGAATTCTGACTCTTTCACTTACCGGCTGTGACATAAAAGTAAAAAAAGATGACATTTCTGGGTCTCAGTTTCTGTATCTAACTGAGAGTCAAACACTTCCCAAGGAAGACCACTGTGAGCACTGAGATATTATATGTGAAGATATAGTATGGGTCTAGGCACAAAGTTGATACAAACACATAACTAAGCAAAAAAAAAAACCCCACAGAACAATGATAGGTGTTTTTAAGGTAGTATTAAAAAAAACACAAAAACCCTTGTAATTTATGTTATAGCTAAAACTGTTAAAATGTAATAAAAATAACAGATTAATAACTCACAATAGATAAAAATCATGGCAATTTTCATAAATGCAAACACTGAAGAGCTAGGTGTTTTGTAATCATAGTTTATACCTCATTTATCTGGCTTCAAATTGTGAATTTAAATCTAAAAATTTGTGTTATGGAAATTTCTTCCCTCTAGTACTATGTATAGTAACCACATCAAGTTACTATATTTCATCATCTTAAGAGGCACATATTTTAAAACTTTAATGTCTCAGGAACCAGGAATCCATTGATTAAAAGTGTCGCTGGATCCCCCTAAGGAAGTGTAGTGGAAGAGTATACCACTACAAGCATTATTGGTTAATGTTCCCAATCGTTCCTAAAGGGGACCTGTGGCCATTTGCCAAAGTAACTGTCGACTGGTAAACAGAAATCCAAGACTTCTTAAAGATTATTGGATACAAGATTTGAGCTTATATTGATAGGACTATATCCCAGGATAAATTGCAGATATTAGTGTCAATTTGAAAGACTTAAAGGATGCAGAATGGTGGCTGCTTTATATCCTCATTCAATTCACCTGTCTGCCCCCTATAAGAAACAAAACCAACAAAAACCCTAAACAAATAGATTGAGGTGAATAACAATGGACTTTAACAAATTTAACCAATAGGTAGGTTCTATCATAGCTGCTGTGCCAGATATGTCTTCACTGGAACACATCAGCACACTTTCTAGCACTTTCTATGTGATTATCGATCTGGTGAATGTGTTCTCTTCTTGATGCCTATCAATAGGGAGAATCAAAGGTAGTAAACCTCTATCTAGGAACAATAGCAATACTGATTCACTGCTTTGCCCCATCGGGGGCTCCATTTCATAAGAGTTTGCGGGGACGGACAGTCTGGACATCACACACATCATCGTACTGGTCTGCTACCTGATGATATGCTATTTAGAGTTGGTGGGCAAAAAGTAAAAAGAAGCCTAGATATTCTAGTAAGAAATCTGAAGGTCAGGGGGTAGCAGATAAATCCCACAAAGATTCAGGGACCTCTTCCATTAGCAACATGCTTATTCTGGGGCATTCTAAAAAATCCCTTCTGGCCAGGTGTGGTGACTCATGCCTGTAATCCCACCACTTCGGGAGGCCAAGGCAGGTGGATCATTTGAAGTCAGGAGTTCAAGACCAGCCTGGCCACCTGTCTCTACTAAAAATACAAAAATTAACCGGGCAGTAGTGGCAGGCACCTGTAATCTCAGCTACTTGGGAGGCTGAGGCAGGATAATTGCTTGACTATCTGGGAGGCAGAGGTTGCCATGAGCCAAGCTAATGCCAGCCAAAAAAAATGAACTACTGCTGCACTGCAGTCTGGGTGACAGAGTGAGACCCTGTCTCAAAAAAAAAAAAAAAAAAAAAAAAAAGAAAAGAAAAGAAAAGAAAATCCCTTTTAAGGAATAGGACACATAGGTGTATCTTGCCCTTTCTATCTTTTACAAAGAAGTACAGCACTTGCTGGGCATCTTGGCTTTTGGCAGCAGTGTAACCCATTTTCCCATTTATCAGATAACTCAGAAGGCTGCCGGTTTCAGGTAGGACCTACAAGAGTCTATAACAGACTCAGGCTGAAATACCAGCTTCCCTGCCATGTGGGCCACACAGCTCAGCCCCGCAGGTCTTACAACACTACAGATGTCCATCCTGAACAAGGATGTTCTGTAGATTCGCCAGCAGGTCCCAAGAAGAGAATCAAAGCTCAGGCTCTTAAGCTTTTGGAGCAAGGATCTTCCTTCTGAAGGACAGAAATACCCTTTATGTGAAAAATATTTCCTTGCATGCTAGTCTGTCCTAGTAGAGACTGAGATCTCTTCAATGAGACACCAAGTGACTCTGTGACTACAGCTGCCCATTGTGAATTGGGTATTGTCAGTTCTACTGAGTCATAAAATAAGGTGAGCACAGCAGCAATTAATTTTATTACAAAAATTTTACATTCTGGATCAAGAAAGTCTAGAAAGGGAAGGTAGATTCATGAATAGGTGGTGTAGACTCCCACTTCACTTATCTCTGCTGCAGTCTCACTGAAACTGGCTTCATGGAGAGCTCCATATGACCACTTGATGGAGTTCATAGGTTGGTGCCTGCTTTACAGATTGGCACAAGCTAATGCCAACCAAAAAAATGAACTACTGCTGCATTATGGCCCCACTCAAGGGTGGCCCTAAAGGATAGTGGTGAAAGGAAATCTTCACAGTCAGTCGATCTGTGAGCATTACAGCAATCATTCTCTTTGTATGAAGGGAGAAAGAACCGTGGCAAGGTTACTGGCTACAAAGAAGTAGCAAGTAACTTACCTGGTTGACCACTGGCCTAGAAAGACTACTACTGGAAAATAGAGAATGAGAAAGTCTAGGAAACAAACATGGATGTATCTATGGGAGTGGGAACAAATTCTGTGTACCTTTGTGTCTCATGTTACTGCTCATCAGAGTATGCACTGATTACTCTCGTTTACGGTGAATCTCAACACCCAAGTAGACTAGATGACTCATTTTATAAATGCCATCTAGTTTTGGGGAAATGAACATGAATGAAGTGGCCATGGTGACAGGAATGGAAGCCAAGCATGGACCCAATGGCTTGGGCTCCTTTTCATCAAGTCTAATCAACATACTTCTCCTGTAAATGACAAACCTTTCAGCAGTATAGTCCAATGCTGCACGTTTGATAAGGCACATTAAAAGAGAACAGCCAGACATCTGGTGGCAGTGTGATTATACTGGACCCTTTCCACCCTGTAAGAAATAGTAATTCATTTAAAACATCATGGTTACTTTTGATTTGGCCTTCTCTGACTTCAATGCCTCCATCAGCACCACCATTCAAGGGTTTATAAAATGCCTGATCTACCAGTATGGAAACGTGTACAGCATTGCCTCAACCAAGGGATGCATTTCATGGCAGAGAAGGTGCAACAAAGGGCATATGAACACTATATCCATTAGTCTCACTATGTACCCTGTCATGAAGAACCAGACTGCCTATGAGAATGGTGGAATGAATTAAAGACTTAGCTAAGGTGCCATCTTGGGGACAAAGCCCTGCAGGATTGGGGATCTGACCTAAGAAAGGGTATGAGCTGAATCAATAGCCAACATATGCTATTGTGTTCTATGTAGCTAGGATACATGTGTCTGAAGACCCAGGGGCAATGGTAGAATTGGTTCATCTCACCATCGCCCCAGTAACCTGACATTCCGATTTTGATCTTCCTGTGTCTATTCCTGCCCAATTAAAGGTACTAGTTCCTAAGTAGAAAGATTACTTCTTCCAAGTAAAAAAATACAGGGAGCTTAATACTATAATGACCACCTGGTCGTTTGGGCTCCTCATGCTAGCGGACAAATAGGTAAATAAAGGAGTTTCTCTTTTGAGGAATATTAAGACCTCTTTACCATGGGAAGCTAGGGCAGTTGCTACACATTAGGAAGAGGGAGGAGTGTGTCTAGAATGCAGGGAATTCACTGGGGCATCTCTTGGTTCTTTTGAGCCCACGGACAATGGTGAAGGAGAAAATACAGCAGCTATATAAGACAAGAACAAGGCAACTAAGCTTTCAGAACCCTTGGAGCTGAAGTCTGGGTCTTTCCATCGGGCAATCAACTCAACCAGTCAGAGTGCTGGGCAAGGGTGAGACAAATCTAGGATTGGAGTCAAAGAGATACGAGGACTATCAATGGCATCCTTAAGATCAGCTGCAGCAGGGCAAACTAGTTTATTTCACAAACCCTCTGGCATTATGTCTTTGCAAAGACTGCATCTTGAAGGAATCTCTATGGAAGATGGGGCTTGTATCCCCCTTTCTTGTAAAAAAAAAATAAGTAAGGACATCTCATTCTTACAAAATCAGAGGCCCTGTACTTTATTATGGGAGCCAGACATAATGAAAAGCTTGGGCAGATCTGAGTTTTGCAAAGGCTAACCGACCCTGGATACCTGTTATACATCATTTTAGATTCTCTCAGCATGCCTCTTATACTAGCCCTGCTGCAGCTACCAGTTCTGTATGAGCTCTGACTAGCTTCAGACAGGTACAACTCAACAGTACTGCATCTCAGCCCTGCACCACACACCTCTCATCTCCCACCTGGGGACTTTTTTTGTTAATATCAGGAAATTCTGTCATCACCCAGGCACAAGAAACCTGGAAGGTCAGTAGAATTAACTCCCTGACTCATGGAAGCCAGGAACTGATGGATAGATGTTTTATCTTTCCTCCTTCCCAAAGCAAGGGTCCTGAGATGCAAGTCATCTGAATTCTCAGGTGGTCTCAGGGGTTTTAGCAACCATTTGTTTCTAGCAGCAGCAAACTCTCCCTCTCTCCCCGCTTCACTTCCCCATCCTACCTTCCGTTCCTGGAATCATACTCCCCAACAAGAATTCTCACACGGGCTCTGCTTTCTGGGGAATTCAGGCTAAGATATCACTGATTCCTCTTTTTTACTCAAAGTCCACATAGTCTGTTAGAAAATCCTGTTGGGGCCGGGCGCGGTGGCTCAAGCCTGTAATCCCAGCACTTTGGGAGGCCGAGATGGGTGGATCACGAGGTCAGGAGATCGAGACCATCCTGGCTAACACGGTGAAACCCCTTCTCTACTAAGAAATACAAAAAATAGCCGGGCGAGGTGGCAGCGCCTGTAGTCCCAGCTACTCGGGAGGCTGAGGCCGGAGAATGGCGTGAACCCGGGAGGCGGAGCTTGCAGTGAGCTGAGATCCGGCCACTGCACTCCAGCCTGGGCTACAGAGCGAGACTCCGTCTCAAATAAAAAAAAAAAAAAAAAAAAAAAAAAAAAAAAAAAAAAAAAAAAAAAAAATCCTATTGGATTTACCTCCAAAATAAGCCCAGGAAATTTCTTACCATATTCCCTGCAACTAAACTGGTTCAAGCCAGTATCATCTCTCACCCGATTAAGAAACATAGTAGCCAGGGTGATCCTACTAAAATGTAAGTCAGGTCAAGGCCAGGTGGGGTGGCTTACACTTGTAATCCCAGCATTTTGGGAGGCTGAGGCGGCCAGATCCCCTGAGGTAAGGAGTTCGAGACCAGCCTGACCAACGTGGTGAAGACCCATCTATACTAAAAATAGAAAAATTATCCAGGTATGGTGGCACATGCCTGTAATCCCATCTTCTAGGGAGGCTGAGGCAGGAGAATTGCTTGAACCTGGAGGTGCAGGTTGCAGAGAGTCCAGATCGCACCACTGCACTCCAGCCTGGGCAACAGAGCGAGACTCTGTCTCAAAAAAAAAAAAAAAAAAAAAAAAAAGTAAGTCAGGTCTTGCTTTTGTGTGTGTGTGGCTCAAAATCCTTAATAGCTTCGTATCTTACTCCAGATAAGAAGTGATCAATAAATATTTATTTAAAATATAAAAAAGGAAAGAAGGGAGAATATTTTACAATAAAATGCCACCTGTCTTGAGGTAGTATTTCTGGTCATCTCAAATCTGTGGACCATGTCCACAAACCCAGAAATAACTGCAAAGGGTGTTGAGACAGAAATACTGCCATCGTAAAACATCGTAAAAAAAGAGAATCTAGGGACGGGCATAAATGAGATACTTTCCATGAAAAAACTAAAGACTTTCTCATGGAAGAGTATCTCATTTATGCCCATCCTTAGATCCTCTTTATTCTCATGCACAAAGCCCTTCCCTAAAAGTAGCCTTCTAGTTTCTTGGCTTAAAAAAAGATTGAAATAACAAAATATAAAGTGACAGTACCTGGCAATAAGAGGAGACAATTTCAGTCTCCTCTGTGGAGTTGCATAATTATGAGAACACACAGGCATGGGTAAGATTAAGTTAATGCCTACAAAATATAAGCCAAAAGCTTCATGTATCATATAAATACAGAGATCATGTTTTCTGAAAGAAAAATCTGGACATAAGGAAGCTCTTTCCAGGTGCACGAGTAATGTAGGAAGTTTAGATTAAAATGATGATGAAATATTTGAATTTCTGGAACATTCTCATGGAAGTCTTTTCAATGGGGCTGTGCCATAAAAATCCAGGGTACATATACCTGTCACCTCATATAAGAGAACAATACTTATGTCTTAAAAATCACAAGTGCCAGTTTTGTAATTAAAAAATTGTTTTGAAAATTTCTGGAATACCCTAAATGTTCTTAAAGGTTCATACAGAAATGAAGTCAAGTAAGTAGGGTCTGACATCTAAATGGAACACTTTAAAACTCAACCTGTAATTTTGAACAAATGGGACCATTTTGCTCATTCTTAAAATTTTCAAATGCTATTTTTTAATTAATGTAATGAAAGGCAGAGAGTAATTAAGTATGTTGACCAGCTTCAGTAAAAATGGAAACAGAGTCAGTATGAAGAATTTAACATCATGTAGTAGGCATTAGAAACTTGAAAAAAATCTGTCAACTATTGACTTGAAAAAGTGGCAACATTCAGTGACTTCTGTGTGAAGAGCCTATCACGGGACAGGCTAAGTGTGAACCATAAAGAAAGTAATCACCATAATAATATGTTCAGAAGAAAAACCATCACATTCAAAGGTGTTGCAGGCTGAAAGAGTGAGGGTCGTGATCAACTCACTATTCCCCTGGAGGCTATATGGGTAAACAGCAAACTGTTCTCATAAATGCAGAATGTTGGCAAACCGACAAACTGCATCCGCCGCCCAGAAGGGATGCTGAGGGCAGTCACACCCCAAGAGCAGTGTTTCTTGCAATTAGGCACATCTGAAGCCTGTTAGTAACAATATGAGCCTGTGATCAATTAAGCAGCCGACCAATCGTTACCTCCTCCTCCCTGCTCTTGCTACCCAATAAATACGAAGGGCTGTGGAAGCTCAGGGGCTGCCTTTGCTCACTAGAAGCAGGGATCTCTCTTCTTCCCCTGGACCTGTCCTTTAAAACAGTTTCTTTTGTCTTACGTTTTCATTTCTATGTTCCTTCCTTTGTTCAGTCTCATGATGACCGTCTCAAGTAGTAACAGTAGTAACTGTGGTAATGACGGTCTCAAGTAGTAACAGTAGTAATGTGGTAATGATGGTCTCAAGTAGTAACAGTAGTAACTGTCGTGATGATGGTCTCAAGTAGTAACTAACTGTGCCAGCTTGCCATACAAAGGTCAGGCGATTTTCATTTATTGTTAAAATATATCTGTTAGGGTTGTTTGTAATAGAATAAAAAAATTGAGTCATAGTGAGTACACTTACAAAATGCCAAATTATTCCAAAGCAGAATTTCTTAACTTGTGAGGGGTCAAAGACATCTTTGAAGATCTAAGGAAAGTTATAGAGTCTCAGAAATGCACTGATGGGGCCAAATTTTCACATAACCACAGATTCCTAAGAGCACAACCATGAACTCCTAGGAGGTCCATGAACTTTTGTCTAATAAACCTTAGTCTGAAGGGTAACAAACACACTTTGTACAACCAGGAAACACTGAAATAATCAGATAGATCAATTCAACTTAAATTTCTCAGCTCTGGACAAAAAGCAACAACTACTCTAGTAAATTGACTGATAAATTTAGACAAAACTAATTCATTTAACAATATGTTTTATGCATTATGAATTTTCTATGCTTACTACTTCATCAGAGGTGATCTAAGAAAATAGACTTAGGGCCCAGGATAGCTAGTTTGCTTACACAGATGAAAATAACTGGACATTCTGGGTGTAGGCATCTGATATCATGTCTGAATGGGCTTGGCCTCATCAAAACTGACCTGATTGTTGAGTTTGGACTTTTAAACACACACAGTGTTGTTGCCTCCCAAAAACATCTTCTCTGGCGTATTGTGCCTGGCATGTTGGGTCTTCAAGTCACCCCTTTGGGTCAAGATATGCAAATTCAAAAGGATGTTACCAGGAAGGCAGAAAAATGCTTCAGGAAGGTATGTAGAAGCTGCATGAAAAACAGTTACATAACAGAAAATAATTTGTAATTTTCTTGTTAAAAATTATTTGTGATTTTTTGGTAGGTACAAAACAAAACAAAAACAAACAAACAAACAAACAAAACAACTGGAGAGTTCAAAGGAAAGCCCTGCTTGTTCTGGAATGCTTCTAGGTGCCCCAGCTATCATAGGGAACTCTTCTCCTTTCCTCTTCCCTAGCAGTACTACATTTGGAAAGTTTAGGAAGCATTGGTAAAATTAATATTCCTTGAAGGTGGCTGTTCAGAGTAATGCCTTTAACATGGTTTTAGTAATGTAAGCGTAGGGCCACACAAGCAGTGAAAGAAGGGGAACTCCATCAGATGTCATTTCAGTATCTAAAAAACTAACATCCCAGATAATAAGGAAAAACATAAGGGCAGAATTCCATCTATCCTAACATAGCAATAAAACTGAAGGACTCCCCGTCTCTACTAAAAAATACAAAAAAACTAGCCGGGCGAGGTGGCGGGCGCCTGTAGTCCCAGCTACTCGGGAGGCTGAGGCAGGAGAATGATGTAAACCCAGGAGGCGGAGCTTGCAGTGAGCTGAGATTCGGCCACTGCACTCCAGCCTGGGCGACAGAGCAAGACTCTGTCTCAAAAAAAAAAAAAAAAAAGAAAAAAAAACTCAAGGACTTTTTGGAATAGAATCATAAAAGGGTGTGAGGGATCCAATGGAATGATACTAAAGTACCTTGAGGGCCATTCACTTATTCATTCGTTCATTCATTCCTCTATTAGACAAATATTTTTTGACTACCTATTAAATACCAACCTCTTTCTGGGCACTTGGAGTTCATAAACCGAACAAAATAGACTAATGACAATAAAACAAAATAAAAAGCTTCCTTTTTACTCTTAGGGGGAAATACATAAAGACTCTTGTGGCAAAAGACATAAATAAAAAATAAAAGTAAATTATGTAGTATATTAGAAGGTGACAAGTGCTATGGGATAATTTTGGTTTGAAAGCAGGAGTGTTCTATTTTAAATAAAGTGATTAGGAAAGGCTTAATTGAGAAGATAACAATTAAACAAAAACTTGAAGGAGGTGAGGAAATTAGCCATGCAGATGTCTGGGAAAACAATGTTCCAGCCAGAGGGAGGAATCAAATGTGAGAAGCCTGACACGTGTTAGACCAGCAAAGAGGGTGAAATGAAAGCGGAATTACCGAGGGAGAGCAGTAAGAAATAGCATCAGAAAAATAAAGAAGATCTGGATCAAGTAGGGCCTTTGGGGCCACGGTAAGGATTTCGTTTTTTACTTTGAGATAACCAGGAGAGTTCCGAGTAGCGGCAGGACATGACCTGATGTACGTTTTTACAGATCTGTCTGGTTGCTGTGTGAAGAATAGATTGTTGAGAACAAAAGTGAAAGCAGATCAGCTAAGAGGCTCCTGCTGTAAGCCAGAAGGAAAGGCATTTCAGGTGTCTTCAGAGAGCCAAAGAGTTGCAAATCTTAACTGAACGAGTGAAGGAGCTTTGCTACTATCTATGTGGGGCTTGCAGATTTTGAGGTGGTACTGAGAGACCAACCCTCTTTTTTTTTTTTTTTTTTTTGTTTGAGACAGACCCTCACTCTTTCACCTAGGCTGGAGTGCAGTGGCGCAATCTTGGCTCACTGCAACCACGGCCTCCTGGGTTCAAGCGATGTTCCTCCTTCAGCCTCCCGAGTAGCTGGGACTACAGGCGCCTGCCACCACGCCCGGCTAAATTTCAGATTTTTAGTAGAGACGGGGTTTCACCATGTTAGCCCGGATGGTCTCGATCTCCTGACCTCATGATCTGCCTGCCTCGGTCTGCCAAAGTGCTGAGATTACAGGCGTGAGCCACTGTGCCCGGCTGAGACCAACCCTCTTTTAAGTGGGTTGCTACAATTATCTACAATCACACCTACGACAATGAAACACAAGGCTGAGCACGTCCCACGGGCCTCTGGACTTCATGGTCTAATAGGAAGATCTATTAATATTAGTAATTTAGCCCCCAAATTGGGACACCTTTGAGAGTGAAAGGAATGCTATTAACTACACTTGAATGACAGATGTAATGGGGTTCAAGACATTCTATCCCCAAATGTGACACGTTGGCATTTGAGAAAACAGCAGAAGCAGAAGGTCTCTCTCACTTTTTCCTGCCCTTCTCCCCTGAATCAGGTGGTAAAACAATTCTCTGGTCTTCCCCTAAAGTAGGAAGACCCTCATTTCAGAGGGGCTCTCCCTACACCAGGAGAAAAGGAATGAAGACACAGAGACACCAAGATGAAATTGAACAAATAAGACTTGCTAAGATCCACCCCACCGACCACAGTTTATTACCATTTGATCATATCCTTTTGTCCTACAATCTGTACGACTGTCCATAAAAATATATAGTTTTCTCTGTTCCTTTGGGTCTTTATTACTGACGGCTCCCATGTCATGTAAAACTTAATTGTTTACCGTTTTTTTCTTGTCAATCTGTTTTTTGTTGTTGTTGTAGGGTCTCAGCCATGCACCATGTGACGGGTAAAGAAAAGATATTTTGTGCCCTACAGGTGTAAGAGGAGGGTCCGTTTGGATAGGGAAACCCTAACTGTATGGCACCTGGAAACCAGTGGATGTTTCCATAAGGAACTTGGAGTTCATTAGGGGATGAAGATTAATTTATTAAATTAATAAACATGTTTTAGTATGGGAAAATTTAGAGTTAACAATAGAAATGAGAATCCAAATCAGACCCATAGTTTTAATGTGTTTGTGTTGAGTTTAAGAATAATCAATATACATTTGGTATTTTGAGTATTTGTATTAACAGAAGCTGTTGACCTAGTTGGGATATCTAATAGATTGGTCTTGCTATTCCAATTTAAAATGTATAATTGAGTAATTTATTTTGACTTGTGATTTAAGTTGAAAAGGAAATTAGAGATTTTAATAAGTTTACCTGTACAGTGCTCACTAGGAGGTGATAACTTTTCTATAATTTTGCATGTATTACTGGGGAAAAATGTGTTTCAACGGAAAGCTCTGTATTGACTAGAGCACACCTTTCCAAGTTTCTCAGTCTGATTCTATGGGAATTATTTTACAACTTTCTAGATTGTACATAATTGTAGCAATACAAAACAATTTTGTCTACAGATTGTAAATTCTGTCCCGTATGGAAGAGCTTCTGTGAACTTCCCTCCCTGACTGGGGAAGAAGCTAGTTTGGCCTCCATCTGCATAGTCACTCTGATATTCCTAATCTATAAATATGTCTAGTTTGTGGGTTATCCTTTAAACCAGTTGTAATATCTTACAAGGTTCTTCATTATGGTGGGTTAAAGCATCCCCCCAAAATTCATATCTGCCTGGAACCACAGAATGTGACTTTACTTGGAAATACGATCTTCGTAGATGTAATGAGTTAAGTTGAGGCCATAGTGAATGAGGGTGGGCCTAAAACCAATAATTCGAATGATGCAGGGAATGCCATGGATTGCCAGCAGTAACCAGCCCCTAGGAAGAACCAGAAAGGATTTGTCCCAGGAGTCTTCAGAGGAAGCATGTGCCCTGCTTCATCAAGGTATTCCTTGATTCAACTTTTAGCTTCCAGAACTGTGAGAGAGTAAATTTCTGTTGTGTTAAGCCACCCAGTTTGTGGAACTTTGTTATGGCAACCTTAGGCAACTCATATACACTCATCAGTGAGTTAATTAAAATCTTTAACATGTGTTCAATTTATAGGTGTATGAGAGTTACAATTTTACCTTTCTTTGAAAATTATCCATTGACAGTATTAACTCATTCATACCACCCAGGAATCTGGTGAGTCAGGGACTATTATTACCTTTTTTTTATAGATGGAGAAACTGAGGCCCAGAGGAACTAAGCAATGTTCCCAAAAGCATATTTAGGAAATAGCAGACCAAGGCATTCAACCCAGAGCATCTCACTTTAGAGCTTGGCTGTCTAAAAATGTAGGATTCCTGGTACTTGTGAAGTTTAATATAACAGATGCTTTCAAATTTTCTAAGGATTGGGAAAGTTTCATCAAGCATTCAAGTACTTTAAAATAAAATACATTAAATTTGTTTCCATTTATGTATTGTTTTATTAAACTATATGGGAAATCAGTTATTAAAATATTATTAAATGATGAAACACTTCTCAGAGTAATTGTTATGATTAGATTTCCAAATAAAATAATAAATACATAGAAAACTCAATAAAGAACTAGGTTTTACATTTATTTCTTTAACAAACCAAATATTAATTTACGAAGCCAGCTACCCCCATTAACTGTTTTTTGTGTGTGTGTGCATAGAAACTACTCCCAAGGACATCAGAATTCACCTCGACCTGTACTGAGTTATGAAGGGAGTAGTAACAAATTTTATTGTCCATTAATATATTCATCCCAAGTGAATAAATCAAACCCCTTCAGCTTTCAGGTCAGAATTCTTCAAAGCTCTTGGAACACCATGTCTCCACCTTCTACCTGCTCCCCTGAAACTTCTTACACTCAACTCCTACTAGTTCTTCAGGAGGTAGCTCAAAGCCTTCCCTGAACCCCAGTTTCAGTAAGTATCCCTCATCCCTACTAAGAGTACACTCAAGCACACTTACACAATTATAACTCTGTGTACAATTATAACTCTGTGTTTATGTAATTATTTGATTAATATGGAGCTCCCATACTATGCAGGAATGTAAGATCCCTGCAGGCAGGGACATGTTGGTGGTGTACTCCATGAAATCCAGAGTGTGACACAGTGTCTGCGACATAGTCAGTCCTTAGTAAACATTTAGAGAATGAAGGAAATGATGAGCAATGTAGAGTGCATATGGCCCCTCTTCGGTGGGGAATTCCCCATCGTGTGGAATATTAGAAGGACCCAGTCCTGCGTCTCCTACTTCAGACACCAAAAGTAGGCGGGTGATCTCCTTCCTCTTCCTACCTACAGCAGCTATGGCTCGCCAGTCAATCAAGTGCTCCCATACAGGATACCACTCTCGGGTAGGATATTTAAAGAGACAGGGACGGTTGGGAAATTATTGACGGCAGCACGTAGACAGTCTGACAGCTACAAAACTGGAGATGTCCAGTGGCTGTGGTTTCTATATTGCCCATGGAATTGTCCTAAACAGATGATTCACTGTAGCTCCAGCTCCTTGCCCACCGTAGGCCTTGGCCTATTTCCAAAGCCTAGTCCTACAGTAATTCTGTAAATCACATGTTGTTCTTTCAAAAAAATTTTTTTTTCTTCCTTAACCTAAACAGAATGGGTTTTCTATTACTTATCATCAGAAACCTTGGCTGATTTAAAAAAAAAAAAATATATATATATATATATATATCTGAATACATATATCTGTCTATATATACACATATAGGTATATAGATATATTCCTTCTCTCTATATATTCTCTCTCATATATATATATGATGGACAAATTTTATTGTCTATTGTTATGTTCATCTCAAGTGAATAAATCAAACCCCTTTAACATTCAGGTCAGAATTCTTCACTCCTCTTAGAACACTGTTTCATATGTATGGGAGAGGAGAGAGAGAATGGAAGAGAATAATTCACAGAGCCTGGATATATGAACTGAAGTCACCTTATATGTGTGGGGCTGTGTTTGGGGAGCATGTGAGTGTGGAAGCAGAGGGCTTCTCTTTAGGTTGGAAACAATTGTTATTCAGATTACAACCACTGATTGTGACTAAAACCATTGTGAAATATACAAAACATCCACATTTCCTTAAGTGTGGAACAAAGATGTCTTGGAGATACATGAGATTATTTTAGGTGGAGTGCCCACCTGGCATTAAATAACAGTGAATCACACAGTGAGAGAGGAATTCCTTTTTTTATTGTCTTTCCATCCTTTTGATACTACCAAGGACACCATGCCAGATTGTTATCTCTTTGATACTTACTAACACTTATTTCGCTTCCTTGTTAACAAAGACAAGGCAGCTGTAAGCTCAGTGTATTCACAGACAATAGTCTGTAGCTAGAATTTAATTATATTTTTGTTTTTGCTGTCTTTAGTTTTCTGGTTACCTTTTATTTGTACCAAGTCATGCTAATTTTCCACTTGTAACCTTTCTAAATAAATTTCAGTTAGAGAAGTGAGTCAACTTAAAAATACTGAGTAAATAACAGCACAGATGGAACACAGGGTACAAATGCCAAAGATGATGAATGATTGTCTTCAGTTTAGTAAACACTGGGAGAGTCCATCAATTAGAGCCACAGATGCAGAATGCAAATGAGTAAAAACAGAACCTGAAAACAACAGCTCCTTCAGAAACATATCTGAAGGCACACAAACGGATAAACCCAAGACCACAGATGGCAGTGGGGTTGGAGAAGGCAGATGTGGCAATTACTGTTATAATGAAACTGAAAGCAAGTAGGTTAAAAGAACATAGTAAGGCATGTCAGCACTTTCTTGAGGAAGAATCCACACAAATACATAGAATGGTCCAGAATGATTGTCAAATCCTTTCTACCTCCTTATTCAGAGAAGGAAGGATCTTCTCATGCACAGGGGCAACAAATGGCAACTTTCTGAGTAAGAGAGGGTGATGGGTCAATCTTGTTATCCTTGCTTTTGACATAATATGATCTATAATTATATGCCAACATTTATATTTTTAATTTTATTCTCTTGCTTCATTTAAGTGTCCTTAAATCAGTAATTTTCAATTGAAGAGAGTTATTTTTTTCGAACTACCTACACATCAAAGATTCTAGAATGTTCCACTGGCAGTGGGGGAAGTAGGCATTCCAGCTCTCCCTCACCTTCCGCTCAGGTAAAGCATCATACCCTTCTGGAGGGGAGGAGTGAGGAAAAGATACAGCATCACTTCTTCAGTGAGGGCCACAGTCCGTAACTGTCTCCCCTCCATCCATCAGAGCACGGGGCTGGAATATGGATAGTAGGGCAAGAGAGCTGTTCACTTTTCGGAACAATAATCTATGAGTAGAAGATAAGGTTTAGAAAGAGTTGTTCTCAGCACCATGATAATTTGTAAAATGTCTAAGAAGTGGTTATACAGCATCTTGATGAAGGTTGCAGAAGTAATGCAAATAACTCTATAAGAACAAAATACCTTACATTTTAAACCAGTGTAAGCTCTTCAAAAACTTTAAAAAGAGGTACACTCTGAATAATATAAAACTTGTGAGAGAACATGTCTCAGTGGTAGATTCTGTATAATTTAAGTAGATTCCAAAAAGAGGTCACCATCCAGAATGGCTTTTTAATGACAAAAATGTAGTTTATTTCAGCCGGGAATACCTTCTATAACTTAAATCTTTCTTGTCTAGAAAGATCTAGACAAAGATCTAGACAAAGATCTAGCTCTTTCTTGTCTAGAAAGATCTAGACGAAGATCTAGACAAAGATCTAGATCTTTCTTGTCTAGAAAGACTAATTAGTCTTTCTTGTCCTCCTTCCCTCTCTTCCACTCTCTCTTTCTTCCTTCCCTTCTTCTTTCCTTTCCCTGCTAACTTCCTGCTTTCTGAGTTCTTTTATCTGATGAATAGCCCCTGAGGTTATCAGTGGGTTTATTGAATGTGACTTGTTTTCAGACTTTTTTCTCCAAAGCCTATGACCATCAAGGGAAAACTGGTATGGTGAGACACACTTTTCATCTGAGAGTGGTGGCTTAAGGGTGCAGGCTCCATAGTTGATGATATGATATTTTAAATCCTGACTTTACCACTTACAAGCTGTGCAACATTGAGCAAATTACTTCATTTTATTTTTGTGTCTCAATGTCCTCATTTATAAAATGAGGATAATAGCATCACCTACTTAATTGGATTTGGTGAGGATTCATTGGGTGACTTCATGCAAAGTGCTGAGAACAGGACCCGCCCCCCCCATAAGTAGACACAATATAATTGCTAGCTTTACACGTTTTACTTCTCTTATATGCTTTTCTTCAACAGAAGAGTTCTACCACACCCAAAAGATTTAAAAATCATTTTTCTACTGTTGCAGATGGTTGTAGCCATTGTTCAAAGGAGACTACCATATTGTTTTACCCATACTTTTCATCAAGTTTCTCTTTTCCATCTCAGAATTACTTTATTCTTCAGAACATACTACCTCCCTCTCCATTATTCTCAAGGTCAGATCCTCCTTGCCACTGTCTTTATCCAATTACTTCTTGTGATTCAGTGCCTTCCCTCAGACTATTTTCATCAGCAACATGTCGTCACCTAGAAAGCACCTAGTTGAACCTTCTCTGTTACTCAGAAGGAAATTTGACTGCTTCCAAATCAGTCATCTTACACAATTTCACGGTTAGGAAAGAAGGACTGAAGAGAATGCTGGTTTCCTGACTCCTGTTCCATTGCTCATTCTCTATTACCCGTTCTTTCTCAACTTTTGGTGGAATTTTAAACAGGATGTCTACTAGTTCCTTTTCACTGTCAGAGCCACATCTCTCTTCAATGAATTTCTGCCACTGTTAAAGAAGTCTCTGAAGAAGTGATGTCTTTGGATTTCTTTCTCTCCAACACACAGTGGACATTCAGAGACCTGGCATATTCATTTGTTCATTTATTCACATAAGCTTTTTGTGTGTGTGTGTCTGAGTAGTTCCAGGGTTTCAGGAATTCAGGGTTGAATGACAGTGTCCCTATGTTAGAGAAGCTTGTGTCCTGCTTGGGTGGGCATGCAAATAAATAACAAGTTACAAGAAAGTAGACAATGTCTAAGGACTAGGGTTAGGTTCGTGCACAGAACACTTTTGGGAAGTGGGTATAGCTCACGCAGCCTAAAGGTCATGGGTCAGGAGAAGCTTCCTGCAGGGTTGATCCAGAATCTGGATCTGGGAGTAGGCATTTGCCAGGTGAAGAAATGGGGAAAATGTACTTTAGGCAGAGGGGACAGAATGTAGGAAGAAAGGCAAGGGCAGCTGTAACAGCAGGGACCTTTGGGGCAGCGCCAGAAGTTCTTCTCAGCAGGAGGGGGAAGTTAGAGAAATTAGGAGCAATGAGATTGGAAAGACTTGACTAGGTCTTGAAAGATCTGGTAGGCTGCACAAAAGAGTTTTATTCTAGAGGTGACAAGCAACCCGTGTACAGGTGTAGTCAAGAGGCTATTAAACCTTTTACACATTTTATTCTGTGATGGCAGCATGGAGAATGACTACCACACTGTTTGGAGGTTATTGAACTAATTAATTCAGGTGAGCTGAGAAACTATGATATCTCAGAGCACAGAAATACATCTCTGTGCTAAAATATTCATCTACTGTTAAATAGTCTTCATGAGCTAAATTCTTGAGAAAACCTAGAGGTGCAGCTTTCTCATTTCTTTTCATCTATCAACATTTTCTTTAATAACCTGCACTTCCTTACCTTAACTGGATTTAACCAGCCTAGGTTGTTTTACTATGCTTGCTTTCTGTTCTATTTATAACCAATCAAGAGAGACTTTATTCCCTTGGATTTGTCTACAGTTTCAATGATTACTGATTTAAATTGCTGTTAAGAAACAGGTTGTGTGTGCATAATCTTATTTAACATCAGATTTCTAATTTGGTAACATTTAACATGCAGATAAATGCACTATACTTTTATGAAATTTCATTTCTTTATACCTGTATCATGCCCATCACAAAGCAGGGTTCTGGACGCACTAGTTCACTGGCAGTTCACATTTGAGTAAGTAACTTATAGATACTGTATAGACAGTTCATTTTAAAAAGGGCCCCTGATTAAACTTTTTTCAACAATTTAATGAATCAGCAGAACTGCTAAGATAATCTCCCATCTAGAGAAACAAAAAGGAGAAATACACATTTTTGCAATTTTTATTACCTAAGATAAGATCAAAAAGGTCAGTTCCTGAAATGCCATTATCCTTATTAATTCAAATGAGACAGATTCAACCAGGGTTAGGCAAAGTACCCAATAGCAGCATGTTGGAAAGAACAGCTCTCACTGTCATTGTACATCAAAGTTTTGTAACCTTTTCCTGTGTTAGGAATGAGGATGTCAACAATGATACCTTCCCAAGTGTGGGCGATTAAGTTTTTAGCGCGCACACACACATCTACACACACACACACACACACACACACACACACACACACACACACACACACAACTTCGGGCTGTTCTTGAGCTGCTTTTGTGCACTTCGGGCCACCTTCGCAGGTGCCCTTGGTCTCTGGGTCCGCCCCTGATCTCTCCCGGGTACTCACAGAGTCTGCGTACTGGGCGGTAAGCTGGGGATGCGTTGAATATCCTTGCAGGTGACTCTGAAGTCCTCCTCCTGTTGACACTCGCAGGGTGGAGACGAACACCCCTTTCCGCCCAGGTCCCTGGGCAGGACGAGCAGCAGCACCAGCTGCAGCAAGTCGGCCGGCCTCATTTTCCACGGGACCCGGGGCTATTTCTCCATCCTCCGAAATCGCCTCATTCTCAGCTCTCTGCACCTCGGGTTACCCCAGGCCAAAGGAGACCCGAGAGCGGGAGGTGGAAAGAGGGAGGGCTCCAAGGGGCTGTGACCTCACCACTGTAGAGGAGGCTGGAGAAGGGGGAAAAGAGGCACTTGAGTTCTCCGCTTCCCTAGGCAACCTCGACCCAAACAAGCCCGCTTGCTTCATTTTCCTTGGCTGGACCCACGCAGTCCGCTCCGTCTGTTCCCTGACACCCAACACCAGTCCTGGCTGTCCCCTCTGTTTTCCAGCCCGCACCCACCCCGCGCCCCTCCCATTAGTTCTCTCCAAAGCCTAGTTTAGATTCCCCCTCCTTTCCTCGTCTTTAAATCCAAGGAGCCACCTTCCCTCGCGAGTAGCCTTCTAGACACCCTGTCTGCCTGGGACCCACTCGCACGCACTCCTTATCCAGAGAAAGTCCCCGCAGAGTGGACTGTCCCCGGGCGGACCAATGTCCTGCCGAACTTCAGCTCCTCCTGGCCACAGACACCTCTGCTGAGAGTCAGAGACGGGCACGCAGCCCTGGCCAGCCCGCGGTGCGGCCGAAGCCGTCGCCCTGCACCCCTAGAGGATTCTCGCAGCTCCCCAACTCCAGCTGCCACTCTCATGCTGGAGTTGACGGGCAGCGGCCGCCTCACATTGGAGCCCGCGGCTCCGTGAGGCAGTTCAGTAACTGGACTTTGGGGCCATCTGCTGGGAAGAATCGGGAATGGCAGAAATAGTTCCAGGTTCCCTGAATGGGTCCAGTATGGAAATTCGGGTCGACCTGGGAATTTTATTGAGCCGTATTCCCCCTGGAAGATGGGAAGAAAAATAATACTTATGTGGCATACTCACTATTCTTCGCACAGCAGCCAAAAAGATCATTACAAACATAAATCAGATTGTGCCTATTTCCTTCTTAAACGTCTTCAATCACTTATTCCTCTTGGGATTAAAGGAATGTCACTTCCTTCTATACTGCATAATTCCTTTTACATGAACTTGGTTAGGACAGGAAGGAAAAAGCTGTGGTTATGGAAATCAGAATAAAAGTCAAGAAAGATTGACTAGAAAAAGGCAGAAGGGAACACACAGGGTTTCCATATCTTAATTAGGCTGGAGGTTAAGTGGATGTATACGTTTATCAAAACTCATTAAACTGTATCTGAATAAAGGTTAAGAAAGAATGACTAGAAAAATACAGGAGGGAACACACATGGTTTCCATATCCTAATTAGGCTGGAGGTTAAGTGGATGTATACATTTATCAAAATTCATTAAACTGTACACTTAAAATACGTGTATTCCAAATTTTACGGAAGCTTTATTCATAACCACTAAACAAACCAAATATCTCATGACTAGATAATGGATAAAGAAACTCTGATACCTCCAATTGGAATACTATTCTGCAATAAAAATGAATGAACTGCTGATACAACGTGCACAAATCTTTTTTTTCTCTTTCTTTTCCCCTCCCTCCCTCCCTCCCTCCCTCCCTCCCTCCCTCCCTCCCTCCCTCCCTCCCTCCCTCCCTCCCTCCCTTCCTTCCTTCCTTCCTTCCTTCCTTCCTTCCTTCCTTCCTTCCTTCCTTCCTTCCTTCCTTCTGACAGAGTCTTGCTCTGTCGCCCAGGCTGGAGTGCAGTGGCGTGATCTCTGTTCACTGCAACCTCTGCTTCCTGGGTTCAAGCGATTCTCCTGCCTCAGCCTCCTGGGATTACAGGTATGCGTCACCACACCCGGCTAATTTTTTTGTAATTTTAGTAGAGACGGGGTTTCACTTTGTTAGCCAGGATGGTCTCCATCTCCCGACCTCGTGATCCGCCCGCCTCGGCCTCCCAAAGTGCTGGGATTACAGGCTTGAGCCACCGCACCTGGCCTTTTTTTTTTTTTTTTTTAAATCACCATGGTATTGTTATGGAATGAATCTTAAATGCATAATGTTAAGTGAAAGAAGCCAAACTCAAAATATTATGTATTTATATGTAATTATTCCTATTAATGATTCATTTATATAACATTCTCAAAAAGGCAAAACTATGGGAACAGGAAAAAGATCAGTGGTTGCAAAGGCCTGGGGTACGGCTGACTACAAATGAACACCAGATAATTGTATGGGTAATAAAATTGTTTTAAATCTTGCTTGTGGTGATGGTTCCATGGTAGTTTGTTAGTGTGGTGAATCATAGTGATTGATTTTTGAATGTTAAACCCACCTTGTATTACAGGGATAAATCTCACTTGATCATGATCGATTTATCTTTTTTCTTTTTTTAGAAGAGCCTCGCCCTGTCGCCCAGGCTGGAGTGCAACAGCATGATCTTGGCTTAACTGCCGCCTCTGCCTCCCGGACTCAAGCGGTTCTCCTGCCTCAGCCTCCCGAGTAGCTGGGACTACAGGCGCTCGCCACCACTTACGGCTAATTTTTTGAATCTTTAGTAGAGACAGGATTTCACCATATTGGCCAGGGTGGTCTCGAACTCCTGACCTCGTGATCTGCCCGCCTCAGCCTCCCAAAGTGCCGGGACTATAGGCGTGAGCCACCATGCCCGGCCCTATCATCTTTTCAATATACTCTTTCATTGGATTTGCTAAAATTCTGTTTAAAAGTTTTACACAGAGGTTCACGAGGGATAGTTGTCTGTTATTCTCTTTTCTGTAACTTCTTTGTCAAATTTTGGTATGAGTGCAATGAATTCTTCCACCACAGAATAAGTTGGGAAATATTCCTTCCTCTTTAAATTTCTATAGGAGTTTGTGTAGAACTGATATTATTCATATTATTCCTTTCTTACTTGTTTGGTAGAATTCACCAGTATAGCTGTTGGAACCTTGCATTTTCCTTACTGGAAGGTTTTTAACTACAAATCCAATTTCTAAACATAGATTTAGGGCTATTCAAGTCATATAATTCTTCTTGAGGTAGCCTGGGCAGTTTGTGTCATATAATGAATTTGTCTATTTCATCTAAATTGTTGAATTTATTGGCATAAGTTTGTTCATAATATTCTCTTATCATCTTATATTTTTATAATCTATTCTAATGTCAACTCTGTCATACCTGATATTGATCATTTGTACCTTCTTTTTTCTCCTAAGTACTTTGTGCAGAGGTTTATCAATTTGATTCATATTCTTAAAGAAGCAAATTTTTGTTTCGTACATTGTCTATTATTTTTTCACGTTCTATTTTATTGATATATGCTTTATATATGATGATCTTTATTATTTTATTACTCTGCTTACTTGGGGTTTAATTTGCTCTTCTTTTCTTTACTTCTTAAGGTGAGGTTTCTTAAGACTGAGGTCACTGATTTGAGGCCATTTTTCTTGTATAATATTGTATGTATGTAGTGCTGTAGACATTCCCTATACTACTTTAGAGACATACCACAGGATTTGATATCTTCTAATTTCATTTTTACTCAGTTTAAAATACTTTTTAATTTTTCTTTTAGATTTCTTCCTTGATTCCTTAGAAGCATGTTATTTAGTTTCCAAATACTTCATTAATTCTCAGATATTCTGTTATTAATTTCTAAATTAATTCTATTATACACAGGGAAAATCATTTGTATTACTTGAACACTTTTAAATTTAGTGAGACTCATTTTATGATTCAGAATATGGTCAATCTTGGTAAAATGTTCAGTGTGTACTTGAAAAAAAATGTGTGATCAGCATTTGTGGAGTTGTGTGTTCTACAAATGTCATTAGGTCAAGTTGTTGAGAATATTATTTAAGTCTTTTGTATTTTTGCTAATTTTAAAGTCTACTTGTTTTATTAATTGTTGAGATATGGGTACTGAAATTTTTTACTACAATTGGGGATTTGTTTTTCCCCCCCTTATTGCATTTCTATAAGGTTTTTCTTCATGCAATTTGAAGTTCATGTATTTTGAAGTTCTATTATTAGGTAAATACGTGTTTAGGACTATTATTTTCTTGTTCCCTTCATTGTTATTAAATGGCCTTCTTTATACCTTGTGACATCCTTTGCTCTTCAGTCTACTTTTCTGTTATTGGTAGAGCCAATCCAGCTTTCTTTTGATCAGTGTTATCATGGTATGCTTTTTTCATACTTTAACCTCTTTGAGTTTTTATATTTAATGTGCAGTTCTTATAAACAGCATAGAGTTGAGTCTTGCTTTCAGTCTCACCATCTCTGCCTTTCATTTGGATTGTATAGATCATTTACATTTAATGTCATTATTCACATTAGGTTTAAGTGGATAATCTTGCTATTAGTTTTCTATTTTCTCCATTGTTATTTGATCCAATTCTCCTTTTATTTTAAATGCATGTTTGGATTAATTAAGGAATTTTTACGATTCCATTTTATCCAATCTTAGGTATAACTCTTGTTATTATACTCATTGCTTTAAGGTTTATAGCATGTATGTTTAAGTTATCATAGTCTACATTCAGTTGATATTATGCCAATTTATACATGGTTTAAAAGAACCCTTCAGCACTATACTTGTTGAATGCTTGTTTATACTCCATTTCTCCTCTCCTGCCTAACTTTTATGCTTCTGTTGCCATACATCGTACTCATACATAGGTTATAAATCCCATAATACAGTGTTATTATCTTTTAAAGGGATTCAAATAATAAGACCGTTACCCTTTCTGGTCTTTATCATTCCTTAGTATTGATCCATATTTTCCAATGCTGTCACTTTCCTTTTGCTTGAATGATATTCATTAATTTTTTTGTCATACATATCTGCTGGTTATAAATTATTTCAGCTTTTCTGTGTCTGAAAAAGTATTAATTTTGTCTTCTTTTTTAAAAAGGATATCATTTCTGGGTATAGAATCATAGATTGGCATTATTTTTAACTTTCACTACTTTAAAAACATTGATTCATTTTCTTGTTGCTTGCATTGTTTACAAGGACAAATCTCATATCAAAGTTTTCTTTGCTCCTTTATAATCTGCTTTTTTTTTTTTTCTTACTCAGGCTGCTTTTCAGATTTTGTCACTGGTTGACAGCAATTTGACTGTAATGTGCCTTGATGTACTTTTCTTCAAGTTTCCTGTGCTTGGGGTATTTTGAGATTCTTGGATTTGTGTGTTTATGGTTTTCGTCAAACTTGGAAAAGTTTTAGCCATTGTTTCTCCATTTCTGCATATATGCCTTTTTCCCCTCATCACTTTCCTCTCCTTTGAGCATTCCAATTATTGCACTTATTAGGCTAACTGAAATTGTCTCACAAAGACAATATTGATGCTTTTCTCAGTAAAAAATTATTTTTCTTTTTGTCTTTGATTATGGATAGTTTCTTTTGCTATATCTTAAAATTCAGTATTCTTTTTTGTCCTCCCATAATATTTACTTTGCCACTAATCCCATCCCATGTATTTTTTATTTCATAAATTGGATTTCTGTCTCCAGAAGTTCAGTTTGTGGCTTTTTTCATATTTTCCATGTCTCTTTGTATAATACTTTTTGACTATCTAAAACACAATAATTGCCTTGATATCTATATTAGTTTTCTAGGGCTGCTGTAACAAAGTACCACAAACTTGATGGCTTAAAACAAGATAAATTAATTTGTTCACAGTTCTGGAGGCTAGAAGTCTAAAGTTAAGGTATTGGTGTGGCATACTTCCTCTGAGAGTCCTGTGGGTGGATGTTTCCTTGACTGTTCCTAGCTTCTAGTGGTTGCCGGGAATCCTTGACATCCTTTGGATTATATCACTGCAATCTCTCCTCTGTCATCATCAGGCATTCTCTTTGTGTGTCTCTGTGTTCAAATTTCCCTCTTCCTTATAAGGACATCAGTCATTGTATTTGGGTCCATGCTAATCCATTATAACCCCAACTTAATTTAAATATCGTTAAAGATGTTATTCCCAAATAAGGTCACATTCACAGATACTGGGCATTAGAATTTCAAGATATCTTTCTAGGGTACAAAACTCAATGTACAACCGTGTCCTTGTTTGATAATTTGAATATATATATATATATACACACACACACAAATATATATATAAAAATATATATATATTTGTCAATTCTGGGTCAGTTTAGATTGGTTGATTTTTCTCCTGAAAATGGGTTGCATTTTTCTGTTTCTTTACATGCCTGATAATTTTTGTTTGGATGGCAGATATTGTAAATATTACCCGTTTTGGGCGCTGGAATTTTTACATTCATGTAAATATTCTTGAGATTTGTTGTCAGATATAAATTACTTTGAAAGAATGTGGGATTTGTGGACCTCGGTTTTGAGCTTTATTAGGTGGGACTAGCAAAACATATAATTTAGGGCTAATTATTCTCATTCCCTAGGCAAGACCCTTCTGATTACACAGTGTTCCATGAATTATGAGGTATTTCAAATCTGGCTGGTGGGAAGAGTCACTATTCCTGGTCCCCTGTGAGCAACAGACAATTTTACCTCCAATCTTGCTAGTTGCTTTTTTCTCCAGCCTCATTTTTTTCACGTGTGTGTAAGGATTAGTGCTCTGCTAAATCTTCCATGGAGACCCTTTATAATTTTCTCTCTACAAAGCTCTCTACATCCTGTAGTTTGTCCTGCAAACTCTACCTACCTGCATCTTCCCAAACTCTCAGCTTTGTCTCCCCAGTATAAAGAACCCACTGGGCTCTGCCTGGGTTCCCTCTCCTTGCACCATGACCTGGAAACTCTCTCAAGGCAGTAAGTTATGGCAATCATAAGCCTTGCTTTATTTGTTTCCTGTCTTTCAGGGATCATGGTCCTTCTTGGTATGATAACCACTGCCTTGAAAAGCATTGTTTCATATATCTCGCCTGTTTTTTTGGTATAATTCTGGTGGGAGGGTAAATCTGGTCTCTGTTACTCCACTTTTGCTGGAAACAAAAGTGGTACGCTGAAATCCATAATATTTTACATCAAGATTTAGACAGCATGTAATTGGCTTAGTGGCAATTATAATGTAGGCAAAAACTCTTATGCCTACAGTTTCAGTTCAGCAAATTGGAACATGCCTTAGGGCTAACCATGTTCTCATAGTCTGCTCAACAAATTGCTCAGCAAATTGCTATGACAATTAATAAGACAATTTTCTTTCTTTAGCATAACCTTTAAAATGGGGCAAATAAACACATGAGACGAGATGATGATCAATCTTTGTGATCAGGTTAAAGAGAAAAGTGCACTCAGGTCCCTTAAACACACACACAAATCCTTTCAAATGTAATGAATGAGAATGGCTACAGAACACTACTTTTTCCTTCTCATAGAGGAATTATTAGCATGGTTCAAATATTAGAAAGTGGTGTTAGGCAATTTATGTCTCTGTGTGTTTTATCTTTTTTCAAAAAGTACCCATTAAAGTGAAGCATTCTATTAGCTCCATTCCAGAACCTCTTTATTGATTAGCTATATTGCTTAACTACAGAAATGTTTTGCAATTTTGGTTTAGTACATTACTAGTGGCTCACTTTGACCTAAATGCATATAAATTGCTGTGTTTTATATCTATGATGCTCTTGGCAGTGATAATTATCTATAATTAGTAGGTGTGTGGCTGAAAAGAACTTCATGGGATCAACAGAGCTTCAGCACAATGAATGGCTAAAGATGATTCTTTGAGCAGTACGCAGTATTATCCTCGCAATATCTTGTTTTTTATCTTGACTCTTCTTAGACTTGAAGGTAACTTGCAAACTTGATATAGAAAGAGTCAACAATTTATGATTGTTTTCTGTCTATGTAAAGAGAATGAATTTCACCACTGACTTGACTGAGAGAGAATTTTGAGTAGTTCCATTTAGTCCCACGTAATCAAGATTTGGGGGATTTCCCTTTTACTTACCTATGACATCATACTTGGTGTCTTCTGTCTTACGACTTATAACTGTGCAGTGATACTACAAGGGAGCTTGACCATCTGTGTTGGCTAGAGGGAACAAAGCAAAATCCAATGATGTAGGTGGTCATCACTTGTGCTGGACAGTCACCAAGAACAATGCAGGCTACTTTTGAAGTAACATCCTCCTCTGATGCCTATGGGCAAAACAGGTAGGTTCAAGCTGTAAATAGCACTTGCTTGAGTGGAGGCTGGGCACTCTGTCAACATAGGCTTTCTCCCTACACCTGCAGGTCTGCCTCCCCAAGCTCCTATTCCTCCCTTTCCAGGACCCCCTTCTTCTCTGTTCTCACATTCCCAGTCAGGAATCTCTTTTCTTTTGCGGGGAATCTCTTTTCTTTTGTCCATGGTATTTCTTTCCAAATCATTTGTTTATAGCATGACTCCTTTGTGACAGCAGGGTTGGCTTCATGGGTTTGTGACCTGTGCAATCACTCAGGGCCCTGTATTCAGCAAGGCCCAGTGCTTAGTTTAATGCTGTGTTGTTGCCATTTTGACATTTTAATCAGTTTTGCAAAAAGGCTTAACATACTCATTTTTCACAGAGTCCTACAACAAATTACACAGCCTGTCCTACCTGAGAATGTTTGTGTTTAATACTCATAAGCCAGGAAGAAAATGAAGTATTCTCTTCTTCTTTTTCTTCCTCAATTCCTCTCCCTTTCTGCTTTCTGTGGTCACATCCCATTTCTAAGGCCATAAGTGCGGAACAACGTAGCTGACAGAAATGGAGATAAGGGGAGAGCCATGGTGAAAAAAAATATAAACATTTGAGGAAACTTTTGGTATTTCAAATATAGTTTTGTGTCACATGGACATAGTGTGCTGTTGTATTAGTCCATTCTCACATTGCTATAAAGAACCACCCGAGACTGTGTAATTTATGAAGAAAAGAGGTTTAATTGACTCATAGTTCCATAGGCTGTACACAAAGCATGGTTAGGGAGGCCTCAGGAAACTTCCAATCATGGTGCTTCGAAGGGTGAAGAGGAAGCAAGCACCTTTTTCACATGGTAGAGTGGGAGAAAGGGAGAGTGAAGGGGGAAGTGCTACACACTTTCAAACAACAGTTCTTGTGATAACTCACTCATTATTATGAGAACAGCAAGGGGGAAATCCACTGCTGTGATCCAATCACCTCCCACCAGGTCCCACCCCCAACATTAGGGATTGCAATTCCATGTGATATTTGGGTGGGGACACGGAACCAAATCATATCAGCTGTTGTTGTTTCATAGTTGTATAAATTTGGAAGTTATTGGTGAAATACAACTTCTGTCCCTTCTCCTTGAAACAGCACTACCTCTGTCTGCCACCCACAGCTTCTTACATAACAGCTGTCTTCCCTTCTCTACATTTATTCATTCCAGATGAGTTGGGTTAGGATGCTCAGGTCAATGACTAGCCCCATTCCAGAACCCTTTTATTGACTAGCTCATCTAGGCATTTAATGTTTTGTATGGTTCAAAAGTGTTTCTGATGAAACTGCTCAAGAAACTATATCTAGAATTAGCATCTTGGATCTTACAGGCTGGTGATCTCATTAATGTAACCTTAGTCAAGGCTCTTTAGATTTCAATCAACAGAATGAACCTTAGGCTTCAAAACGGAAATCATCATGAGGCAACAAGGTACTAATACATTCTTTGTTCTAGAACAAAATAATAGAGTACCAATATTCATGGAACTAACATTTTTAGGATGTCATAGTATTTGTCAGCTTACATATCAGGGCAGCTTACATTCAATAATGCTTACCATGAATTAGACACTAGGCTTAGTGCTTTACACACATTAATTTATTTTATCCCCCAAACAACGATAAACGAAGTACTATTTTTATTGTCCACATTTAGAAGAGGAAGAAATGAAGACACAGAGTGATTAAGTAACTTGTGTGAAGTAACATTGCTGATAGGTACTATAATGGACTTGGATCCAAGTGGTTTGGGTCCAGAATCGGTGCATTTAACCACCTCCAGTTGCCTCTAGTGTATCGTGAAAAAACAAGTACAGGAAATACAAGCAGGAATTACAAGGCTTGAATCCAGGAACTTGGAAGTTGTCAGGAACCGGGGCTGTATTCTCTTGGGCTTATTTCCTCGTAGTTGTGTAGTTTATTTCCTCTCACTGCTTTACTCACTTCTCTTTGTCTCTGCAGGTTAGCATTATCAGCTGCTTCTTGAACACAGGTGAAGATGGTCACCTCTCTGTGGCAGCCTCAGCTCTTACCTGTACATCAAGACTATTCTAGCAACAAATTGGGAGCTTGAGTCCCCATTTTCAATTCTCAAAGGATAAAGAGCCCAATTGGCCCAAATGGTCTCAGGTGTCTGTCTACTGTTTGTCTAATCAGCCACGGTGAGACAGGTAGGGGCTTTGTATAATATAAACAAGGCCATGGGGGCCCAACACTGTGGGTAGAATCATTTCCAGTTAAGGGGTGATGTGGGTGAGGCATATCAAAAATATCTCCCGCAGCTACCTCAATCCAGGTATTATGTAATGAGAAGATCATTGATGACACTAATCCTGAATAGGTACAATTTTGGGGAAGACATGTTGAAACCTCAACCCCCAATGTTACTGTTTTTGAAAATGGGGCCTTTAAGGAGGTAGTTAAGGTTAAATTAGGCTATAGTATGAAGTTCTAATTCAATATAACAGGTGTTGTTATAAGAAGAGAGAGAAACCATGTATGTGCTCATACAGGGAAAAGCCTATTTGAGGATGCAGAGAAAAAATGGAAGCCAAAGACAGAGACCTTAGGAGAACCTGAACTTGCTGACACCTTGATCTTGGACTTGCAGCCTTCAGAACTGTGAGAAACAAATTTTTGTTGTTTAAGTCACCCATTCTGTGGTATTTAATCAAATCCCTAGTAAACGAATACATAATGTAACCTCCGTGTGCCCCTACTTATAATACATGGTTTGCAAAGCGTACTGCAAATGATACTTGTATTAGTTCATTTTCACCCTGCTATGAAGAACTATCTGTGACTGGGTAATTTATAAGGGAAAGTGGTTTAATTGACTCACAGTTCTGCATGGCTGGGGAAGCCTCAGGAAACTTACAATCATGGCAGAAGGGGTAGCAAACACATCCTTCTTCACATGACGGCAGGGGAGAGAAGTGGGCAAAAGCCTCTTATAAAACCATCAGCTCTCCTGAGAACTCACTCACTATTATGAGAACAGCATGGGGGAACTGCCCCATGATCTAATCATCCCTCACAAGATTCCTCCCCCGACATGTGGGGATTACAATTCAAGATGAGATTTGGGTGGGGACACACAGCCAGACCGTATCAATACTCTTTGTAGGTTTCTCCAAATCTAAGCTCAGATGATTCTGCTTGATTATGGTATTGTGTTTGTATAATGTGTGTTGGCCACATTGATTAAAAGTAATACATATCTTTGAGAGTTATGAGACAATTTCAGGTAAAATCTATTTTGTTGGCTTTAACTCATTTTGTCTATTTTGTTAAGACACAAAAAACGAAGATTCAGTGATGTGACTTAACTACTTTTTTTTTTTTTTGAGATGGAGTCTCGTTCTGTCACCAAGGCTGGAGTGCAGTGGCACGATCTCAGCTCATTGCAACCTCTGCCTCCCGGGTTCAAATGATTCTCCTGCATCAGCCTCCTGAGTAGCTGGGATTACAGGTGCCCACCACCAAACCCGGTTAATTTTTGTATTTTTAGTAGCGACGAAGTTTCGCCATGCTGGCTAGGCTAGTCTCGAACTCCTGACCTCACGTGATCCGCTCACCTTGGCATCCCAAAGTGCTGGGATTACAGGCTTGAGTCAGCGCCCCCGCCCTGACTTCACTACATTTTTTTGGGATGCCATATCTGTTGACCAAGAGCACACCATAGCTGACAAACAGCTGCTATGAATTTGATAACATATTTAAGCATTTCTTGATCAAAATGAACTAAAACAAAACAAAACAAAACAAAAACTGATTTTTTAACCCTTTGGTGCCAGTTGTGTCCTGTGATGTTTATTTGGTTAATATCACTTTGAAAAATAAAGCCTCTATAAAAGAATCCAATTCTCTAAATATCGTTGAACCAGGGAGGAAAAGCTGTGGACTATCAGTTTTTATTAATGTAGCTCAGGATTACATTAGCTCTTTTGGTAGACATTTCTCCTGCGGTTGATCTGATTATCACTTCTTCAGAAAGTTTCTCTTTTATGTCTTTCCATAGAAACCTATGCAGTATTCTATTACACAGAGATTTGTAGTCATTTATTAGTCTTTTTCTCTCACAAGGCTCTGAGCAATTTGAAAGCAAGGTCTATGTTTATTTATTTTCACTGCACCTTCAGTGTATAAAACAATGTCTGGATCCTGGAAATATCCAGCATACATTTACTGAATTATATGAATGAATAGAATTGTTTTAAAAGTTAAAATGTTAACAAATAAACAGTTATTATTATGCCTCTGCATGCGTATGCGGCAATTTTATGGCTGTTCTGAATTATCTTAAACTCTGTCCGGTGGAGTGTATTCTTGAGGAACAATTTCAAATAAGCAGCTTGAAATTGCAAATGCATAGGAGGTCTTTAGAAGAATTATTTTATGTTCAAACCAATATGAGATAGTTTTATGTCTCAGTGTTGGATAGACAAAAATATTCGAATAATTCGACTCTATCAAATTTATGTGCTAATTATTTATGACTCTGCCTGTTGCGGGGGAGGGGTAAGGAGGGACGGAAGGAGAGAAAGGTGGAGAGAGAAAAAGAGACAGAGAGGGGGATATGAACGGAGAAGGGCAAGTGAGGAAAGGGTGAGAAGAAAGATGAAAATTTAAAAAAAAGGTTAGGTCTCTTTGAAGGGCTAATAGAGGAGACCAACTGGTAAATGGAGTATAGAGCACAGAATTATTACATTAAGGAACGCTTGTTATTAAACATTATCTAGCTCTTCTTCACGTAGCCAGGAAAGCTTTCACACATCAGGTAATACTTGAGTTTAGCCTCAAAGAAGGAAGGGGAAGTGGTCTTTTTGGCGGAGAAGAAGGGCAATTTACATGACTAATTTGTTACTTCTTAGTTTTTCCAAAGTTCAGTTTTTTTATTGAAGTTTTCATTCTCTTCGTGACTGAAACCAACTCCCCTGAGTGGAAAACATTTCTTTTATGTTCTAGAGTGAGGGGATGACACCTAGACTGAAGTAGCAGCAGTAATGAGCTGACAGCCTCATATCTACTTTCGGTGTGCCGGGAATGAGCCATAGGATCTTAGGCAAGTCCCTTCTTCTTTCCAGGCCAAACAGGTTGGACTACATAATCTTCTCTGTTCCCGTCCGGTTCTAAGAATTTGTGAGTCTTTGGAACAATATACTGGACGCTGGTATTAAGGAGATTTTTACATTTCAGTGCTAGAAATTGTTCTTCCCTGTCCTCCCACCGCTCCCTTGCCCTTTTTCTACCACTTCCCCATCTTACCGTAGTCCTCGGGGACTCCTTTTGTTCCCCAGGGAGTAAAATTACAGTCAAGGTTAAGGAAGCATTTTTATTCACTTTCTATCTGGAGTTTGCCTCCTACAAAGGAGGCTCGTCCTTTAAAAAAAAAAATACAGCAGGGCAAGAGGGCGCGGCCGAGGGATCAGGCTTCTTTTCCGGGAAAGTTACCCGAAGGCCAGCTGTATGTCATCCTGGGATTTGTAGTTCCTTTTCCGGATCCTCTCCCTTGGTAACTCCTTGATGGTGAGGCCGAGATGGACTACAACTCCCAGAGGGCCAAGCGGCGGCAGCGGGGTCTTGTACTCTCGCTGTGGCTGGGCGGCTAGTTCAAGTTGCCATAGCTGCGAGTCTGGGGAGAGCAGAGTCGGTTGAGTCGCTGCGTTTGGTCAGTTGCACCTTCTGGGTCACTGGTAGCCGCGGGAGCCGGGTGGGGCCTAGGCGATGATCCGGCATTAAGGAGCTGGGGTCATCCTCCGTCTCAGGTACCTGCGCCCACCTCCCCCTTGCCCTTTTTCGACCACTTCCCCGTCTTACTGTAGACGTTTTAGTCCCGCTTCCCCTCGTCCCAGGGGTGGGGACCTCGGAGCGGCGCGGGATCTGGGGTGGAGTCGTGGATGGGTGGAGTGTGTGCAGAGGTGAGGGGAGACGGCGCGCCTGTCATCCCGAGGCCTCCCTCCCTCGGCAGGGGTGTCGGCGGTCAGGTCCTGGCCAGGTTATCCAGCGAATCTGGACTGCATTGTCCTTCCTTTGGGAGTAGCTTGCTCTACCGCTAGCATCTGTGAAGCTTTAAGGGACAGGAGATTGGACTCATTCGGTAGGTCCTTCAGAGAACCGTCTGACATTTGCTTGCCTGTCCTGCTATGGAACTTAATTTTTTTTTTTTTTTTTAAATACCTGTTTTGTAGTCACAAAAAGCTTGCTACTCTCGGGAACGCTGTATTAGTGAGCTCTTTTTCCCGTGCCATCATGGGAATTGCCCCAGCCTTAGCTGTTAGCTGTGCCTTAATTGAATTATTTCGTAAAAAAATACCTGACATTCAATCCCAGCTGCATCTTTTATTGGTTTGATGGAGCCAATCTGTTATGTAGGCGTCTGGTAAAACTCTGCCATTAATTGCAGCATTGATTTGAGTATTATGTAAAGTATCTAGCACAGTGCCTGGCACCCTGCAAGTGCTCAGCATTTGTTTTTTATTTTTATTAATTATGCAGATTAGTGTTGTCTAATACAAATACGGCGTGAGCCACACAGGTGAATTTAAATTTTTAGTACCAACATTAAAAAAGTAAAAAGAAACTGGTGAAATTAATTTTAATAGTTTATTTAGCACAATATAGAAAAATGTTTTCAATGGAGTAATATAAAACTTATTGGGAGTTTTACTTTTTTTTTTTTTTTTTGAGACGTGATCTGGCTCTGTTGCCCAGGCTAGACTGTAGTGGCGCGGTCTGGGCCCACCGCAACCTCCATCTCCTGGGTTCAAGCGATTCTCCTATCTCAGCCTGCGGAGTAGCTGGCCACCATGCCTGTCTATACGTTAAAAAAAAATACTTTAAGTCTTCAAAATCTGGTGTGTATTTTCCGTGTATAGCATATGTCAGTTTGACCTGGCTGGAGCTAGAGCTCAGTAGCCATGTGTCTAGTGACTACTGTACTGGACAGCCCAGAGATAAGGTTTAAACTTCGGCAGTTTCACATTGGCATACATAAATTTGGTTGTGCCTATGACTCATGGGTTATGGTGGCTGTTTTGTTAGAAGAATGAAGTGTGCAGTGTACGTATGTTCTCTCAGCATATCTTGTCTGCCATTGCATAACCTGAGTCTCTTTGAACTGTTTCTTGACAGTTTTATTTTGATTAGCTTTTTCAGAATACCTTTTTTTTTTTTTTCCTTGAAATGGTTTATAGATGTATTCCCAGATCTACCTTTTATGTAGACAACTCCCAGTTCTCTGGATCACTTCCTGTGGATTCTTAGAGATTGCTTCGAAAGCAGTCACAAATAATTGAAAACATTTCTATCCATAGCTCTTTCCTACAACCAAAGGCATTTTACTTTTATTTATTTAATTGTAGCTTAGTATGGGAAGAACTGGACAGCTTATAAAATATTTCCTTTAGGAGTGTTAGACTGGCTTAGAAGTACCATTGGGTCACCACACTCAGAAGTAACAAGTTAACTGTATTACCTGACTTAGTTACCAACTTTTAGACATGCTCATGGCGTGGTACTTTTGGCTAGACTTGGGCTGCGGTTCACACTGGAGCATGAACTCTCTGGCAAGCCCCAGGGATGACCAGGCATGGATGGGAGTCGCCAGTAACAATATGTTGACTGGGCACTTGGATGTGAAGAATTGTAGTGAGGTCACTTGGGCTTTTGAATGATTCTAGGAGCATTTTCTCTGTTCTGCGTTATGCCATAGTCTGTACATAGGGACCTAATTTTCATATTTCATTATTTAAAAATGTTTAAAGTTGTAGGTATGTCTTACCCCTTGTTTTGTTTATTTGTAGGTGGTTTGGGGAAAGTCTAGGGGCAACCAAAGATCATCTGCTTGACTAGGCCCTTTGCCCTGAACCTCATGAAGAAATGATAGGAGGCAGACATATGTGCCTAAAAAGAGCGTTGAGCTCAGAGAAGAGCAACTCGGAGCTTTGGGGGTGTGCTTTGTAAGTATGCTTTCTCCCTGAATTTCGGAGATAACACATGTCTTTGCATATTTATGGTGGAAAAGACTATGCCAACAAATAGAGTTTTGGAAACAAGAAGGCCCTTTCTAATATATAGTATAAAAATAAAGTATAGAATGGTTGTGTATACAATGTTACAAACATTCAGATGAACAAACTAGTTAAGTTGAGATGTCCTTAACCTTAATAAAAGCAACAGTGATGCAGCTGTTTCTATTAAACAAGAAAATGAGAACCTATTTTGTCTCAGGCACTCTGTCAGGCACCTTTTACAGGCATTATATAATTCCTTTATCATGCTTTTACAAAGGAGGCAGTTGAGTCGCAGGTTATTTGATTTGTTTGGGATTCTGGAGCCAAAAGAGTGGTCATTGTTTCCAGGTCTTCTGACTCCAAATTTCAGTCCCACCCACTGCCAAGGGGCTTCATTGCTGTTTATAAGTGCCCTCTAATAGAGTTTGATTCATATTCAACATTTTTGGGTTAAGTGTACCATATATGGCATAGTGTGTAGTTGATTCATCTCTTTCAATGTTCAAAAAGTTGTATTATCTTTCTTAGTTTTTTTTTTTTTTTTAAATATAGTGGTCCTTATATTATTATTGAGGTAAGAGATCATTATAATTTGTGATTTCCATAAATAAATTCAACATGAATTTATAATTGATAATTAAGGGTGTAATGTTAAAAGTTTAAATTTACAACATAGATATAAAAATTCTGGACCTTTCTTTGGATTTCATATTGTGCTTCAATAAAAGGTTCTGAAACATAGAGGGGAGACACACTGTGGCCTTGCAATACTAACATTGTGTTGTGGGGCGTGGTGGTTCACACCTGTAATCCCAGCACTTTGGGAGGCTGAGGCGGGCAGATCATGAAGTTAGGAGATCGAGACCATCCTGGCTAACACGATGAAACCCTGTCTCTACTAAAAATACAAAAAAATTAGCTGGGCGTGGTGGCGGGCACCTGTAGTCCCAGCTACTTGGGAGGCTGAGGCAGGAGAATGGCGTGAACCCGGGAGGCAGAGCTTTGTGCGCCACTGCACTCTAGCCTGGGCAACAGAGCGAGACTCTGTCTCAAAAAAAAAAAAAAAAAAAAAAAGAATACTAACACTGTGTATAAGATCAATGGTGTACAAACTTTATAGGATTAGGCCAGGTGCATTGACTCATGCCTGTAATCCCTACACTTTGGGAGGCCAAGGCAGGAGGATCACTTGAGCCTAGGAATTTGAGAATACCCTGGGCAACATAGCAAGACCCCTTCTCTACAAAAAAAAAAAAAAAAAATTAGCCAAGCATGGTGGCATGCGCCTTTGGTCCCTACTACTCAGGAGGCTGAGGTGGAATGATTACTCGAGCCCAGCAGGTCGAGGCTGCAGTGAGCTGTGATCACACTACTACACTCCAGCCTGGGTGACAGAGTAAGATGCTGTCTCAAAAAAAAAAAATTAGGATTAAATAATTTTAGAGCTGGATGGGGGGCCTATTAGGATAATTTGGTCCAGAAATTTTGGAAATAATATAAAAATAATCTAGATTTATTAGATTATTAAAAACTATATTAGCATGAATATTATAGAATACACTATCCATGTAATGTCTGTGGGTTGAATCTGATATGAAGTAGTTTCAATACATTCATACTGTCATATAGTGTGTTTTTCTTTTTTGTAACAACATAGTGTTACAGGTCAGCACTTAGGATTCAACCTTGTCTCTTTTAACAGATACATAGTATCCCAGTGATTAGATACATTTAATGTATTCTTATCCAGTGGATTTATATTTTTTTCTTACTCTTTTACAAGTATAAAAAAATTCATTCACTCTATTGCCCAGGGTGGAGTGAATGAATGTGCTCATGGATGAATGGATGAGTGAATTAAAATTTCTGAAGAATTTCTACAGTGAAATTCTTATGCATATGTCTATATGTAAAATACATCTATATAAACATCTTCTTTTATCTTCCTAGGATAATAGTCATAGAAATAGATTTTCTGGGTCAACATCTATGTATATTACGGATTGATTGATTGAGACAGGGTCTCACTTTGTCACCCAGGCTGAAGTGCAGTGGTGCGATCTTGGCTCACTGCAGCTTCTACCTCCCAGGCTTGAGAAATCCTCTCACGTCAGCCTCCCGAGTAGTTAGGACTACAGGTGTGCACTACCACACCTGGCTAATTTTGTTTTATTTTTTTGTAGAGACAAGGTCTCACTATGTTGCCCAGGTGCATCTCGAACTCTTGGGCTCAGGCAGTCCTCCTACCTTGGCCTCCCAAAATACTGTGATTACAGGCATGGGCCACTGCGCCTGGCCTGTATTATTTATTTTTACTTGTATTGCCAGGGTTTTCTCCAGAAAAGCTAATGTAGCTTTTTTTTTTAAAAAAATTTTTAATTTTTGTGGGTACATAGTAGATATACATGTTAATATAGTTTTTTATAGTTAATACTCTTACAACAAGGTGTAACTTTGCTAACCCTGTGAGAGGTTTTTTTCATCTGTATAAAACAGATAGACAAGAATATCATTTTATTATTTTAATTTGCAATTATTTAGTGAAATAACAAATAGCATTTGTTAAGGTCATTTGATTTCTGTGAATTGTCTGTTTATATCTCTTTTGAGTCTTTTACAACCGGACTGTTCTTTTTCTTGTGTTTTTGAAAGAGCTGATTAACCCTTTGGTTCCCATATAACGCAACTATTTTTGTGAGTTTTTTTTTAGTTTTTAAATCTTGTTTCTGGTATCTTGTTGTCACTAATTATGAATGACCCGAAGAGGCTTATCAGGCCTTTATCAGATATGTACACCTCTCTGAAATTTCTATAATGCTGGTGCTTGGAGTATTTGGGAGATGGGAATATTTGTGGTTACATGAATCCATTTAATTCATTCTGATAAAGAACTTCCTTCCTTCCTTCCTTCCTCCCTTCCTCCCTTCCTCCCTTCCTTCCTTCCTCCCTTCCTCCCTTCCTTCCTTCCTCCCTTCCTCCCTTCCTCCCTTCCTCCCTTCCTCCCTTCCTTCCTTCCTTCCTTCCTTCGACTCCAGCACTCATGCTGGAGTGCAGTGGTGTGATCTTGGCTCACTGCAGCCTCGACCTCCTGGGTTCGAGTGATCCTCCCACCTTGGCCTGTCAAAGTGTTGTGATTGCAGGCATGAGCCACTGTGCCTGGCTTGATAAACATTTAGAATCTACTCTGCCGACAGGGTTTGCTATGAAACAGGTGCTTGTGAATGGATGAATAAGTGCTTGTGAATGAATGTGCTCATGGATGAATGGATGAGCTTTAATTCTCTGCTTCCAGGCACTGGTCCATTTGATTCTGCCTCCTGCTTTGAGGTGCTGGACCAGGGTGGACTCCTGATGAAATCAGAGCAAAAATACAGCCTGGAACTGAGCCTGCTAGGTTTTGGTTGTGGAATAGAGATGTCTGTGTGGAAGAAAGCTTTCTACTTTTTTGAGTTTGGGCAAGTTAACTTTTGGAAGCTGTTTCCTTACCTGTGATATTGGTTACAGCTATGTTTACTCTACAGGGCTGTTGTTGGGGTTAAATTAGTTAATACAAGTAAAGTGCTTAGAACAGGGCCTGGCACAGAAATGGGCCATTTAATTGTTGAGTTATTAATATTATTGCTTCTACCATGATGACCGCCACCACCACTACCATCATTATTGTATTCTTTAAAAATGATTAATTTCTGTTTCACTTAAGCTAGCTCATGTGTGTTCTGTTTTTTTGGGGGGACTCACAGCCTTAATTACAACAATAAGTACTTTATTCTTTTTTTTTTTTTTTTTTTTTTTTGTAGACAGAGTCTCACTGTGTCACCCAGACTGGAGTACAGTGGTGCAATCTCGGCTCACTGCAACCTCTACTTTCTGGGTTCAAACAATTCTCCTGCCTCAGCCTCCCAAATGGCAGGGATTATAGGTGCTCAGCACCACACCCAGCTAATTTGTGTAGTTTTAGTAGAGACGGGGTTTCACCATGCTGGCCAGGCTGGTCTCGAACTCCTAACTTCAAGTGATCCACCCACCTCGGCCTCCCAAAGTGCTGGGATTACAGGCATGAGCCACTGTGCCCACCCAAGCCCTTTGTTCTTATCAGCTTATTTTGCTTTTAGGGAAGAGTACCTTTGCCACTGGTACACCTGTTTTTTTGTTTTTGTTTTTTTGCCTTTTCACCACTGCCATTTACATGTAACAAGTGTATTGATTTAAAAGTTGAGTTTTGGAAATAGTCTTCTTGCCTGAATTTGAATCCTGGCTCTGCCACTTAAGTTACTTTGCTTCTTTAAGCCTTAGTTCTCTTTTCTATAAAATGGGGATGATAATAATAGTGTTATGAGGATTAAATGAGAGAGCATACGTAAAGCACTTAGTACAAAAATTAGTCCATAGAAAACCATAAATCAATAGCTATTATTATTTAAATAAAGTTGAACATTATTATGCCTTTGTATAAATATAAGCAAGTAATATATCATAGTCTCATAATTTTACAGAAAAGCAAACTAAAACAAATTTTCTTTTCTGTCTTGGTTTATATATGTTTCCAGTTGTGCGGTCTCCTAGTTATTTAGAAGGTTGCTTTAAGGTGTGGTTTGAATCCAGGCTTTTCTAGCTGCTTAACTACTGGGAGCCTTAGTAGTTCTTCATTTGCCAAAAAGGGACTACTTTGTTCATTTAAGAAGTAAATATTGAATGTGCCAAACACTAAGACACTATTCTGGAGCCTGGGAATAGATAAACAAGAGCTAGTATGTGCCCTTGGGGAGGTTAGAAATCCTCTTTGTAAGGTTGGCCTGAGGTTAAGCCAAGCTTTGCAGAGATACTTGACTGTATGCAAAGTACCTTTCATACCGAGGTGCTCAGGAAATGGTGATTCTCGCGTTTGTACCTCTGATGTTCTGATTTCCAGCTATGTGCGCCAATCGTTAAATCCAGTATGTTTCTACTTTATCGATGTTTTAAAAAACATTTCCTATCGATACCTTTAATTTTAAGGTCTGCTCAATAAACTTTTGCTAAAGGATGGTCTTTGAGTTCTTAGGCAAGAAATCATGATCTTCTTCCTGACCCTTAAAATTGGCTGTGCCATAGTTTGCTGAACCATCTGGTACTGCAAAGCAGTTTCAGGATGAAGGCCATTATTTGTGTAACTTATTAAGACAGGAGGCTTGAAAGCTGGGAATTAACTGCAGAGGGTAGGGAAAGTATGTCACAGTGTTTGCAGGAAAGAAGTGTAGCAAACTATCAGCCGGTGGTTGCACAGGACTCTCAACAATAAGTGCCTTGCTTGCATGGATCCTAATGGTAGATAGGGCTTGTCTGAAGTCTGCCATCTTATTTCTTGTATATTGGACCTGCCTGGCATCAGAACCTCAACTATTTTGCAATCTGAGGCTTATTTCCCACACATAAATATTCCTTTCTAGCTACTAATCTCTTTCTTTCTTCACATATCCAGACTTCCTAAAAGAATGATTTATACACAGTGCTTCTGCTTTTTCACCTCCTGTTTTCTCCACAACCTGGCATCATCCTCACCCAAGCTGTTTTACTGAGACTGCTTTTGATACAGTCACTAGCACTTCCAAAGGATACTTTCTATTCCTTTTCCTACTTGGCATATTTGTTGCATTCATCTCTCAGTTAGAGTTCAGTCAGCATTTGCCCCTAAACAGGCGAGACAGATGTCCCACAGTAATTTTAACAGGGAAAGTTTAACATACAGCAGCAGTTGGTAAACCATATCCCATGGGCTAAATTTAGCCTACCACAGGTCGAATCAAGCGACCCCATTCATTTATAATTGTCTGTGGTTTTGTGCTACAGCTGGCAGAGGCTAATAGTTGTGGCAGAGAAAAAAAGTTTGCTGACTCCTGATATAATTAACTATAAGGGGATTATCAGTAAAAGGACAGAGATGACTCTAAAGAATCCCCTGGGCTGAGAGAGAGTGCCCAAAGGAGGTATAAATGGGAGGGGGCTCTCTTCAAGGCTGGGATTCAAACCTTGTTGGAGAAGGTGTGGCTATAGCCCCCAAATGGTGGAGAGACTTGCTGAGTTACTGGGCCATAGCTGATCCGCAGTTGCTGGACAAGGAGGGGACACTGTTCCTAATTAAAGGCGGAGTGATGCTGGAAAGCAGGGAACCGCACCACAAATGATGGGCAGGAAACACCTCTCCAGGATGCTGGTAGGGTGAAGCAGAGGGATTGACTGTGAGGGTGTCTGTCAGATTCACTAAGAATCTGAGTAGGGGTTGGGTTACTGAAACTTGATGGGAAGCTGCCCAATGCAGGTACTGCTGACACTTGATGGAGTTGGGTACCACTGGATATCACTCACACAGGATGCTGAAATGAAAATGCAACAAATGGGAAACGTGGAACCAGAAAGAGAAGCCCCTTCCTCCTGCAGTGTCCTTTTAAAAAATCATTATTATGATGATTATTATTTTTGGTTTCAATAGCTTTAAGGCAGGGGTCCCCAACCTTTTTGGCACCAGAGGCACTTTTCATGGAGGACAATTTTTTTACGGACTGGGAGGCAGAGAGAAGGATGGTTTTGGGATGATTCAAGTGCATTACATTCATTGTGCGCTTTATTTCTGTTATTATTACACTGTAATATATAATGAAATAATTATGCTACTCACCATGGAGTCAGTGGGAGCCCTGAGCTTTTTTTTCCTGCAACTAGACAGTCCCATCTCGGGGTGATGGGAGATAGTGACACCCAAAGTGTGTTGCTTATGTCCATTCTACTCTGTAGTCTCATTTTGGTTGCTGTCACTGCAGAAAACCCTGCTTCACAAAGATAGGATGTTGGCAATGGAAGCAGGCTTTTTGGTGCACAAGGCAATCTCAGGATATTTTGCCTTGACTTAAATCCAGAACATACAGAGGTTTGAAGTTGTCTCATACTTTTAAGGCCAGAGTCATTTGCAGTCTCAAGAGGTTGATCCTCTTCTAGCATGGACAAAGTTGATTCACCTGGTTTATTTACAAGTGGGTCATGGAACCATTTCTTCCCAATTTGGGGATCTTTGGTGGTTGAGAAGTATGTTGGTCTGCTCTCATGCTGCTACAAAGAAATACCCGAGACTGGGTAATTTATAAAGGAAAGAGGTTTAATTGACCTACAGTTCTGCATGGCTGCAGAGGCCTCAGGAAACCTACAGTCATGGTGGAAGAGAAGCAAACACGTCCTTCTTCCCATGGCATCAGGAGAGAGAAATGCCAGGCAAAGGAGGAAAAGCCCCTTATAAAACCATCAGATCTTGTGAGAACTCACTACTATCACGAGAACAGCATGGTGGGTAACTGCCCCCATGAGTCAATTACCTCCCACCAGTCTCTCCCACGACACATGAGTATTACGAGAACTACAATTCAAGATGAGATTTGGGTGGGGACACAGCCAGACCATATCAGGAAGTAATGCTCAAACTCCTTTGAAAGCTGAGATAGATGATCATACACCAGCTGGGAGAAAGGAGGCCCTGGCTCAGTCTCTTTCAAAATCTCTGCTAATATTTGAAACATGTCAAAACTCCCAGTGTTCACTGGTTGCCCCCATAAATCTAGTTTGGTTTTGAATGCATCCACTTTATCTGCTGACTTGAACACAGTTGTCGTTTTCCCATGAAGGGACAGATTGAGTTTGTGGAGCAGGTTGAATTTGAATATGTTACACAAATAAACAAGTTTTGCAACCCATTTGTCACTGAAATGTGCTGCCAGTAGTGACTATTTCTAAAAGAGCTCTCTGGAGCGGCTCTTGTAACTCAAAATCTCTGGCCAGTGACCTACCATTAGAAAGCCATCTCACTTCTGTGTATAAGAGATGACGTGTGTACTCCGCATCTAGCTCCTCACAGAGCTGCAAGAACAGACATGAGTTAAGGGCATGTACTTTAATGTGACTGATAATTTTAATCACATCCTGCAAAACGTTGTTAAGTTCAGGTGACATTTTTCAGCTACCCAGCGTTTCTCCATGGATGACACAGTGCATAGACTCATATTCGGAAGCACCCTCTTTGACTTGAGTAGTGAAACCAGCAAGCCATCCAGTCATGGCAGCTGCTCTGTCTGTGCACATACCGACACAAAATGACCAATTTGGTTTTCTTGATATGTAGTCATTCAAAGACTTTAGTAGTTCTGCAGCTGTGGTGTTGGTTGGCAACAAAAGTACACATATGGTATCCTCATGCACATCCTCCTGAAAAATATATCGCATAAAAGCAAGCATTGGTGCCTTATTGTCAACATTGATAGGCTCATCAACCTGGATTACATACCACAATGACTCATTAATCCTCTTTAACAATTGTACCTCAGTATCCTCTGTTATTCATCAATTCATCTAGTTATAGTGCTAACCAAAAGAGGAACATGTGCTACCTGTTGAACTGCAGTCTATCCTAAAAGTTCATGACAGATGTCCTTAGCAGCAAGCAGGTCAACTCTTCACCAACAGCGAAGGACTTCTTAGCTCTAGCAATGTGGTTAGCCGCTAAGAATGATGCTCACAGTGCACATTCATTTGATGAAGTGGTGACCTTCAATAATTGCTTCTGTTCTTCGTGTTCATGTTTTTTTCCTTTGAAAAACTCCAAAGGCTTGTCTTTTAATGCAGGGTGCATTGTCTCCATGTGGTGAAGCAGTTTTGAAGGTTTTATGGCTTTATTGCATAGCTGGTCACCACATATACAAAGCAGGCTTGGAGAAGGTGAATCACCTGTTGCAATGAACTCTTACTTTAAGTAGGACTCTTGGTAATTTTTTTAAATGTAGTTTTCTTTTTTGTTGGCACTTTTAGCATCTTCTGCTGTCCCGTCATTGGATCTTTCCCCCTTTTCAAAGAAGCTCTCCAGTGATGTTTGGTTTTTACTCATTTTGGCTAGGGTTAGCTTGTGGGCTTACCAAAACAGTGACTGAGACAAGCACATAGTGCAGGCAAGAGGTATGGACAGAAGTGGTAAATAAAAGAATGGGCAGGCCACGTGTAGACTGAAGTAAGTATCAGATTCTGACTTAAAGCCTGCCGCCAGATGCAGCTTGTCACTTGCTACTCACTGATAGGGTTTGGATATGAGTCTGCAAGCCATCGATTTACTAAGGTCTCTGTGCAGTCAAACCTCTCTGCTCATGGTAATCTGTATTTGCAGCCGCTCCCTAGGAATAGAATCACCACCTCAGCTCCACCTTGGGTCATCAGACATTAGATTCTCATAAGGAACACACAACCTAGATCCCTCGCCTGCACAGTTCATAGTAGAGCTTGTGCTCCTAGGACAATCTAATGCCACTGCTGATCTGACAGAAAGTGGAGCTCAGGTGGTAACACAAGTGAAGGGGGGCGGCTGTAAATACAAATGAAGCTTTGCTCACCCACCCACTGCTCACCTGCTGCTGTGCATCCCGGTTCCTAACAGGCCATGGACTGGTAGTGGTCCTTGGCTCATGGCTGGAGACCCCTGCTTTAGGGTGCAAGTGGTTTTTGGTTACATGGATGAATTGTATAGTGGTGAAGTCTGGGATTTTAGGCACCTGTCACCTGAGTAGTGTACATTGTACCCAATGAGTAGCTTTTCATCTCTCAACCCCCTCTCACACTGCCCCCTTCTGAGTCTCCAGTGTCCACCCTACCACTCTGTATGTCTTTGTGTACCCATAGCTTAGCTCCCACTTATAAGTGAGAACATGAAATATTTGGTTTCTGATTTCTGTGTTACTTAGAATAATAGCCTCCGGTTCTAACCAAGTTGCTGCAAAATACATTATTTTGTTCTTCTTTATGGCTGAGTAGTATTCCCATGGTATACATATGTACCACATTTTCTTTATGTATTCATCAGTTGATGGGCATTTAGGTTGATTCCATATCTTTGCAATTGTGAATTGTGCTGTGATAAACATAGATGTGCAGCTGTCTTTTTGACATAGTGACTTATTTTCCTTTGGGTAGATACCCTATAGTGGGATTCCTGAATCAAATGATAGATCTACTTTCAGTTCTTTGAGAAATCTCTGTACTGTTTTCCGTAGCGGTTGTACTGATTTACATTTCCAGCAGTAGTGTATAAACATTCTTTTTTCATTACATCGATACCAATATCTGTTGTTTTTTGACTTTTTAATAATGGCCATTCTGCTGGAATAAGGTTGTCTTATTGTGGTTTTCATTTGGATTTCTCTGATTATGATACTGGTCTTTTTTTTTCATATTTGTTGGCCATTTGTATATCTTCTTTTGAGAAATGTCTATTTATGTCATTTGCCCACTTTTTAAGAAGATTACTTTTTCCCCCCAATATGTTTGAGTTCCTTGTAGATTCTGGATATTAGTCCTTTGTTGGATACATAATTTGCAAGTATTTTTTCCCATCCTGCAGGTTATTTACTCTGATGATTATTTCTTCTGCTGTGCACAAACTTTTTAGTTTTATTAGGTCCCATTTGTTTATTTTTGTTTTTGTTGCATTTGTGGTCTTAGTCATAAATTTGTTGCCTAGGCCAATGTCCAGAAGAGTTTTTCCTAGGTTTTCTTCTTAAGTTTTTATAAGTTTAGGTCTTAAATTTAAATCTTGAATCCATCTTGAGTTAATTTTGTATATGGAGAGAGACAGGAATCTACCTTCTTTCTCAGGAACACCTATGATTCTTAGGTTTGGCCATTTTACATAATTCCATATTTCTTGGAGATTTTCTTCGTATCTTTTCATTCTTCTTTCTTTATTTTTGTCTGATTGATTTACTTAGAAAGCCTTGTTTTCGAGCTCTGAAATTCTTTCTTCTTGGTCTAGTCTAGTGTTAAGAGTTTTTGCTGCATTTTGTAGTTCCCTAAATGTGCCTTTCACTTCCAAAAGTTCTCATTTTTTTTTTCTTTGAAATGTCTGTCTCTTTAGAAAATTTTTCATTCATATCCTGAATTGTTTCATTGATTTCTTTATGTTGGTTTTCACCTTTCCCTTTTATCTTCTTGAATAACTTAATAATCAACCTTTTGAATTTTTTATCTAGTATTTCAAAAATTTCACCTTGGTTTGGATGCATTGCTGGAGAGTTAGTGTGATCTTTTGGGAGTGTTATGGAACTCTCTTTTTTCATATTGCCAGAATGATTTTTCTAGTTTCCTTCTTATTTGGGTAGACTGTTTCTTCTAATTATTTTTGAATTTGTTTTTGATTGGATAGGGATTTTTAAGAACTTTCTTCTCCCCCCTGCCCTGCCTTGAGGATATGACTTTAATGTTTATAGTTGATTGTCACCTAGTTTTGGCTTTGGGTACTTTCAATGCCAAAGACTCTGTATGAGTTTCCTGGTTATAGAAAATCTTTGTGTGATGGCTTTCTCTGGTGCTGGTTATAGTAGCAATGTGCTGGGTGTGTGAACAGGTTTACTCTCTCCTGTGGGGCTGGAGTGAGAAATCTTATGATGCTTACCTCATTCCTCAGTGGTATGCACTTATTTTTTTTTTTTTTCTATTGTTTTATTTACTGGGTTGAACAGTTCAGGCTACAGGCCAGTAGGAGGTACCCATGGTAAAAAACAGCTACAACTAAAGCAGTTGGGTAAATGCGGTATCCCAGTGGTGGGCAGAGGTCACAGCCTTGACAGAGATGGCTGGGGAAGCTCTCAGTGAAATGCACTGAGGTCTTTTTGTGGGCAAGGGAGGGAGCCACCTCAGCCTCCCTTCTGGGCCACCAGGAAAGTGATCCATCTCCTAGTCACACTCTGCATGAAGTGGTCTGACTATTCCCATTAGACAGGCACCTCTTTTCATCTGTGTAGAGGGGGATCGTGACTCTGGCTCTCTTGCAAGTCTGAACCTGGAGGGCACTCCTCTTGTGGGGATGCAGCCACCCTGAAGTGTTATGGAAAGGCTGTCTACAGATGCACCCATGCCATGCTCCTGTGGGAGGAGCCCCAGCTGTGTCTGCAGTGCTGAGTGAGGGGGAGAAAAGTCCCCTTCTCCAAGATCCTTCATGAGCACCAAGGCTGCCTGACAATTGGGGTAGAGCCGCATACTTCCCCTACTGAGCCCAGCACTGCACCTGTGCCTCTGCTGAAAGAAACTTCCCACAAGTGGAAAGTTCAGGGACTCAGAGCTTGCAGTCTGGTTTCTTTTGTCCGACGGAGTGTCTGCCCTCTTAATGTGGTATGCTCCCCCTTACCCTAGGAGTAGCAGTTTCTCAGGGCCAGACTGCTGTGAATCTTGCTGCTGCTCTGGGTCTAGCCACCTCGTGGGGCTGCCACACTCTAGGCTGGTGCTGGAGAATGTCTACAAGGGATCCACTGCTGTGAACTATCCTCCAGTTTCCCAACAGTGAGTACTAGCATGGCTCTGATGGGGGTGAGAGGAGAATGACACACTCTGTGAGATTTCCTTGGTTATAAATAGCCTTAGTGTGTTGGCTTTCTCAAATGCCAGCTGTAGTTGCAATGTACTGGGCCTGTGGACAGACTCAGGGCCTCCTGGTTAACCAGGGTGATGCAGGCAATGGTGGTAGCTGAGGTCATGCATAACGTTTTCTCTTCCTGAGCGCTATGATGTCCCTGTAGATACTGTAACGGGCTGTGCTGGTTTGCTTCCAGCCTGTAGGTGGTGCTTGCAAAAGAGCGCCAGTTGCAGTATTAGTGGTGGGAATTGTGCTTGCCTTCTGTTACCCAGGGGAGGTACTCTGGTGTCTCAGGCAATGGGTGGGGCCATGAAGCATGCAAAAGTCTCTGTCGTGTTAGGCTACCAGAGTAGGTGGATGGGCAAAGCTAGTCGGAGCTGGGTCAGGCAAGTCCACAGTCTGGCTCCCCACATTTGAGTGCAAACAGTGGCCCCAATGGGGATTAGAGGACAGTTCCCTGGTCACAGGGGTAATGTTCCAGGGAGGAACACAGCTACCTCTGCTGTACCGAAGAATCCACAAGGGGAAGGATGGGGTAGCAGGTGGCAGTAAGCCCCACTCAGCTCCCATGAACTTGGCAAGGCAGGTCTCATACCCACGGTGTTGTGCTAGCAGTAGCTAGGTGGCTTCCAGGCAGCCCTCAAAACTGTCCCAAGCCATAAGTGTTCCCAACTGACACAGAAACCAGCTTTTAGGTTGTGCACCTCCTGGTCAGCCCGTGAAGTAGAGGCTCCCAGGTCCTGTGCCTGCAGCTCTAGCACACTTTCTGCCCACTCCTTGGTTCTGACCAAGGGCGTTTGTCCCCACTAAAGATTATATCACAGGTCTCAGTTGGGAGCTTCTCTCAACCTGTGACCACTGTCTCAGTTAACCAGCAGACTTCAGGTGAGATCCCTTGTGAGGTAGGATCACGAATGGCTTCCCTCTGTCCCTGCTTGGGTCTGGGAGTAAACATGGTTCGATGCTGCTCCTTTTCATAAAACCTCACTGCTCCTTAAGTCAGCACCAGCACTGGGTAGGGTTAAGGTGTTCTCCTGTGGCCTGGATTGCTTGGCTCCCCAGTGGGAGAGTGTATCATGGAGGCAGTCTCTCCCCACTCATGCTCTGGCAACTACCAGTTTTCCTCCTGGTTTATCGTGTAGACTACTGCCCACTGCTTCTTTCAAAGGGTTTGTGGTTTCTTTCAGTGTTTTTAAGTTCCTATGTTGCTTCTTGGAAGAAAATTTGTAGCATGACTTTCTGCACACAATTTTGTTTTTCCAAGTGGGAGAGGCATGCCAACGATGCCTCCATTCCACCGTCTTGGATTTAAAAACAACAACAACAACCAAAAAACAACCCTTCCAACACTTTCTATGACAAAGTTTAACATTATGCTAGCTACAAAGGAGAAATATTTAAAGGCCTCAGCTCTATTTGTGAAGAGCAGACAATGAAGGATGGATTTGGAGTTGAAAGGCAATTCAATGATTACTGGGAAATTGTAAGTTTTTTTTTCTTGCTGTTTTGAAACCCTTCTTTTCATAACTTCTGTTATATAGTTTCCCCTAGTTTTCCACCTACTTTTCATGTTTCTTCTCAATCTCATTTGCCACCTCCTCTGTCTGCCTTTTGTATATTGGAGTTCTTCTGGGGTTTTCTTTGGTTCTACTTCCTTTCTCACCGTGCATTTTTTTCTTGGTGATCTTATCCACCCCTATACTGATGACTATCAAATATTTCCTTAGACTCACATATCCAGTTGCTTATTAGACATCTTTAGTTTGGTATTTCCTCCCTGAAACACAAATTGATCCTCTCCTTATAATTGAAGCTTAGACAAGTTCAATTTAGAACATATGTTCTCCTAAAAGCTCTTTCTTTTCATTGATTTCTTTGCTCAGTTTACTAGTTCAGGATCCATCCAGCTACCAAAACCTGGAACTTGTGATTCATCTTTTACTCTTTTACCTTGCCCTCAGAGTTAATTCATCCCTGCTACACTTCATTTCCGCTGCCACTGGCTTAGGTGCCCACCATTCATTACCTAATAGATTGCAACAGCCTCCCAGCTGTTCTGCTGTTGATGTGCTTATTACCGTGTTACTCTCCACTCAGGATTCTTCAGTTTTTTTTCTTTAGTTATAGTAGTGGCTTTCAAATGTTTTTATTTTCTTTTGAAAATAGTAGAATCATTGGAAAAAACCCATGAAACCATAGCATGAAAATCAGATGAGGGCAGAACTTCCCTGGTAGAAGGATGCAAGAGCTGAGCTTATTTGGATCCTGTCTACTTTTCTCTGAGACAGTTTTTAATTGAATTCTATTTCGTTGTCTCATACACCTGTCAAACTTATGTGCATCCTTCAAGATGAGTGGAAAAATCCTAACCTGACTCCCCAAGGATTTTGTTGTATTACTTAACTCACCATTTACAATACACTTAAAAGTCTTTCTCTCCTGTCAAAGACTATGACTTATTTATTTACTTTCATCTTTCATTTCTAAATGTAGTGACAACTCATTAAATGATGAAAAATCAATTTAAGTATCTGATTCTGTTTCCTAATGTATTATGTTCACTAACATAACAGAACTGACTGGTGGACTGGACAGTTTTTGATTTTGATCTTTTATAAATTTGCCAAAAGGCTTTGAGCAGATGAAGTTACAGAAGAGCACCGATGTAAAGAAGACAGGTACAATTGTTAACTGTTTCTACATGGTAATGTCTGCTGGCTTGTTAACTTTTTCACTTGAAGGATGAGGCAAAGCTCTCAAGTCCTACAGCTATTGAAACTCTATTAGTCCATTTTCACACTGCTTTAAAGATACGACATGAGACTGGGTAATTTATAAACGAAGAGGTTTAATTGACTTACAGTTCCGCATGACTGGGGAGACCTCAGGAAACTTACAATCATGGCGTAAGGTGAAGGGGAAGCAAGCTTGGACCTTCTCATATGGTGGCAGGAGAGAGAAGAGTGAGGAGTGAAGAGGGAAGAGCCCCTTATAAAACCATCAGATCTTGTGAGAACTCACCATCATGAGAGCAGCATGGAGGAAACTGCCTCCATGATCCTGTCACCTCCCATCAGGTCTCTCACTAAATGCATGGGAATTATGGGGATTACAATTTAAGATGAGATTTGGGTGGGGACACAAAGCCTAACCATATCAGAAACAGTGAGAAATACATTCTAAAATTTGAACTTTGTTAATGATTAAGCGTAAAATACACTCTCAATTTTCCCTTACCCCCTACATATCAACACAATTACCTTGAACATCTTCTTTGAGGACGATTACCTTGGACAGGGACAGCTGAGGCACTTGGAGGCCACAGAAACAATCACCTACTTAACATGCACTAGTCAGTCTTTGTGAAATATCACCCCTGATGCTGGGTGCTTATCTTTTATGGAACAGCTTGCAAATCTTAATTGTTTTAAACTGGCTCAGAGGCAAAGAGATTTGGGAATCAATAAATTACAACTCTCATACATACAAATGTGCATCATTATAATGAAGACAATCTGATGGCTCTTTAGGTCAAATAACAAAAGAGGTGGACTTGAGTTTGTAAAGGCTCGTTGTCAATCCTCTTATTACAAGGGTTGAATGCAGTTTTACTCTCTTTAGTTGCAGTATTCAAGTTTGCATATGGGCATTTGTTTTAGATGGATAGATCCTCAGTGGGAGTGAATTGATGAGGATTCGTTATTTGCTCTGGTGGCTGTATTTTTTCTTTATAAGGTTCATTAAGACAGAAGCAACAATATTTATGCCTTTAAATACTGATTTGTTGGGAGCAGCTAAATAAGCTATTCTAAGAATTGTAATATCAGACCCAGAGCTTGCTCTAAGATTCCAGACTTTCTCCCAAGGTCAGCCGTCTTAGTCTTCTCTAGAGATTTGGAAAAAGCTCACGTCTGAAAAGTAGACAGCACAAATGTTGTTGCTTTCTTATTAATAAGAAATTTTGTTGCACCAGCAGCTGGTAGTAATCTGCAGAAGAGTGTTTACTGTTTTTTCTCCAGTTGAAAGAAATACCTTTCTCAGCTTTAACCAGAATTTAGGTATTTCTGTTTCTTTAAATTGTTATTCAAGAGTTTGGTCATTCTTCAAATTTAGCAGTTCTTCCTTTTCTTTCATCAGTGTGTGATGCTGAAATTTCTTATGATAATGAGGGTAAATTTCTTATCTAATTGAACTTTTTTTCTTTTAAATCTTTAAAGGCAATGATGAAGATTTTCCTTGAGCATACATAAATGTTTTTTTCTACTAGTCTTAATAATTCTTCTTTGGGCTTCAAATTATAATAGTGATTAAATATAACTTGTGGACCATTTTTAATTTGTTTTCCAAAGTAGAATTTGATTGCACAGGTGATGTTGCTACACATTAGGATATTTTTATATCCTCCAATTTTTACGTTCATTCTAGTATTTTAGAATGTTTAAGTGAGTCATCTTTGAATCTAGTGACTGCACTTCAGTGAAACTACAAAGAGAAAATAATATAAATTAAAAGAAATTTTCTTTTAATTCATAAACTCATGATAAATGTTTCCTTTGGTCAGTGAATGCTCTTCAGTATGAAATAGTAGAGATTGGCCCTGTGATCGGCTCATTTCTTCAGCTCATCAGTTGGTGAGAACTAGTGGCATGGCCCTACCTAGGTAGATGCCAGGGGACTAGGAAATAAGGTCAAGAAGTTGCCAGGGAGGAAAAGGACACAGTTACCAAGAAAATGGAAGTTCTGAATATAGAGCTTTTATTTAATTAAATTTTCTGGGTTGACAGCCTGTTAATCTGCTGTCAGCCTATTAATCTGCTATCTCTGTAGAGATCTTTAAATTTGTTTAATTTGTTTTTGTTTCTTTTAAGCACACATTATAGTTTTCTCTCTGATTATACATTAGTGCAAATCACTGTAGAAAATTCATGAAATGTAGGTTTTTTTTTTTTTTTTTGAGATGGAATCTCGCTCTGTCGCCCATGCTGGAGTGCAGCAGTGCAATCTCGGCTCACTGCAACCTCTGCCTCCTGGGTTCAAGTGATTCTTCTGTCTCAGCCTTCTGAGTAGCTGGGATTACAGCTGCATGCCTCCATGCCTGGCTAATTTTTGTATTTTAGTAGAGATGGAGTTTCACTGTGTTGTCCAGGCTGGTCTTGAACTCCTGAGCTCAGGCAATCCGCCTGCCTTGGCCTCCCAAAGTGCTAAGATTACAGGCATGAGCTACTGTGCGCGGCCGGAATGTTTTTGAAAAAGCAAATCAGCTATAAACTCTGGATAGTAAATCTATTTTTGTTCCGTTTCTCCCTACTCCCCCTTTATCTCTGCCCTTCCCCACACCTCTACATTTATATATTGGTTGTCCTAGCTTATTTTTTGTTGTTTATAAGAGAATACCTGAAACTGGGTAATTTATAAAGAAAAGGGCTTTATTTCTTTCAGTTACGGAGGCTGAGAAGTCCAAAGTTGAGGGGCTGCATCTGGTGAGAACCTTCTTACTGGTGAGGACTGTCTGCAGAGGCCTGAGGCAGCATAGGGTATCACCTGGTGAGGGGGCCAAGCGTACTTATTTGGTCTCTCTTCTTAAAAAACCACCAGTGCCCACTAATCCATTACTCCGTGTATAGATTAATCCATTCATAAGGGAGGAGCCTTCATGACCCAATCACTTTTTGAAGGTCTTACCTCTCAATACTGCCTCATTGGGGATTAGATTTCAACGTGAATTTTGGAGGGGACATTCAAACCATAGAACTGGTCATTTATATACACATACAGATAACATATAACATTTATTATGAAATTGGAATTCATGCCTTTATCCCGTGCTTTGTCATTAAATGTTCTTCAGAAACAAATTTTTTAATGTCTGTTCATTGTATACCTTAGTTTTACCATTCTTGTATTTTGAAATTTGAGAATTTGAGTTGTTTTTATTTTGCCTCTATTACAGTAAATATTTTTGTATATAAATTTCTATATGTATTCTAAATCATTTTATTAGGAGAAATTTTTGGAAGTGTAATTACCAGGGCAAAGTTATAAGCTCTTCTTGATACTTATTACCTGCTGACATCCAGGCAAGTTTTTCAAATTTGCATGTTCCCATTAGGAAAGTGTAGAAGTGCTCCTTCCCCTACAACCTCGCCAACCATAGACGTTACCATTTAACAGAAAACAATTACATAGTCTAGAAAAGCATCTTATTGTTTAAATTATATTTCTTAGATTATTAGGTTAAATGTCTTTTCATGGCCCTGAATATTTGTTTCCTTATGTGACCACTCTCAATATGTTTTTATTGACATGAAATGAAATAATAGGCAAACTTTAATTGAGGAAAATATTTGCAGAGGCCTGGTCAGTTTTCATTAATGCCAGTTATATTACTATTTACCATTCTTTTATAAAATTAGTTTTTAATTATAGTGTAAAATAATACACTGTTAATGACGAAAGAAGAGTGTATAATTGACGCTTATTGCTTTGTACTTTTCTTTTTGAGTCAGTTATATTAAGGGGCTCTCAGGATTTTCTTGGCCTCCCATGTATTCTGCTGTAGGTTCTGATTATGTGGTGTGAGCCTCTTGCCAACTTCAGCGGCCACTCCATTCTCATCTGCTTCTCCCTCCATCAGTCCTGTGTCTGGGGTGTAGTGGTGTTGGCTGATGATAGATTGGTGACTCTTGGTAAGGATGGACTTCTGCCACTATAGCTGCCTTCTGTGTTGTGGCATGGAGGGTTAGTTAGGTGCTCTGTTAGTTAGCTGTGGGAATCATGTTTGACCTTGTGTTGTCAGTAATAGTGGAAGAAAATGCCAGATTTTTATCAACAGTGAAAATAATCTAACTTCTATTTTTTATTATAATGAGATTTTAAAATTTTACTTAGTTTAACATTTATGAAGCGTATGTAATTAAAGCCCTTAGATAGTTGCTGAATGTTTCATATGCTTAAAAAGAGCCATGCAAATTTCTCAGATATATCTCATCTTAAATCTTGATGTCTCTGCAGGAGTTCCATCAGATGCAGGAGTTTGAACATCTTTTATTGCTTACAGTAACTTAACTTTATAGCTGAAGACTTTGTGTGTGTGCTAGTGAAACTCATGCCGGAACGTGTGATTCTGTCTTAGTAAAAGTATGTAATCCTAGTGGGGGTAAGTGAGAGATCGTTTTTTTTTTTCTTGTATTATATGACGATTGGAGATAATTTATGTTTATGTTGTTCTTAATTTTATTTTATACCAGTCAGATTTTCTGCTTTAGAGTTAAATTCAGATGCCCCCGTATCTTTACTTGTTAATATTTATCAATTCAGTGCAGTGTGTTTTTTATAAAAAAAGACTTTGAGGTACCCATGCCTGTGGGAATAGTATAAAAACAGCCTGGAGAGTTATACATGAAATCATGCTGGTGATTATCCCTGGGAAAATGGGGCAGGAGTAGTACTGGGTGAAGGAGGGGTGGCTGGAAGGTACTAAGACTTTATTTACAGTGTTCTAAATATTTTACTAAAAACTCTCAAAGGTACATCTGTCAGAATGATAATATTTATTAGTTCTTGGTGGTAGATACATGCATATTTACTTTATTAGTCTGTACTGTTTTATATCTTAAATGTTATCCCCAAATTTCAGTTATAATTATTTTTAGTCATCTTGAAACTTAAATTGTCTACATAGTAGAAGCGTCTGACGTGCCATTTATATCTGGTGAAGTTGTCTTCAGATAACTGATTATTATTAAAATTTTGATAGTCTTAGAAATATCACGTCTCAAAAACAGTTATTTTGTTTCTTGTTCTCATTAACAACTGTTATAGTAAGCACATTGGCTTTTTCAATATTAACTTTTTATTTTGCCTGATTTCTTATCTTCAGTGATTTATTAACTTCAATCTAGTTTCCACAATTATGACTTGTTAAAATGAAAATTGTTATGCTTTAAGCTATAGAATTTTGATATGAAAGAGACAGATGCCAGACATAATTATTATTTTCTCTTATATAAGGGCTAAAAGGAATAAGGAAACAAAAATCCCTTTATCTGGGACCCATGGATTGATTTGTTTCAGGGCTTTATTAAATGTATTAGTATAGATATGTCACTTAGTTTTTTTCCTGGTGCCCAGTTAAGATTTTTATATTATTACTTGATAGTTCCCTTTTTTCTTGATATTTTTATGCTAACATTAAATGAAAGGGAGTTGAGGAGACTATAGACACATGTAGGCTCTGGCCTGCACCTGCAGTCTTTAGCACTTTTTGTTAATTGTTAAGATAGTTAACTCTTCGGATAAACGGACAGCAGAGCACAGTGGGAAGAACATAGTATTGAGGACAGAGAAAGCCAGCTGAATCTTGGTTTTGCATTCTACTTATAATTACTGTAGGGAGTTGCATGTTATTTTATATCTTTTAGCAGTAGCATATCCTCTATAAATTGGGAGTTAATAGTATTCGCTTTAATAAGTTGTTATGAGAATTAAATTGGGTTGTCTTATGTAAGCATCTGCACAGTAACTGGCAGAATAGCAAGTTCTTACAAAATGTTGATCTTTTCCTGCCTTCACTAATGGAAAACGCTTGATGGGAAGTACTGTAACTTAGAGTAAAAGATGTTAGGTTACGTGGCATAGATTTATGAGATGCATACAAGTCATTTCCTAAGTTTAAAAGGTGAACATTATATGTAAGATGTCTTTTCTTCTAAAGAAAATACTTTTTTCCTTTGGACTTAAGCATTGTGAGCCAGAAAAAGCAAAGCCAAACAGTTGCTTCAGTCTTAATTTCTTGTTCATGTTTCCTTATGGTGGGAGGGACTGACATCATGGGTACTATACCTTTGTACTTACATGTAAGAGAAGACAGGCAAGAACCAGAGAAGACAAATGCAGAAGGAAGTTAAGAGCTCTGGGCTGAGGAGAAGCATGGGTGTTCTGACAGGATGTTCTCTAACCCTGTCTTAGCTAGTGTGAAGAAGCTGGATATTTCGCTGATTCTTTTTTTTTTGATACAGCAGTAACAGACTATATTTCATTTTAAAAAACCTAAGCTTATGGCAAGGTTTCTTCCTTGTTTATTTGTTTAGTTATATTTCATCTAATATTTTAAAAACACAATTGCTTTCATTAAATGCTTTAGGACATGTACACGTTTAGCAAATTCTCTTTATTTTCTCCTTAAATGTATGATCAGTGTACTTCCAGATGCATTCAGAATAAAGATCCTGGAAGTCTAAGATACTCTATTATTCAAGAAATGTTTCCTCAGGAGACTGAGGCAGGAGAATTGCTTGAACCCGGGAGGCAGAGGTTGCAGTGAGCCAAGATCGTGCCACTGCACTCCAGCTTGGGTGACAGAGTAAGATCCATCTGAAAAAACAAAACAAAACAAAGAAATGTTTTTATCACACTGTATTTAATCAGCCAGCAAAATGGCCATGTAGATTTTAGAAAGATTCTAGCAATTAATGTTAAAGTAACATTAACCCACCATTAAGTAGAAAATGAAATTATTGGGATACTCAATACACTTTCACTTTTTATCAGTTGAGTTTCTCTGATGCTTCTTTGTTCTGAACTTATTTAGTTTCTTCAACTTCTATTAAAAGGTTTCCTGAAACTTTTGAGGTTCCCTTGCATGAAATAATTTTTTTTAATGCATTAAATAGAAAACTGAGGTAAGGATGGAAGAAAAGCATGTTTAGAGAATTATCTACTGATGCCTATACTCAGGATGTCCGGCTTTCTATTTTGGTGGAGATGTTGAAGATGCCACCTTCTCACGTATCTGTTATTGTAGAATTTGGACCTGTATTACAGCATTTGTTTAATTCTACCGTATTTTAAATCAAGGTGCATGAGATTTGTCAGTGTACACTGAATGAGACCGTCTTGTGATAGGTCTTGCTATGTTCTTATAGTAGAATGGACATTAGGCAAATATTAAGATACCTGCCGGTCCTAAATTTAGAGACTATCTGTGTTTTTCTCATCTACCTTACGGTGTTGTTGGTAGGATTAAGTGAGGTACTAATAATTTGGAAGCATTGCATGAATCCAGGGGATTATTATCACTGGACTTGTAAACATGACCAAAATCGTATCTGAGGAATTGCTCCCTTAAAGCAGAGAAAACGAAGGAGGGAGAATTACATGGGGAAGTGACTTCTTGTGTTTTTAAGCTATGTATGTAGAAATTACAGTGTACAAAATAACTAATGGGTTGAACATAGACAAGAGATCAAAAGTAAACAGTTATATTGGTCTTTTATTTCTATGCTTTTTCCTGTTTCATTAACCTTGACCTATATTTATTTAAAAGGATTTGTGTACATCAATGGCAGAATCATCCAGCGAATCAGATCACTTTCGCTATCGTGACCGATTGAGTCCATGGGCTGCCAGATCAACTCACAGGGGAACTCGAAGTCTTCCTACAGTAGAAGTTACCGAGAAGGTCAACACTATAACAAGTACCTTACAGGTTAGTTTAACAATGGTTGCATTTAATAGTATTTAAATAGTTTGAGCTGCTTAATAGTTTCAGTCAGTGGATTAGTTTTCTTGCTGCTGTAACAAATTACTGCAAAGCTAATGTCTTAAAACAACACAAATTATTAAAGTTTTGTATGTCAGAAGTCAACACTGGTCTCATTGGGTCTCGGAGTGTTGGTCGGGATGTGTTCCTCTCTGGAGGCACTAAGGGAAAAATCTATTGCTTTGCCTTCTCTGGTTTCTAGAGGATGCTCACGTTTCTTTCTTTTTTTTTTTTTTGAGACGGAGTCTCGCTCTGTAGCCCAGGCTGGAGTGCAGTGGCCGGATCTCAGCTCACTGCAAGCTCCGCCTCCCGGGTTCACGCCATTCTCCGCCTCAGCCTCCCGAGTACCTGGGACTACAGGCGCCCGCCACCTCGCCCGGCTATTTTTTGTATTTCTTAGTAGAGACGGGGTTTCACCGTGTTAGCCAGGATGTTCTCGATCTCCTGACCTCGTGATCTGCCCATCTCGGCCTCCCAAAGTGCTGGGATTACAGGCTTGAGCCACCGCGCCCGGCCTTGCTCACGTTTCTTGTCTTGTGGCTGCCTTCTCTCATCTTCAAAGCCAGCAGGGAAGGGTTGGAAGGGTCAAGCCCTTCTCACATCCTATGACTTTACTTCTCCTGCCTCCCTTTTCCTCTTTTACGGATGTTTATGATTTCATTGGGTCCACCCCATAATCCCAGGAGAACCTCTCCATCTAAAAGTCTTCAATGTAATCACATTTGCAAAATCCCTTTTGCCGTGTAAGGTATACATACACAGGTTGCAGGGATTAGGACTTGGATATCTTTGAGGGCCATTATTCTGCCTATGACAGTTGGTAAAGATATTTGAAATATGTGATAGGTGATGGAGAGTGTTTTAGGATAAAGCAGTATTTCTAAATAAAATATTGTGGGAGTGAAACCAGTAGAAATGATGATAGTTTAGCTTCTCATGGGCATGTGCCTTTAGAGAAATTGCTCATTTTGGTGAGGTAGATTATTTGTGGATGAAAATAAAAAGATGCCATTTTGATGTAGAGACTAATTTTTGCCAGCATTTGGAGGTTTGAGTTAAGGCATTTTGCTGCTTTTTCTTAGAAAGGGCTTTAGAAAAGAGGTGGGGGAAGGGTAACATAGCTATATGGGAAAAAAGAAAACTCAGAATGTATTTCCTACTCATTAATCCCTTACCTTTGCCTTAGTCTGGCTAAGCATGGATTTTGGCTTTTAATTGCTTTGGATTAGTATGCTTAGATAAGAAGAAGATAATTTTTGGTGGCGAAGCCATGCTTTGATTTGAAAACCAGAAGACCTATCCTTTTTAAACTTATTTAAAGTAACATCATGGGCTGGGCTGGGCATGGTGGCTCATGCCTGTAATCCTAGCACTTTTGGAGGCTGAGGTAGGAAGATCACTTGAGCCAGGAGTTTGAGACCAGCTTTGGCAACATACTTAGACTCTGTCTAAACACAAATTAAGAAAAAAAAAATTAGCTGGGCATAGTGCTGTGTACCTGTAGTCCCAGCGAATCAGGAAGTTGAGGCAGTAGAATTCCTTGAGTCCAGGAAGCTGAGGCTGCAGTGAACCATGATCATGCCACTTTGCTCCAGCCTGGGTGGCAGAGCAAGACCCTTTCTGATCAATAAGTAAGTAAGTAAAGTAAAGTAAGTAAAATGTAAGTAAAGTAAGATAACAATGCAATTTTGCAGTATGAATTCTTGTACTTTCCCAACAATGAGACACATTAATAGGTATATATTTTTGAAGGAAATATCTTGATTAATCTCCCAGGTAAAATCTAGCATATTTAGATGAGAACCATTTCTATTGTGATGAAAATTAAATTTGTTATTTTTCTTCTCATCAAGTTCTGAGGTAAAAGAATAGTTGAAATAACATTGATCTGCACACGTATGTTTATTGCAGCACTATTCACAATAGCAAAGACTTGGAATCAACCCAAATGTCCATCAGTGACAGATTGGATTAAGAAAATGTGGCACATATACACCATGGAATACTATGCAGCCATCAAAAAGGATGAGTTTGCGTCCTTTGTAGGGACATGGATGCAGCTGGAAACCATCATTCTTAGCAAACTATCACAAGAACAGAAAACCAAACACCGCATGTTCTCACTCATAGGTGGGAACTGAACAATAAGATCACTTGGACTCAGGAAGGGGAACATCACACACAGGGGCCTATCATGGGGAGGGGGGAGGGGGGAGGGATTGCATTGGGAGTTATACCTGATGTAAATGATGAGTTGATGGGTGCAGCACACCAACATGGCACAAGTATACATATGTAACAAACCTGCATGTTATGCACATGTACCCTACAACTTAAAGTATAATAATAATAAATAAATTTAAAAAAAAACAAAAAAGAAAAAAAAAACAAAAAAACAAACAAACAAAAAGAAATAACATTGATCTTAATGATTTTCTTCTCTCGCATATAGTCTACTAGATTTGCTGTTTCGGGATTCCTTTTCTATAAAGAGAGTGTGAATTGGTTGAGGGGCACAAATTGAAAATTGTGATTCTAAGAATTAATGGTTTGTTGCCAACTTACTAGGGAACCTTGAATAATGATTTACATTATGTGTTGCAGATATTACACAAGTAAATTGCAGTCGGATTTGAGTTTCTCTCAGTGGTGTTAAGATTTACTTAATATGTATGAAGTACATTGATATTCAACTTAGCCATGATAAAATTTATACATTTTACAAACTGTTGACTTAGTTGATTGACATACTACTAAGATCGATTAGGAAAAAAAGTATTTGGAATAATTAATTCAGTCAATTTTCTTTCTCAGGATACCAGTCGGAACCTGCGACAAGTGGACCAGATGCTTGGACGATACCGAGAATACAGTAATGGACAGGCGGGTGCGATAGAACATGTGAGAAACTACATATGTTTGCATTTTCTCCTACCCAACATTTTGGGAATGAAGTGTTTTGGGGAATGGGGATGTGAGCTAAAGGAAATAACCATTGTGAAGCGCTTTAGATTTTAAACTAATTTATTGTTTTATAGTTTAAATTTAGGTTAGCTTGTCAGATGGATTGCTAACTAGCTTATATAAATTAGATTCTATTGAATTTGAAAGCTTTACATCAGAGCGAGAGAGAGGAATTCAAGACCTGAATTTAATGGAGACTTGGTAAACGGGCCGTGGAGAAACCCCTCATTCAGAGTTAAGAATTTCAAGAATGGTTTATTTTCAAGTAATAAGTGTTCATTGTTAAAACAAAAAATGAAATATTCCTCTCTCAAAGCCCCTTTTTAATTTTTTAAAATTTCAGTGCTTTAATGGAACAAATGGTTTTTTGGTTTCATGGATGAATTGTATAGTGATGAAGTCTGGGATTTTAGTGTACCTGTCAGCCACAGAGTGTGCATTGTACCCAATAGTTTTTCATCCTTTACCCTGCTCCCAGCCTTCTCCCTTCTGAGTCTTCAGTGTCCATTATACCACTCTGTATCCCTTTGTATACGCATAGCTTAGCTCTCATTTATAAGTGAGAAAAGTGGTATTTTGTTTTTCATTCCTTAGTTACTTCACTTAGGATAATGGCCTCCAATTCTATCCAGCCTCCCTTTGAGCCCCACTCAAAAAAGAGGTAACAATTTTGAGATCTTCATGTTTCCAAACATTTTCTATGTATTTACAAGCATATGTACGATTTGCTTTAAAAATGGAATCTTATTAAATATAATGTTATACAACGTTTTAAAATTTAATAATGCGTATCACTTTCCATGTAAGTTTGTGTAGCACTACTTGATTGTTTTGAATGGTTATACAGTATTCCATAGTATGAATGTATCTAGTTTTTCTTCTTATTATAAACATATAGCAATGACCATTATTGTACACACCCATGTATATGTCTTTGTAATCCTGTAGGATTGCTAGAAGTAGAATTGCAGGGTTAAAGGATATATGCATTTAAAAATTTGCTGGATATTTCAAAATTGCCCTTTCAAAACTTACTTTACATGGGGATGTAAGAAAGAAATGTACTCCAGAGTTCTAGAATAAAGTTAATAATGTATTTTTAATTAATGTGTTGCTAATTCTATCTTCTACCTTTCTTTCCTTTGGAATTGCTTACTTCTATCCTGTAAACTCTTGGAAAACCAATTAAATTTATTCCTTCATGTTTCCAATGATGGGTATATATACAATGTAATGAAAACACTAAAATCACATTGTATGTGTAGCTATCATTGGAAACATGAAGGAATAATGATGGTTTTATACATACCTGTGTTGTATTGAATTGTCACGTAACTCCGAAGTTGTGATTGATGACTTGTTTTTTTTTTTGTTTTGTTTTTTTTTTTTTTTACAAAGTAAAGGTATAGTCATCATTAATCACTTGTAATTGCAAGCTAATTGGGTGTAGGGAAACATATCTTCCCTCATAAGGGTTTCTACTATTTTTATTTAGAAAATGAGTTCGGACATCCTTGTATTTACAGCATTTTTATGATTTATGATGTACTTGACTAATGGAGCTCTATAGACTTTGTTATATTTGAGTAGCTCATGAAATGTTTCAGATTCATTACTTTATTAATAATGGGAATTGAGTCTTTGCTTTTTAATTTATTAGTTAAAAATTGAAAACATTCTTGTTAACCATTAGCAGAGTATAGTCCTCCTTTGTAAAGTTGAGTATTAGATCCCTACTTAGGGTATCAAATTTCCTTTGAATTGGGCAGTTGGGAAGTTAAATTATGTATACCCAATTTTAGGTATGATATATTCCATAGCAGTAAATACTGTAACGTTAAGAAAGCAATTTTCAGTGAGGGACCCATTGTCATCAAGTCTCTTTGGTAGGCCTAGAGTTGAATAATGCTGAACTTTCTGAGGGAATAGTTTTTTTTTGTTTTTTTTTTTTTTTGAGATGGAGTCTCGCTCTGTCACCAGGTTGGAATGCAGTGGCGTGATCTCAGCTCACTGCAACCTCCGCCTCCCAGGTTTAAGCGATTCTCCTGCCTCAGCCTCCTGAGTAGCTGGGACTACAGGCGCATGCCACCATGCCCAGTTAATTTTTCTAGTTTTAGTAGAGATGGGGTTTCACCATGTTGGTTGGGATGGTCTCGATCTCCTTACCTCGTGATCCGCCTGCTTCAGCCTCCCAAAGTGCTGGGATTACAGGCTTGAGCCACCGCGTCCTGCCCGGGAGTGGTTTTATAAATGGGAAGTAAATAAACTCAACAGATATTTCCATTTGAGTTGTAAATACATTTTTAGGGGATGACAAACTCTTTTAAATACCTTCTCCTGATTAAAGCATTCTATTTCATCATTCTGTTTATTTTTTACTTTTATTGTCATTGCCTTTAATCATAATGATAAAAAGTGTCATTTACTGAACAACCAAATCTGCCTCAGGCACTGTTCTAATTGTTTTACATAGATTATCTTATTTCATCCACAAAATAAAACATGTAAGAAAGTTATCTGATGGGATGTGAAAGATGCAGACAGGAGTGGGGGCAGAAGTGAAAGTAGTACAGCAGAGGAAAGCAAAGGAAGCTTTTCTTTGGTCCTTCTGAATCACAATATTTCTATTTTTAAATTTTTATTTATTTACTTATTTTAAGACAGAGTCTGACTGTGTTATCCAGGCTGGAGTGCAGAGGTGCAATCACAGCTCACTGTAACCTTGAACTATTGGGCTTAAGCAATCCTCCCACCTCAGCCTCCTGAGTAGCTGGGACTCCAGTTGTGTACCACCACACCTGGCTACTTTTTACTTTTTAATCTTTTAGTAGGGATGGGATCTTACCATGTTGGCCAGGCTGGTCTTGAACTCCTGGGCCCAAGTGATCCTTCTGCCTTGGCCTCCCAAAGTGCTGGGATTACAGGCGTGAGCTACCATCCCGGCCTGAATTACAATGTTTTTAATGATCACTTCTGTTTTTTGGAGTACCCATTGTTGCCCAGATGATCTCCTTTCATAGATTCAGGTTGCAATGTAGTCAATCCTTTTGAGTTTTATATGCATTCTTTTTCAGTTCATTAACCTTGAGTTACATTTTGTTTCTAATCAGAGTTTTTCCAAATAGAGACATCAAAAGGCTTTCGGAGATCTCTGTGACAATTTAAAAACTTATTATTTTATTTTCATGGTAATGTAAAAGCATTTACAGTTATTTTTCAATTCATTTATATATCAGTTTCCAAAATAATTGATTTCCTACATCTTCTTATGGTAACCAATGACTTTTTTACCCCTTGAGTATCATTATTAACTTATAATTTATGCATATTTAAAGTGTTTTCATCCATTGCAGTTAATGTTTTTATTTATGCTCAAATTGTTTTATCTTTGGCTAGAGGAAGCCTACTACATGCTTAAATCTGAAAAAGCATGTCTTGATGATTTGGATAAACTACCTGTGTTAGTCCATTCTTGCATTGCTATAAAGAACTACCTGAGACTGGGTAATTTATAAAGAAAAAAGGTTTCATTGGCTCACGGTTCCACAGGCTGTACAGGAAGCAGCTTCTAGGGAGGACTCAGGAAACGTACAATCATGGCAGAAGGCAAAGGGGAAGCACACATGTCACATGGCCAGAGTAGGAGCATGGGAAGGAGCGGAGAGGTGCTACACATTTTTAAACAACCAGATCTCATGATAACTCACTCACTGTACAGTACCAAGTGGGGATGGTGCTAGACCATTCAGAAGAACTCTGCTCCCATGATCCAATCACTTCTCACCAGGCTCCACCTCCAACACTGGGGATTATAATTGAACATGAGATTTAGGTGAGGACACAGATCCAAACCATAGCCATTCAATTCCAGTGCCCAAATTTTATTTGCATTTGTACTGGTACACAGTAGTTTCCATTGTTTCAGGTTAATATCAAAAGAACAGAGGGTGAAAGAATAGACCTAATCTTTAAATAATGCATTTATATCAAGTGAGGTATTGATATACATTATATTATGTTCTGTGATGTCCATTTTACAGTATTTCAGACAGGGGAAAGTGGGGGAAAGTAGGATCATCATTTGGTATCCGGTGAGGTAGTCCTACTAGACTCGAAAGAATTTACAACACTGTAGTTAGTACCACAGTCTTGGGTGAGATTGATTAATTTTAGGAAAATAATATCATCCATCATAGAAAATTAATGTTAGATTGAGTTTTATTAATATTATTTTGTTTTTATTTAATTTTGTTTGGTTCGGCTTTACACCTAGTAAGGTGTTATAATCCGAAAGAGTTTAAAACAATTTTTATGACTTCATACTTTATCTCTTTATTTCTTGGTTTTTGTGTTTTAGGAGTTACCAAATCGGCTCCATACATCATTAAATTTTGTGCAGTGTCCGTTGTGTTGTGTTGTGGCTACTTCAAGTGTAGATTTTAATTCTATTACATTTTTAGTTTTATGTTTTAGATGCAAGAATTGTTTTTGCCATAATGCTTGGAAGAGTAATTTAAAATAGCCTTTATTTCATTCATCTCCCTTTACATTACATAATTTTATTTTTTGGACCTTATAAATCATCCTGTTCATCTTCAATGGCTTTGGATATATCTTTTTAGAGTTTTAAAATGGGGTTGACAAATCGTTTTTGTAATTTTTGTATTTTTGAAATAGTTTTTGAACATCTTTTATTCTTCTTAGATTTTGGGGAAATGTTTCATTTCTCTTGTTCTTTAATGTTCTTCTGAATGTCTCATGGTAGCTTTTTTTATTTTGGTGGCAGGGAGTGTGTGTGTGTGTGTGTGTGTGTGTGTGTGTGAAAATTCATTTTATTTCTCAGCTTTTAGTTACAGCTTAGGATTTGTTAGCAAATAAGCCTACATAAAAAGGATGCTGGCAAGATCTGCTTTTGGCATTGGTAGATAAGATTATTTTCGATCAACTCTTCTACTGAGAACAACTAGAAACATGAAAAAAAAGTAAAAAAATAATATTATGAATCCATCAAAAAACTACTAAGGCAGTAAGGAATTTTGTAGTCAGGATCTGGCAAAAAACGTAAGTCCAGAAGGGTAAGTCTTATATTTGGGACTTTTTTCCTCCTTCAAGGTGATAGCTGATTCCTAAAGAGGCGGATTAAAAGCAGAGAGGCTAGGATCAGAGTTATCAATCAACTTAAGAGGCTTGGAAGAGCAAAACTGGAGTTCAGGAGCCCTTTAGCTTTAATGGAGACCCCAAAGGGTGACAGTATAGGCAAAGTGGTGAATTGGAAATGAGAAGTGATAAACTGAAAATAGAACAGCCTTCATAGTAACAGAAGCCTGTCCTTGAACCACTCAATTCCTAAGTGGATTAAGGTGATTTGACATTGCTAGTGACCCTAACCTGACTTTCTATTAGAAACAGAACCAGATTTTTCTGAATAAAGATGTCATCCTCTTGAAATTTAAATTATCTCTACAGCTTTTCATGTAAAATGTCTATCACATGATAAAGAATACACAGACATAAGAGAATATAAAAGGTATCTGAAAACCAAGGGAAGAAGCAGACAATAGAAAAATATATGGGACTATAAGGTAATCATGAATAACATGTTTAAAAAATTAAAAGAATTAAGAGATTTGGAAAATAATTGAAAACTAAAAGGAACCAAATGAAAATTTCAGAAACTGAAAAATAACATAAGTAAATAACCAACTGACCTTTAATGAATGAAGTGAACAATAGCTTGTGTATAGTTGAAAAAGAATTCATGAATTGAAAGACAAACCAGCATAAGATATCCAAAAAGACTGGAAGAATGAAAGATTGAAAAAATATAGAAAAGAGAAAAGAAGACATACAGCATTTGGTAAAAAGGTATAACTTAAACGCAGTTGCATTTCCAGAAGGAGAGGGGAGAGAGAATGAGGCAAAAACAATGTTTGAAAAGATGATGCCTGAGAATTTACAACATATGAAATTTATTAAGCTATGGATTTTCTGATCTCTGTGGATCAAAAATGGAATAAATACAAATAAAACTGTACATAGTGATACGTAATAAAACCACTGACAAAGGTAAAGAGAAAATCTGAAAAATAGCCAGAGCTAAAAAGGCAGATTACCTTCAAAAAGAAGCAGTAGTAAGAAATGATAGCTGACTCTGCTTTCAAAAGGATACTGAAATCGAGTTTAGCTTGAAAGATGGAAATAATAAACACAGCAAAAGTTAAGAGAGCTGATTTTATATTTTTGTTCTGACACTAATTTGTATGATCTAAAGTCACTTTATATTTCTAGTCTGTTTCTCATGTTACAGTTGGAATTTGAGCTTTTAAGCTTTAACATTGTTTAGTTTTATTCTGATAATTTTGTCATAGATTACTGATATACTACTTTGTGGTCACTGCATAAGATCTCTGGTCCACTTATGTGTTATTTTACGTATGTGTAAATTACTCTGAAGGTAAACCTTGATTTTCCTGGGCATCATAGTATGTTTTGTGGATTGATGCTGAGTTGTTTTTTTATTTTTATTTTTTTATTTTTTGAGACAGAGTCTCACTCTGTCACCCATGCTGCAGTGCAGTGGCGCAATCTCAGCTCACTGCAACCTCCGCCTCCCAGGTTCAAGCAGTTCTCTTGCCTCATCCTCCCGAGTGGTTGGGATTACAGGCGCCCGCCACCATGCCCGGCTAATATTTTGTATTTGAGGAGACACGAGGTTTCACCATGTTTGCCAGACTGGTCTTGAACTCCTGACCTAGTGATCTAGCCATCTCGGCCTCCTAAAGTGCTAGGATTACAGGCGTGAGCCAACGCGCCCAGCCAATGCTGAGTCTTATAGCTGGCTGGTGAATACTCAAGGCAGGATGGTATCGTACATATCCCAGTTTAGGGAAGGAGGAAACAGAGGGATGTGGAAATCCTCTTTTTTTTTTTTTTCTTACAGAAATGAGAGGGACAAAAGAAGTAGATTCCTGAAATTCTAACTCTACTTCTTTTAATACAAATTGTTTCAATTTTAGTTCTCCAGAACAGCCAAATCCAAACAGCCAGACTGAAAAAGGATTTGCTTTGTTTGTGACTCATATTCTGTTTCATCTGTGCTTCTCCTTCAGTTGAGGCTCCTTTCTTTCCGCTCGTTTCCCCAAGTAAAGCAACTTGTTCTCCCCATAAATGGTGTTCTACCTTTTAACACTGGCTATACTTAGGAAACCCTGTCTTCTCAGTGAATCGTTTGGTTTATATAGAATGTCAAATTCTGTTTAAATAGTTATAGTTGACTTGTTCCATGGATCCATGCATTATGTTTAAAATTACTTTCTGTTCATCCTTGAATAAGATATCTAGACCCGAAGTTTCCCAGCAATTCAGGATGTATGGATTTTCTTCCGCTTTACTCTTTTTTTCCCTTGGGTCTTAGTCGAATCCTATTCTCAGGTCTGTAATTGTTTACAGCTCTGAACATTATTCTCAGTATTTAGCATGTTTTTATTTAATGTAGCTCTTTAAGTCTTAAAGATATGTTTTTGTACGTCCCCTGTTGGCCGACTCCTTAATAAACTGAATAAAGCATTTGGACAGGTGTAGTTTTTAGTGTGTACTGGCGGTCTGATATCTGACCCAATCATTTTCTGGGATTTGAAGCCTTTGAATGACTGAAAGAGGTATTCTGATAATAGAGTTGGACAGTGTACATTGTTTCAGTAGCAGCTGTCACTGTGACAGCTGTTTAGTTTCCTATTCGTTGTAGACCTGGAGTTTCTGAAGGAATGTTTAGAAGGGAGGAAAGTTTTCTGTCTTCTTTCAGTTGTGTTGACCTTGTTATGTTTCTTCACATGAGTGGTGCACCAATTAGACATTTCAATTTGGTTTCGTAAGCCCTTGCACAGTAGACATCTTTTCCACATCTGGCAATACAAAATGGAATAGGTAGTGACAGATGCCTTTTAAAACCAGATTTTAGTATTGGTTCTTAAAATATTTGTATTTACTATTTTTATATTTTAAACATAGTTTAACATTTTCTGGTATATTTTTTGGGGAGAACCCAGATATTTCAGAAATAGCTTTGAAAATCTTTGGTCTATTTGTATTTGGAAGGTGTTTAGGAAGAATAATGCTTCATTCATTATATTCTTTAACTTAGTTAAAAGAAAGCTTGGAACAATCAATCGACCAACTCCGGAGTCAACGTTTATTGAGAAACTCAGGAGGGAGAAGTATTTCTGTTACAAGTTTGAGTGCAAGTGACCTTGATGGTGGCACTGGGCCAGGTAAACACTTCAAATGTTCTGGAAAACATTTTTTTGTTTTAAAAATATTTTTGAAGTAGATATTGAATACATTTAATTTTTGGAGAAATATGACCCATGCATAACTTCACGCAGATTGGATGATAGAACATTTAGTTGTCCAGGATTTTATAGTACATAATTTGAAATATATTAAAGGATTTTTGTTGTTATATTGTTTTTTTCCTCAGACTCTGTAGACCACATTAGAGCTTTACCTGACAAAAACCTGGATTTAATTGTCTGCTGCCAAAGAATCAAAACAAATACATAAATAAGATTCACTATGTGATACACTTTTTAGGTTAAGTATCTTGTCCTAGCATAATACATTTCACATGTCTTATGAAATATCCTGTGATATTTGTTAAGACCAGATGAATTTTAGTCTTGGCATGCAGGTGGATATGAATGGCTAGCTTAAAGGTTATGACCGTTTGTCCTAATTAATCTTACTTACACTTTTGTATAGCACTGAGATTCATGTTTGAATCGAAAAGCCTGCAGTAAGGGGAGACGATTTAGGTAATTGAACAGTGGTACCTTACATTGTTAATATTACTGTTGATTGTGATCAAAATGATTAAAAATTGGGTACTTTTTCTGTAGTTAGTTTTTATTTTTATATGCTGTTCAGATTGTAGATTATGTAGTTTTAAAAATTGTGTTTTTTAGTATTAAGTTATATTAAAGGGTCATACAAGTTTTTTATTTAGCAATTTATTATTTTTATATGAGCAAATATGTTGCTTCTTTGGAAAGTATAGCAAATTGAAACTTTGGAGTGTTCTATTTCCAGGTTATTTCTGTTTTTCATTTTATCTGCTTTAAGAGCACAATTAATGCTAATTTGGTGGAACTTTATAGCCATAGCAAGATAGTTGGGAAATAGTCTGGGTTAGGGACATATGTATATGTATATCCATGTCTGCCTTGTTTGTACTGAGTAAAAGTTTAGATTGTCTTTTCTATGCAGTGTTTTAATACCTTCCCTTTTCTTTCACTTGTGAAGAGAGCCATCGTTTTCCACCTACCTCACCTCTCAAGGACTATGGGGATCCACTGGGTATTAAACGAAATACCAGATCAAGAACTGGTGTCCGCTTTGTTCAAGAGACTGATGATATGACTCAGGTACTTTGTACAATTCTGTAATTTGTGTGCAGGATTTCCTTATGTTTCTATTGTATATAGATGACTAACACTTGAACTTAAGTTTATATTTTAACCAATTTGATCATTAGTAACTTTATACTGATCCCTTTGATTTTGAACCAAGTAAATGACTTTATTTTACTTTTTATTATTTTTTTCTTATTGAAAAATCATAGTTGTGTACATTTATGGGGTATAATAAGATGTTTTAATATATGTATACAATGTGGCATGATTAAATCAAGTTAACATCTATCACTTTGCTTATCTATCATTTTTTATGGTGAGACGTTTGAAATTTATTCTGTCAGTTATTTTGAAATATATAGTACGTTATTATTGACACTGGTCACCCTGATGTGCAATAAATCTCAAAACCTATCCCTCCTGTCTGTCTGAAACTTTGGACTGTTTGATCAACTCCCCTTTCTCTCCCTCTTCACCCCCTCTCCCCACCACCTTCTGGTAACCATTATTCTCCTCTATATTTCTATGAGTTCAACTTTATTAGAGTTCATACACAAGTGGGATCATATAGTATTTGTCTTTCTGTGCCTGGCCTTTTTTACTTAACATAATATCTTCAGATTCATCCGTGTTTTTGCAAATGACAGGATTTCTCCCTTTTTAAAGGCTGAATAGTATTGCGTTGTGTATATATACTACTTTTTCTGTATCCATTCATTCACTGATGGCTGCTTAGGTTGTCTGCAGATGTTGGCTATTGTGAATAATGCCGCAATGAACATGAGAGTGCAGATATCCCTTTGACACATTGATTTTAGTAGCTTTGGGGGATATATCCAGAAATGGGATTAATGGGTCATATGGTAGTCTTAGTTTTAGTTTTTGAAGACCCTCCATACAGTTTTCCATAATGGCTGTACTAATCTACATTCCCACCAACAGGGTGTACAAGAGGTTGCTTTCCTCCACATCCTGTCCAACACTTATCTTCCATCTTTTTGATAAAAGCCATTTTAACAGGTGTGAGGTGATATCTCATTGTGGTTTCAATTGGAATTTTCCTAAAGTTTACTGATGCTGAATATTTTTAAAAATGTACCTATTGACCATTGTTATGTCTTCTTTTGAGAAATGTCTGTTCAGGTCCTTTGCCCATTAAAATTTTTTTTTTTTTGGCTATTGAGTTGTTTGAGTTCTTTGTATATTTTGGATATTAATGCCTTGTCAGACATATGGTTTGCAGATATTTCTCCCATCCTGTGGATTGTCTTGTCACTTTATTAATTGTTTCCTTTGCTATGCAGAAACTTTATAGTTTGATGTGATCCCGTTTGCCTATTTTTGCTTTTGCTGCCTGTGCTTTTGGGGTCATCATATTCAAGAAATCATTGTCTAAATTAAAGTCATGGAGCTTTTCTCCTACGTTTTCTTCTAGTGGTTTTATAGTTTCAGGTCTTGTATTTAAGTGTTTCATCCATTTTGAGTTGATTTTTTGGTGTGTTACAAGATAAGGGCCTAATTTCATTATTCTGCATGTATGTGCAGTTTTGCCGACACAATTTATTGAAGAGACTGTGCTTTCCCATTGTGTGTTTTTAGCACCTTCATAAAAAATCAGCTAACCACAAATGTGTGGGTTTGTTTCTGGGATTTCGCCTCTGTTCATAGGTGGATGCATCTGTTTTTTTGCCAGTACCGTGCTGTTTTGATTACCAGCGCTTTATAATGTTTTGAAATTAGGGAGTATACTGCCTCCAGCTTTGTTCTTTTTTGCTTAGGATTGTTTTGGCTACATGGGGTCTTTTGTCATTCTATGTGAATATAAGATTGTTAATATAGGATTTTTCAAGTAAACTAGTTTATTTTCAATGTACAAATCATCTTCCCTTTGTTTTGAGTTTTGTTATGGAGGGTTATATCTTGCAGAACATTTAAAGATGAGCTTTAATTGGACACGTTTTGTTTCCTTTCTTGTTCAGCACATTTTTCCGTAATCCCTGCTGAGTCAGCTACTTTCTCTTTCACTAAGTTTGGTTTAGTATGACCAAGTTAATCTTTGTGTGGTTGATCTACTGATTTTCCTACCGTTAGTGTTTTTCTGATTGTTGAATCATTGATAGAGCCATTTGCTATTAAGTAAGAAATTTCCATACTTTATGTATTCACTAAAGATTTCTGAAGTACTAGTTCTGTGGAAATCTTTTTCTGCTTCTTTAAAGTTCTCTGCAGAGCTGTAATTTTTCCTTTTGTTGTCTTAGGTAGCTAAATTAAATTGAAAAGGGCTGGGGGAGTTCTGCACTTTGACCTTTCTGTTTTGGTAGTTTTAGGATTAGGTACTCAAAGTGTATCTTAAGATATTCCTCTGTAGCTTTCACTTGTTACTGCATAAAGAGACAAAAAATCAAATGTATTAGAAGACACCCTGTGGAAACTTTTCCTTGGCAATGTTATTTTTTTGATAGTTGCACCTTGCAAGCATGGACTATATGATGAAGCCCAGAACAGAGAACAATATCTTAACATTATTCATTTACTGTTTCCTTCTGTTTATTTAATGTCTCTGTTATTGGGATAATGCTTACACTTGGAAACAGTGATGAGCAGAAACCTTGTCTTTTAATACATTTATAATCTAGAGGAGGAGCTAGATATTAAATAAATACATAAATACAACCTTATTTATGAACTGAGATGCATGCTATAGTGAAAAGATGCATAGGGCTACAGAATTGTATGGTAGAGGACATGCCCCGGCAAGGAGGGCTTCCTGAAGAAAGGCTGACTGAGCTGAGATCTGAAAGGTGAGTAAGAGTTATTCCAGGTAGAACAAATAGCTTGGCAGGAGAGAAGATAGCCCCTATGAGCAATTTAAAGAAGGCCCACGAGGCTAAACAAGTATGAAGTGATGAGATTCTGTAGAGCTGTGTAACAGGGCTGACAAAATTATTTTGAAAAGATCACTCTGGCTGTAGTGTGGAAAATGGAGTCAATGTGGGTGAACCAATTAGAAGGATTTTACTGTGCTCTGGATGTGAATTGATGGTCACTTGGGTTAGGATAGATGGAGTTGGAGAGAAGGAGGTAGAATTAAAGGCGTTTTAGTGTATAAAATGGAAAGGTCTTGAAAATTAGATAGCCATGTGGGGAATGTAGCAGTGAGTGAAAAGGAAGTGTCAAGGATGCATCCCCAGATGCTGGTTTGCTAAATTGGAAAATCATGATTGCAAAACTTAAGTTTTTCATTTGCTATACTACTTCACTCCTTTCTTTTTATGGTTCTTCCTCATTAAGTTCATTCTCAAAATTACCCTTAGCTCCACTTGACTGTGTACTTTCTTAATGCCCCCGTAAAGAATTTGTGGTTTGTTTACATATCTGGCTCTCATATCAGATTGTGAACCACTTCTCAGTAGCTGGCACTGATAAATTGCTTAATGTGCATTTGTTGAAATGAATCAATTTGTTGTTTCTTCAAGTCTGTTTAACGTAGTTTTATTATAAATCATTCAATTTATATTCAGCATATATAGTTACAGTTAAAGTTACAATAATGAGAATGAATACCATATAATCCCCACCCAGGCCACTAAGTAAAGCATTATCATACCCCCAAGCCTCTTTTATACTCCATCTTTTCCCAAGGGGTATCCACTATCCTGACTTCATACATGTCATGACACTGTTTCTGCTTTAAAAAACAATTTTTTTTTACTTTTTAAATTTTTACTACCTACATCTTATTTAGTGTTGCTTGCCTTTAAACTTTATGTAAATGGGATACTACTATAATCTTTTGTAACTTCTTATTTTACTTGATGTTATGTTTTTGACATTCAACTTTACTAACGCGTAGGTATCTTTGATTGTTTCATTTTCATTGCTATATTATACTCCAGTGGAGGAATATACTACAATTTATTTATCTTGGTGTACATTTGGTTTCTCATGTTCTCATTATGAATAATGCTGCACCATACTTTCTTGTACATGTTTCCAAGTGTACATGAGCAAGAGTTTCTCTACAGCAGGAGTTGGCAAAGTAAGGCATTGTAGGCTGATAGAATAAAATTTTATTGTAATTCAGCCACGCTTATTTGTTTATAGTTACTTTTGCGCTACAGTGGCAATATTAACTGTGACAGAGACCATACAGCTTGTAATCCTGGCATAGTCGCTGTTGGGCCCTTTACAGAAAAAGTTGGCAGACCGGTTTTCTCCTTCTTTCTCTCTCTCTCTTTTTTCTTCTTCTTTTACCCTGATTAAGGAAGAAACAGACCCCTTCTAGAGGGGTAGAATTCTGAAGGAGTAGAATTGTACTCTAGAAAATGTGATGGTAAATGTTATATAAAGCTTTTAAAAATTTGTTTTTCTTGGAAATTTTTTCTTTCAAAATAGGTGTTTTCTTTCATAATAATATTACAGAATCTGGTTATTATTGCAAAGAACAAGATCTTATTCTTACCTTCGGCGAATCTTCATGGAAGAATTCAACAGAATTCTAAATGGATAACTGTGTTTTGCCTTTGCTAGCTTCATGCTTTTCATCAGTCTCTTCGAGACCTCAGCAGTGAACAAATTCGCCTTGGAGATGATTTCAACAGGGAGCTTTCCAGAAGGAGCCGGTAAAAGCAGCCTATGGTTTTTATGAGAGGGATAAATTATGAGGAGAATAAATTAGCTTCTGTAATTGACATATTTATCTAGATTTTTAAAAGGTGTTGTTTTTATACAGTATCTGAAAATTTATTAACAGAACAGTTTACAGCCCTTTGAATTTAGAATATATCATGACTCAATGTTAGGCAAATTAATTTCCTATTTGTAAAAACACTTTAACTTAATACAATGGAATGCTGACATTATGGAGGGATACATTGTGAGACTTTTGCAAAGAGGTACATTTGCAAATACCATTGGAGAGAGAGACACAAAGACTGACTCGCTAGCTGACTGACTTTTGGCATTGCACACACAAAAAAGAAGTGTCACATGAAGTTTGTCAATGAACATAAACCATTGCAGAATGCAATACTTTAGCTTTTAGTTGAATTCTTTGAGGGTCAGTGGTTAACATCTGCCCCATCTTCGCAATTTTGTCAATCTGGATAGTCCCCAAGAGCTGTTATTTAATTTAAACTTCTTTACTCTCTGTCCATTTTTGTCATCACCAGTGGCAGGTGGCTTTCTTTTGGAGGCCATGTTTTGCTGAAAAACAAAGATTTTTATGCCTTCCTAAGAATTGCAATCCATATACAGCAATGATTAGGGAACAATAAAGCTGAATTGAAATTTGTTTACGATATTTGCTTGCTGACTCCAGCTATCTAAATCATACCACGCACTAGTTCTGTGTCGCTGCAACAAACATAGTCAAAACTATAAATGTTAAATCTATGAATATCAAGTATAGGCTGTAATGAGAATGAAAGATTCTACCATTATTACTAGTGCTATTAGCTAATATTATTGAGCCCTTATTTCATGATTTAACTTTAATTCTAGTAACTACCCTTTGAGGTAATCATTAATTTTTCCTCTAGTTTATGGATGAGGAAATGGGCAGAGAGAGATGAAATAACTCAGCTCTCTGGAAATCCAACAGGAGGGCTGTAGCGGAGTCAGAATTAAAATCCAGGCAGTAAGGCCCCAAAGTTTCTGTTCTTTATCACTTACAGTGTATGATGGTTCAAAATCATTTTCACATGTGACTGATACAAATAAAGCATTTAAATTCCTGGATCGTGAGATATATTATTGAGCTATATTGCTAACCTTTTAAACTGGTAATATTTATTTAATATTTAGGTTTTTGTTTTTTTTTTTACAAGTTGATAAAATTAACAAAATGACATTAACACTTTAATGTATTGTAGGAATGGTTTTATTACATAACCATTACCCATTTCAAGGAAGGGTATAAATTAAGCACTGGGAACATGAGTTAAAGGGAATAGTTGCCTTGTAAGAAGACACAGGGGAAGTTGCAGGGATGATTTAGTTGTATAGTTTCAATGGTCATTTAAATAACCAATATTGGACTGGGCTGTTAGTATCTGGTAATAGTTTTTATGATCTATAGGCTGGTACCATCTGGTAATAGCCTTGTGACCTAGAGGCATGTGTGTGGCAGAAAACTTTGTTTAACCCAAAATAGGAGTTAGGTTTCTTGGGAAATGAGGTGGCTTACCTTTGTGAATGTGTAAAATTTCTGGATGCTGCTCTGCTTTACTTGTACCACAAATTCTTACTTCATGTTTATAAAAATAATGGACAGGGAGTTAAAAAGTTTAACTTTCTATTTGATGTTGAAAGGTTGGTATTCTCATTTAATTACTGATTTTTCATTTTTGACATTTATTACAAAACATACATTGAATAATAAAAGTACACTGGGAAGCAAGCTTTTGGAAAGGATTAAGTAAAGTTTAATTCAGAAATCACCTACTTTGGATGCCATATGAAGAACTGATTTGGGCCAGGTGCAGTGACTCAGGCCGATAATCCCAACACTTTGGGAGGCCGAGGCAGGTGGATTGTTTGAGCTCAGGAGTTTGAGACCAGCCTGGGCAACATGGTGAAACCCCGTCTCTACTAAAAATACAGAAAAATTAGCCTGGCATGGTGGCACATGCCCATGGTCCCAGCTACTTGGGAGGCTGAGGTGGGAGGATTGCTTGAGCCCAGGAGGTTGAAGCTGCGGTGAGCTGAGATGAGTCACTGCACTCCTGCCTGGGTATCAGAGTGAAACCTGTCACAAAGGAAAAAAAAATTGATTTGAGGAGGGCAAGGTAGAAGTCTGTTGCACTAGTATATGAGAGTTGATGATCACCTGACCCAGGATTATGGCAGGAGAGAGATGGACAGGGATGTGTTTGAAGATACTGTTTTTGGAAATCAAAGAGACAGAATTTGGTAGTGGTGGGTGAGGGAGAATAAACTAAGGATGACTCTAAGATTTTCAATTTGAATAAGTAGATGGTGATTCCACTTCCTGAGATATGGAAGACTGGTTTGGGTAGGTGAGGTGTAGAGAGTTTGGCCTTGAATATGTTATGTTCAAGATGCCTGTGAGACATTCAAATGGAAAGTAAAATATTCAGATAGATATTTACTATGGAGCTCAAAGGAAAAGTCTAAGTTGAGGTAAAATTTAAGAGTGGTCAGCATGGAGAAATGTCATTTGGAACCATGGAAATGGATAATAACAAGAGAGAAACTATAGGGAGGATATCAAGGACAGGACTGAGTTGCAAAGAGTGGTAATATTTAGGAATCTTATGATAGAAGGAGGAGCTGACCTGAGATGGAATAGCTAGTGAGATGGGGGAAATTCCAGACAGCATAGAGCCACAAAAGCCAAGAAAGGGGCTGTAATATTTATGGGTGTTGTGTCAGGTTCTTGCAGTTTACTTATTTTTGTTATTCTTTGGTATTCCACTGTGTGAATATACAGCAATATATTTTAACATTCTATACATACATACAGAAAGACATTTTCAGAGGTTTAAAGTCTTCAAAAATTTAGTTAAATAAAATTGTAACCAAGAAATAGAAAGATAAAGATGTTAAGAAATAGTAAAATTAACCTGGGGATTCAGTGAAAGTAACCCTGGAATGACAGTCATGGAGCAGGCCCAGGAAGTATTCACTCTACACTAGAGCAGGAAAGTAAAAAGAGTGAAATAGATGGTTTGTTGACCATTCAGTAAGAAGTGGGAGGAAAATATCAATGATGTGATAAGTAAGGCCCATATAAAGCCAAAAGATAATGAGAAAGCTTGGAAAAGACAAGAACACAAGAAAGTTATGATTCAAGTGTGAAGCTGACTACAATGTGAGCATGACAGAATGTGAGCACAAAGCATCAATTCCATCAATTTCATAGGATGGAATAATTCACAATATTCATAAGATGTATAAATGTATTACATAAAACTCTACAGGTCCAATAGAATCAAAAATGGTAATAACGTAATCTGAAATTAGAGAATGAGCTAAATATTTCAAAACAGCCAATCGAAAATGTCTTGAGTTGAACATGATGAAGGCAACTAGCAAAATAATTAATAATGGAAATGGTTGTGCATGATTCACAGAGGGAAGTGCAGCCAGAAGTAAGACAGTGCAAGACAGAAAGGCTTTTTCTTTTCTTTGTAAATCTTTCTGTACGATTTGTTCATTTATCATGTATGTTATTTTTTTTTTTTTTTTTGAGACGGAGTCTCGCTCTGTCGCCCAGGCTGGAGTGCAGTGGCCGGATCTCAGCTCACTGCAAGCTCCGCCTGCCGGGTTTATGCCATTCTCCTGCCTCAGGCTCCCGAGTAGCTGGGACTACAGGCGCCCGCCACCTCGCCCGGCTAGTTTTTTGTATTTTTTAGTAGAGACGGGGTTTCACCGTGTTAGCCAGGATGGTCTCGATCTCCTGACCTCGTGATCCGCCCATCTCGGCCTCCCAAAGTGCTGGAATTACAGGCTTGAGCCACCACACCCAGCCTATCATGTATGTTATTAATTTGATGAGAAACAAGGTAATGGGAGGTCGGTTACTGAGGATAGAGTTTGCACAGCACACTTTGAGGTAATTTCTTTATGAATTGCTAGAAAGAGCGTGTAAGATTGAGAGTTTTTGTTCTCTTTTGTCCCTCTCTCTCTTCCTTTTTTCTTAATTTAAAATGGGAGATATTGCAACATGTTTGTTTACTGAGAGTGATGTTCCAGTGTAGCAGCAGTTCTCAAAGTTTGGTCTCCAGACCTGCAGACCTCTATTCCTGCATCACCTACGAATTTTCGAAAGGCACATTTTTGGGCCTCATCTCAGATTTGCTGATTTGAAATCTGGGGGACGGGAACCAGCAGTCTGCGTTTTAACAAGCCTTCCAGGTGTTTCAGATTTTATAACATTTGAGAACCACTAAAGTAGAATATTTTGTAATAACGTAATTATCATGTTATGCATTTCACTAGTTCTGTGTATTTTCTAAATATCCAAGTTTAAATCTTTTTTTGTGGCCTAGGTCGGATGCCGAAACAAAAAGGACTTTGGAAGAATTGACTGAAAAACTTAATGAAGCCCAGAAACAAGAAGTGGTGAGACCTCTTTTTTAATAAAAAGTTTTATTTCACATATAGAGGATGGGTGGGCTGGCCGTAATCACAGTGAAGTTTAGTAGAGTTTAACCTTTTGGGTGGTAAGTCCCATTTTGTGTAAAAGTGTGTTCTTGTAGCTCTTATAAAATGTTCATGAATTTTGGGTATTTATATTTGGTATATTTATATTTAGGGTATATTTATTTGGCATTTACATTTAGGGATTTATATAATAGTATTAGCATATTAGAGATAGAGTCAACATTTGTTTTAACTAGGTTAGAGTTTATGATGACTATTTGAAAGATAATTTAAGTTTTACTGGCTCTGATTGTTTTGTAGTTTTTGTGAAATGATATTTGAGAAGTGCAGAATGCTTTTCTTTTCTTTTTTTGTTTTTGAGACGGAGTCTCGCTCTGTCGTCCAGGCTGGAGTGCAGTGGCCGGATCTCAGTTCACTGCAAGCTCCGCCTGCCGGGTTCACGCCATTCTCCTGCCTCAGCCTCCTGCGCAGAATGCTTTTCATAGTGTTTTTGTAGCACCCCCATTTTCAGTTTGTCTCATGTATGTAGTTACAATTGCTAGAAAGACCTCTTTGCTGTCTGTTTTTGTCTGATATGGTTCCATTTGAAAATACTCCTAATTCCCAAGCTTTATTATCTCAAAGTCATATTGTTGACACTCACTGTTCAGTGATTTATTTTTATCAAATCACTATCCTTGGTGGAATTAAGGTTAAAAAAATACGGTCTATATAGTGTTAATTTCTTTATATTATCAGTTTGTCTTTTTAGGAGGAAATGGTTAATGGTCACTAAACTTGTGAATTTGTCAACTTCAGGAGTGTATTTATTCATTTATTCATTTCTCATAATACCTTTTTTTCAAGATAAAGAAAGTGTGCAGGATTTTTTTCTTAATATATTTTATTCAAATTGAAAGTTTCCTAGTAAATTTTTCTCCAGTTGTTAATTTGTTTACAGTTCCTTACATAGATATGTTGAGTTCATTTTGGAGTTTGAATTTATTGGCTGAATGTGCTAAGAGATAAAAAGATCAATGAAGTTGATCTTTTTGAAAATACGGTATTTGAAAATTTCACTTATAGTGAAATTTGCTTATTTTAAAAATATGAATAAACACTTGGCTACATGAAAATACTTTTCTTTTGTGTTTTTGGTATTAAGTTTTTTGTGAAGAGCCTTAGAAAGGTGAAGATACAATGCCTGTCTTCTGCTGAAGTAGACAACATTTTTGCAATTAATGTGTGGCAATGTGGCATCTAATGTGTAATATCAAGATATATTTATTTTTTTGCATAAAGTTCTAGATTTTTTCAGACGTACTAAGGGTACCTTCAATTTAAACTGTACCAGTCTAAAATATCTAAAACATCACATACTTCCAAAAAAGGACTTTTCTGAGATAAACAGTTTGGTGCTTTTCTTAGTTAATTGCAATAGTTCACACAGTACGAAATCTGTGCTATTGTCTGATTTATGTACTAAACAAGAGCTGAAGTACACATTTAAGAATGTTGCTGTAAGGTCCTCTTTAACTTACCAAATAATATTCTGTCTCATCTCATAAATTCCAGAGTGGAACCTGTTACTTGACAAGGGAAGCTGCTGAAGCTCTCTTTTCTTTTTCACTTGTTTAAAAATTTTAAAATTCGGAAGTATACATACAGAAAAGTACATGTATCAGTGTATAGCTTGATGAATTATCATGAGGTGAACATACCCTCACCACCCAGATCTAGAAATAGAATATTACCAGTATTCAATAAAACTTCTAATTTCTCTTTCCAATCACTAACTCCTTGCTTTCTAAAGATAATCACTATTTTGCCTTTTAACCCTATAATTTCTCCCTGTTTTGAACTCCTTGTATTAATGGAACCATATAGGACAAGTTTTTTTGGTCTTTGACTTCTTTTGCTAATCATTAGGATTGTAATGGGTGTTGTGTCAGGTTCTTGGATTTTGTTCATTTTTATTGTTCTTTGGTATTCCATTGTATTGATATACGGCAATATATTTTAACATTCTATAGCTACAGATAGGTAGTTGGATTATTTGAAATTTGGGGCTTCTATGGATAATACTGCTATGACCATTCTTATTCAATATTTAGTGTACATGTGCATGCATTTCTGATGGTACATAACATGCAGTGCAGATCCTAGATGCCTTCAAATTTAGTAGACACCAAAAAATAGGTTTCCAAAGTGGTTGCACTAATTTACACTCCCACTAACAGTGTATGAGAATGCATGTTGCTCTTCTTCTTTCCAACACTTGCTATTACTTGTCCTTTCAATAGTAGCTATTATGATAGGTGTTCATGGTGTCACATTTTGGTTTTCTTTTCTTTTGCATTTCATGATTACTACTGATGATAAACATATTTTCATATGTTTGTAGACTGTTGGTTATTTTCTTGTTTGAAGTGCCAGTTTGCATCTTTTGTCCACTTTTCAATTGGGTTGATTGTCTCTTTGTTATTGTTTTGTAGGAGGTCTTTATATATTTTTTTCTTTCTTTTTTTTTTTTTGAGATGGAGTTTTGCTCTTGTTATCCAGGCTGCAGTGCAATGGCACGATTTCGGCTCACTGCAGTCTCCGCCTCCTGAGTTCAAGTGAGTCTCCTGCCTCAGTTTCCCGAATAGCTGGGATTACAGGCGTGCACCACCACACCTGGCTAATTTTTTTGTGTTTCTAGTAGAGATGAGGTTTTGCTATGTTGACCAGGCCGGTCTTGAACTCCTGACCTCAGATGATCCACCCACTTCGGTCTCCCAAAGTTTTGGGATTACAGGCATGAGCCACTGCGCCTGGCCTATATATTTTCTATATGAGCACATTGTGAGTTTTTTATATTGCACGTATCATCTCCCATATTGCAGCTTGTTTCTTTTCATTTTTATATTGTACTTAATGGGACTTTCTATTGAATTTTAATCCAGTTTAATTTTCCATCTTCTCTTTTGTGGTTAGTACTTGTTTGACCTAAGAAGTCATTCCCTATATTTAGATCACAAAGATGTTCTCTTGTGTAATCATTTAGAAGCTTATGGTTTTACCTTTCACATTTAGATGTGATATTTACTTGAAATTGGTATTTGTGATATGAATTAGGAGGAATACATTTTATACGAATGTTTAATTAAGTTCTATTCATTAAAAGGACTACTCTTTCCCAACTACTTTACAGTCATATCTTTGTTATAAATCAAATGTTCATATGCACAAGCATCTGTTTCGGGACTCTTTGATCCCCTGGTTTGTCTCTCCAAGTGCCAGTATTCCACTGTCTTGATTACTGTTGCTTTCTATTTAGTTGTGGTAGGGATAGAGTAACTCCTTTCATGTTGTTCTTCAAACTTGTCTTGTGTGTTCTTTGCCTTTTGCATTTCCATATATATTTTGAAATCTGCAAATGAAATTATTAAAAATCTGGGATCTTGATTGGATTACATTGTTTCTATAGGTCAATTTGAAGAGAACTGAAATCTTTATAATATCAAGTTTTCCAATTTATAAACATAGTATATCTTTCCAATAATATTTTATGGTTTTTTTAATCTAGAAGTTAAAAAGATTTTTTTTAAACAATTTTTTTGAGGTATAATTGACATAGAATAAATGGCCCATATTTAAAGTGTACAGTTTGATAAGTTTTGACATAAGTGTTACCTGTGAAACCATCACCGCAGTCAAGATAAGGACACACCCATCACCCCCCAAAATTTCTTACCCACCCTGCCCTGATTGGCCCTTTCCCTACCCCTAAAACTCAAGTTTAAATGTAACTATCCTTTTACTTATTTTTTTTTAGTAAATTTTATTTTGTAAATTTAAGCTATGCAACATGATGTTATGGGATATACGTAGATAGTATAAAGATTATTACATTGAAGTAAATTAACATATCTGTCCTTTCACAGTTACCCATTTTTTTTTGTTTGTTTTTTTGGTTTTGTGGCAGGAACATCTAAAATGTTCTTATTTAGCATGAATCCCATATACAGTACTGTTTTATTATCTATAGTTCTGATGTTGTCCTTTAGATCTCTAGACTTGTTCATCCTACACATCAGCTACTTTGTATCCTCTGACTTGTATCTTCCCATTTCATCCCCTCTAACCCCTCTGTCCCTGGTAACCACTGTTTTGTTCTCTCTTTCTGTATATTTGATTTCTTTTTGTAGATCCCATATTTAATTAGCGAGATCATGCAATATTTTTCTTTTTGTGTCTGGCTTATTTTACTTAGCATCATTGTCCTCCAGACCCAGCCATGTTGTGGTAAATGAAAAGATCTCATTCTTTTGTAAGTCTGAGTAATATTTCATTGTATATATGTACCACAATTTCTTTATTCATTTTTCTATCAACAGACACTTAGCTTTTTCCATATCTTGGCTATTGTGAATAATGATGCAATGAACATAGGAATGTAGAATCTTTACATGGTGATGATTTTATTTCCTTTGAGTATATGCTCAGCAGAGGGATCGTGTGTCATTTGGTAGTTCTATTTTTAATTACTCTTTCTGCATACTCTTGTCAACATTTGTTATTTTTTGACTTTTTAAAATAATAACCACCTTTACAGCTGTGATGTGGTATCTCATAGTGGTTTTGATTTGCATTTCCCTGATGATTAATGATGTTAAATACCTTTTGATATAGCTGTTGGTGATTTTTGTCTTCTATGGAGAAATGTCTATTTAGGTCCTTTGTCCGTTTAAAAAATTGGGTTATTTGTTTTTCTACTATTGAGTTGTATGAGTTCTTTGTAAATTTTGGGTATTAACCTCATCAGATATATTGTTTGCCAATATTTTTTTCAATTTGTAGGCTGCCATTTCATTTTATTGATTTTATCTTTTGCTGTACAGAGCAGCAAAAGATATAATTTTTTTTTTTTTAGTTTGAAGTAGTCCCACTTATTTATTTTTGCTTATGTGGCCTGAGCTTTTGGTTTGATACCCAAAAATCATTGCCAACTTCAGTGCCCAGGAGATTTTCCCCTATGTTCTCTTATAGGAGTTTTATAGTTCCTGGTCTCCCAGTTAGGTCTTTTATCCATTTTGAGCTTATTTTTATGTATGGTATAAGGGTTCACTTTCTTTTGCATGTGAAATTTCAGTTTTCTTAACACCATTTATTGAAGAGACTCATCTTTCCTCAAGGTGTCCTATTGGTGCCCCTGTCAAAAATTAGTTGACCATATCTGTTTGGGTTTGTTTCTAGGTTCTCTGTTCTGTTCTGTTGGTGTATGTGTCTGTTTTTATGCCAGTACCACACTGTTTTGATTACTATAGCTTTGTTATATAATTTTTAAATCAGGAAGTATAATTCCTCCAACCTTGTTTTTCTTTCTTGGAATTGTTTTAGGGTCTTCATGTTTCCATACAAATTTTAGGATTTTTTTTTTTTTTTCCTGTGAGGAATGCCATTAGGATTTTGAAAGGGATTATACTAAACCTATATATTGCTTTGGGTAGAATGGATAATTTAACAATATTAATTCTTCTGATTCATGAGGATGGAATATCTTTTCATTTATTTTTTCATTATTTTGTCTTCAGTTTCTTTCATCACCATCTTACAGTTTTCTGTGTACAGGTTTTTCAGCTTCTTGGTTAAATTTATTCTTCAGTTTTTTAATTTTTAAGACATGACATATGTATAAACATATACATATTTCATGAAATATTTCTCTTCAGGCATGCAATATATAATAATCACATCAGGATAAATGGGGTATCCATCACCTCAAGCATTTATTCTTTGTTACAAACAATTCAGTTATAGTCTTTTAAGTATTTTAAAATGTATGATTAAATTTTCATTGACTATGGTTGTGCAGTCAAATACTTGGTCTTATTCATTCTTTCCATCTTTTTTTTTTTTTTTTTGTACCTATTAACCATTCCATCTCCTCCTCACCCTTCAACTATCCTTCTCAGCCTCTGGTAATCAATCCTCGTACTCTCTGTGAGTTTGATTGTCTTAATTTTTAGCTCCTACATGTGATGTTTTTCTTTCTGTGCCTGGCTTATTTCACTTAACGTAATAGCCTCAAGTTCTATTCATGTTTTTGTAAATGACAGGACCTCATTTTTTTTTTTTTTTATGGCTGAATAGTACTCCATTGTGTATAAGCACCACGTTTTCCTTATTTATTCTTCTGTCAATGGACACTTAGATTGTTTCCAAATCTTGGCTATTGTGGATAGTGCTGCAATAAATGTGGGAGTACAGATATATTTTTAATATGCTGACTTTCTTTGTTTTGGGTATATACCTAGCAGTGGGATTGCTGGATCATGTGGTAGCTCTGTTTTTACTTTTTTGAGGACCCTCCATACTGTTCTCAAAATAGTGCATATACTAATTTATATTCCCATCAACAGTGTGGGAGGGTTCTCTTTTTTTCCACACCCTTTCCAACATTTTTTATTTATTGCCTGTTCACTCTGATGATAGTTTCTTTTACAGTGCAGTAGCTCTTTAGTTTAATTAGATCCTTTTTGTCTATTTTGGCTTTTGTTGCCTTTGCTTTTGGTGTTTTAGTCATGAAGTCTTTGCCCATGCCTGTGTCCTGAAAGGTATTGGCTATGTTTTCTTCTAGGGTTTTTTGGTTTTAGGATTTACGTTTAAGTCTTTAATCCATCTTGAGTTAATTTTTGTATAATGTGTAAGGAAGGGGTTCAGTTTCAGTTTTCTGTATATGGTAGCCAGTTTTCCCAGCACCATTTATTAAATAGGGAATCCTTTCCCCATTGCTTGTTTTTGTTAGATTTGTCGAAGACCAGATGGTTGTAGATGTGTGGTGTTATTCCTGTGGCGTCTGTTCTGTTCCATTGGTCTATGTATCTGTTTTGGTACCGGTACCATGTTTTGGTTGCTGTAACCTTGTAGTATATTTTGAAGTCAGGTAGTGTGATGCCTCCAGCTTTGTTCTTTTGGCTTAGGATTGTTTGGCTATGCAGGCTCTTTTTTGGTTCCATATGAAATTTAAAGTAGTTTTTTTTTAGTTCTGTGAAGAAAGTCAATGGTAGCTTGATCGGCATAGCATTGAAAAATTACTTTGGGCTGTATTGCCATTTTCATGATATTGATTCTTCCTGTCCATGAGGATGGAATGTTTATCCATTTGTTTGTGTCCTCTTTTATTTCCTTGAGCAGTGGGTGTAGTTCTTGAGGAGGTTCTTCATGTCCCTTGTAAGTTGTATTCCTAGGTATTATATTTTCTTTGTAGCACTTGTGAATGGGAGTTCACTCATGTTTCGGCTCCCTGTTTGTCTGTTACTGGTGTATAGGAATGCTTGTGATTTTTGCCCATTGATTTTGTATCCTGAGACTTTGCTGAAGTTGCTTACCAGCTTAAGGAATTCTGGGGCTGAGACGATGGGGTTTTCTAAATATACAATCATGTCCTCTGCAAACAGAGACAATTTGACTTCCTCTCTTCTTATTTGAATTTACTTCTCTTGCCTGATTGCCCTGGCCAGAACTTCCAGTACCATGTTGAATAGGAGTGGAGAGAGAGGCCGTCCTTGTGTTGTGCTGGTTTTCAAAGGGAATGCTTCCAGTTTTTGCTGATTCAGTATGATATTGGGTATGGGTTCATCATAAATAGGTCTTATTATTTTGAGATATATTCCCTCAATACCTAGTTTCTTGAGTGTGTTTACCATGAAGGCTGTTGAATTTTGTTGAAGGCCTTTTCTGCTTCTATTGAGATAATCATGTGGTTTTTGTCATTAGTTCTGTTTATGTGACGGATTATGTTTATTGATTTGCATATGTTGAACCAGCCTTGCATCCCAGGGATGAAGCCAACTTGATCGTGGTGAATAAGTGTTTTGATGTGCTGCTGGATTTGGTTTGCCAGTATTTTATTGAGGATTTTTGCATCAATGTTCATCAGGGATATTGGCCTGAAATTTTCATTTTTTGTTGGGTCTTTGCCAGGTTTTGGTATCAGGATGATGCTGGCCTCATAAAATGAATTAGGAAGGAGTCCCCTTTTTTTCTCTTGTTTGGAATAGTTTCACAAGGAATGGTACCGGCTCTTCTTTGTACCTCTGGTAGAATTCAGCTGTAAATTGGTCTGGTCCTGGGCTTTTTTTTGGTTGGTAGGCTATTAATTACTTGCTCAATTTCAAAACTTGTTATTGGTCTATTCAGGGATTTGACTTCTTCCTGGTTTAGTGTTGGGAGGGTGTTTGTGTCCAGGAATTCATCCATTTCTTCTAGATTTTCTAGTTTATTTGCATAGAGGTGTTTATAGTATTCTCTGATGGTAGTTTGTATTTCTGTGGGATCAGTGGTCGTAGCCCTTTTATAATTTCTTATTGTGTCTGTCTGACTCAGATCTCTTTTCTTATTAGTCTGGCTAGCAGTCTATCTATTTTGCTAATCTTTTCAAAACACCAGCTCCTGGATTCATTGATTTTTTGAAGGACTTGTTGTGTCTCTATCTCCTTCAGTTCTACTCTGATCTTAGTTATTTCTTGTCTTCTGCTAGCTTTTGAATTCATTTGCTCTTGCTTTTCTAATTCTTTTAATTGTGATGTTAGGATGTTGATTTTAGGTCTTTCCCACTTTCTGATATCGGCATTTAGTGCTATAAATTTCCCTCTAAGCACTGCTTTAGCTGTATCCCAGATGTTCTGGTACATTGTGTTTTTGTTCTCATTGGTTTCAAAGAACTTATTTCTGCCTTAATTTTGTTATTTACCCAGTAGTCATTCTGGATCAGATTGTTCAGTTTCCATGTAGTTATGCAGTTTTGAGTGAGTTTTTTAATCCTGAGTTCTAATTTGATTGCACTGTGGTCTGAGAGACTGTTTGTTATGATTTCCATTCTTTTGCATTTGCTGAGGAGTGTTTCACTTCCAATTATGAGGATAATTTCAGAATAAGTGCTATGCAGTGCTGAGAAGAATGTATATTCTGTTGATTTAGGGTGGAGAGTTCTGTAGATGTCTATTAGGTCCACTTGGTCCAGAGCTGAGTTCAAGTCCTGAATATCCTTGTTAATTTTCTGTCTAATTGATCTGTCTGATATTGACAGTGGAATGTTAAAGTCTCCCACTGCCATTATGTGGGAGTCCAAGTCTCTTTGTAGATCTCTAAGTACTTGCTTTATGAATCTGGGTGGTCCTGTATTGGGTGCATATATATTTAGTATAGTTAGCTCTTCTTGTTACATTGATTCCTTTACCTTTATGTAATGCCCTTCTTTGTCTTTTTTGATCTTTTTGGTTTAAAGTCTGTTTTATCAGAGACTAGGATTGCAATCCCTGCTTTTCTTTTTTTTTTTTTGCTTTTCATTTGCTTGGTAAATATTCCTCCATCCCTTTATTTTGAGCCTATGTGTGTCTTCGCATGTGAGATGGGTCTCGATTCTGTCCAATTTGCTAGTCTGTGTCTTTCAATTGGGGCATTTAGCCCACTTACATTTAAGGTTAATATTGTTATGTGTGAATTTGATCCTGTCATTATGATACTAGCTGGATATTTTGCCCACTAGTTAATGCGATTTCTTCCTGGTATTGATGGTCTTTACAATTTGGTGTGTTTTTACAGTGGCTGGTACTGGTTTTTCCTTTCCATATTTAGTGCTTCCTTCAGAAGCTCTCTTGTAAGGCAGGCCTGGTGGTGACAAAATCCCTCAGCATTTGCTTGTTTGTAAAAGATTTTATTTCTCCTTAGCTTATGACGCTTAGTTTGGCTGCGTATGCAATTCTGGATTGAAAATTCTTTTCTTTAAGAATGTTGAATATTGTCCCCCACTCTCTTCTGGCTTGTAGTGTTTCTGCTGAGAGATCTGCTGTTAGTCTGATGGGCTTCCCTTTGTAGGTAACCTGACCTTTCTATCTGGTTGCTTTTAACATTTTTTCCTTCATTTCAACCCTGGAGAATCTGACAATTATGTGTCTTGGGATGGCTCTTCTCGAGGAGTATCTTAGTGGTGTTCTTTGTATTTTCTGAATATGAATGTTGGCCTGTCTTGTTAGGTTCGGGAAGTTCTCCTAGATAATATCCTGAAGAGTGTTTTCCAGCTTGGTTCCATTCTCCCCGTCACTTTCAGGTACCCCAGTGAATCATAGGTTTGGTCTTTTCACATAGTCCCATATTCCTTGGAGGCTTTGTTTGTTCTTTTCATTCTTTTTTCTCTAATCTTGTCTTCATGCTTTATTTTATTTAGTTGATCTTTAATCTCTGATATCCTTTCTTCTACTTGATCGATTTGGCTTTTGATACTTGTCTATGCTTCACGAAGTTCTTGTGCTGTGTTCTTCAGCTCCATCAGGTCATTTATATTCTTCTCTAAACTGGTTATTCTAGTAAGCAGTTCCTATAATCTTTTATCAATGTTCTTAGCTTCCCTGCATTGGGTTAGAACATGCTCCTTTAGCTCAGAGGAGTTTGTTATTACCCACCTTCCGAAGCCTGCTTCTGTCAAAGTCAAACTCATTCTCTGTCCAGTTTTGTACTGTTGTTGGAGAGGAGTTGCGATCATTTGGAGGACAAGAGTCATTCTGGTTTTTGGAATTTTCAGTATTTTTGCACTGGTTTTTCCTCATCTTCATGGATTTATCTACCTTTGATCTTTGATGCTAATGACCTTTGGATGGGGCTTTTCTGTGGGCCTCCTTTTTGTTGATGTTGATGCTACTGCTTTCTGTTTGTTAGTTTTCCTTCTCACAGTCAGGCCCCTCTGCTGCAGGCCTGTTGGAGTTTGCTGGAGGTCCACTTTAGACCCTATTTGCCTGGGTATCACCAGCGGAGGCTGCAGAACAGCAAATATTTTGCTGTCTGCTCCTTCCTCTGGAAGCTTCGTTCCAGAAGGACACCTGCCTGATGCCAGCCGGAGCTCTCCTGTATGAGGTGTCTGTTCACCCCTGCTGAGCGGTGTCTCCCAGTCAGGAGGCACGGGGGTCAGGCATCCACTTGAGGAGGCAGTCTTTCCCTTAGCAGAGCTCAAGTGCTGTTCTAGGAGGTACGCTGCTCTCTTCAGAGCCAGCAGGCAGGAACATTTAAGTCTGCTGAAGCTGTGTCCACAGCTGCCCCTGTCCCCAGGTGCTGTATCCCAGGGAGATGGGAGTTTTGTCTATAAGCCCCTGACTGGGGCTGCTGCCTTTCTTTCAGAGATGTCCTGCCCAGTGAGAGGAATCTAGAGAGTCAGTCTGGCCCCAGGTGCTTTGCCCTGCTGTGGTGAGTGTTACACACAGTCAGAGTTAACACTATGAGGGGAAAACTGCCTACTCTAGCCTCAGTAATGGCGGATGCCCTTCCCACCACCAAGTTTGACTTCAGACTGCTATGCTGGCCCAAGAATTTCAAGCCAGTGGTTCTTAGCTTGCTGGACTTTGTGAGCGTGGGACCCGCTGAGTGAGACCACTTGGCTCCCTGGCTTCAGCCCCCTTTTAGGGGAGTGAACGGTTCTGTCTCACTGGGGTTGCAGGCACCACGGGGCTACAAAAGAAAAACTCCAGCAGCTAGATCGTGTCTGCCCAAACAGCCGCCCAGTTTTGTGCTTGAAACCCAAGGCCCTGGTGGTAGAGGCACACAACAGAATCTCCTGGTCTGTGGGCTTCGAAACCCATGAGAAAAGCATAATGTCTGGGCCAGATAGCGCAGTCCCTCACAGCACAGTCCCTCATGGCTTCCCTTGGCTAGGGAAGGGAGTTCGCCGGCCCCTTGCACTTCCCCGGTGAGGCGATGCCCAACCCTGCTTCTGCTCACTCACTGTGGGCTGCACCCACTGTCTAGCCAGTCCCAGTGAGATGAACTGGATACTTCAGTTGGAAATGAAGAAATCTCCCACCTTCTGTGTTGGTCTCTCTGGGAGCTGCAGACTGGAGCTCTTCCTATTGAACCGTCTTGACAACTCTCTGTATAATAGTTATTAATCCCTTGTTAGGTCGATAGTTTGCAAAACTTTTCTGTCATTTTTTGGGTCGTCTCTTCCTTTTGTTGACTGTTAACTTTGCTGTGTGCAAGCTTTTTAACTTGATGTGATCCCATTTGTCCATTTCTGCTTTGGCTGCCTGTGCTTTTTGGGTTATTATTCAAGAAATCTTTGGTCACTCCAATGTCCTGGAGAGTTTGGTCCCCAGTGTTTTCTTGTAATAGTTTCATAGTTTGAGGTATTAGATTTAAGTCTTTAATCTGTGTGATTTGATTTTTGTCTTTGTCAAGAGGTAGGGATCTAGTTTCACACTTCTGCATATCCAGTTTTCCCAGCACCAGTTATTGAAGAGATGTCTGTTCCTTTTCCCAATACATGTTCTTTGCAACTTTGTCTAGAATGAGTTTGGTGTGGTTGTTTGGATGTGCTTCTGGGTTTTCTATTCTGTTTAATTGGTCTATGTTTCTGTTTCTATGCCACTTCCATGCTGTTTTGGTTACTATAGCTCTGTATTATAATTTGAAGTCAGGTGATGTGGTTCCTCCAGTTTTGTTCTTTTTGCTCAGGATAGCTTTGAATATTGTGCGTCTTTTATAATTCTAGATAAATTCTAGGATTTTTTTCTATTTCAGTGAAGAATGTCATTGGTATTGCACTGAATCTGTAGATTACTTTGGATAGTATGGACATTTTAACAATATTGATTCTTCTAATCTATTAACATAGAATATCTTTCCATTTTTTAATAGTTTCTCTTTAATTTCTTGCATCAATCTTATATAGTTTTCACTGTAGAGATCTTTCACTTTTTTGTTTAAATTCTTAAGTATTTAATTTTTGTCTTTAGCTATTGTAAATTGGATTACCTTCTTGATTTCTTTTCCGGTTTGTTTACTGTTGACATATAGAAATGCTACTGATTTTTGTATGTTGACTTTGTATTCTGTAACTTTACTGAGTTTATCAGTTCTAACAGTTTTTTGATGGAGTTTTTGGGTTTTTTCAAATAGATGATCATGTCATCTGCAAACAAAGATAATTAATTTGACTTCTTCCTTTTCAATTTGGATGCCCTTTATTTCTTTTTTTCCCTGCTCTCAAAGATTCCGCCTTTATTTTATTTTATTTAAACAAATTTTTTATTTAAAATTTTGTGGGTAGGTAGTAGGCACGTATATAATTACGGGTACATGAGATGTTTTGATATGGGCATGCAATGTATAACAATAACATCAGAGTAAATAGAGTATCCATTACCTCAAGCGTTTATCCTCAGTGTTACAAACAACAGTTATACTCTTTTAGTTATTTTAAAATGTACAATTAAATTCTTATTGACTGTAGTCACCCTTTTGTGCTGTGAAATACCAGGTCTTATTCACTGTATTTTTTAAATACCCATTAAGCTTCCTTCCTCTTACCCATCCTCCCACTACCCTTTTCAGCCTCTGATAACCACTCTTGTATTCTCTAGCTCCATGAGATCAATTGTTTTTATTTTTAGATCCCACAAATAAGTAAGAACATGTGATGTTTGCCTCTCTGTGTTGGCTAATTTCGTTTAGCCTAATGACCTCCAGTTCCATCTGTGTTGTTGGAAATGACAGCATCCCATTCTTTTTATGGCTGAATAGTACTCCGTTGTGTATAAGTACATTTTCTTTATCCATTCATCTGTTGATGGACACTTAGATTGCTTCCAAATTTTGACTATTGTGGATAGTGCTGCAACAAACATGGGAATGCAGATGTCTGATACACTGATTTCTTTTGTTTTGGGTTTATACCTAGCAGTGGAATTGCTGGATCATGTGGTAGCTCTATTTTTAGTTTTCTGAGGACCCCCCATATCATTCTCCGTAGTGCTTGTACTAATTTACATTCCCACCAACAGTGTAGGAGGGTTCTCTTTTTTCCATACCCTCACCAGCATTTGTTACTGTCTGTCTTTTGGATATAAATCATTTTAACCGGGGTGAGATGATATCTCCTTGTAGTTTTGATTTGTATTTCTCTGATGATCAATGATGACCTTTTTGTATGCCTGCTTGCTATTTGTGTGCCTTCTTTTGAGAAATATCTATTCAGCTATTTTGCCCATTTTAAATTGGATTATGAGATTTTTTTCTGATAGAGTTGTTTGATCTTCTTATGTATTCTGATTATTAATTTCTTGTCAGATGAATATTTTCTGTCATTCTGTGGGTTGTCTCTTCATTCTGTTGATTGTTTCCTTTGCTGTACAGAAGGTTTTTAACTTGATGTGATACCATTTGTTTGTTTTTGCTCTGATTGCCTGTGCCTGTGTGGATGCCCTTCCTTTATCTTGTCTGATTATTCTAGCTAGGACTTCTGGTGCTATGTTGAATAATGGTGGTGAAAGTGGGCATTCTTGTCTTGTTCCAGATCTTAGAGGAAAGGCTTTCATTGTTTCCTCATTTGGAATGATCGTTGCTGTGGGTCCGTTGTATATGGCTTTTCTTATGTTGAGGTATGTTCCTGTATACTCAGTTGTTTGAAGGCTTTTTATCATTGAAAGGTTGTTGAATTTTATCAAATGCCTTTTTAGTATCAATTGAAATGATCATATGGTTTTGTCCTTCATTCTGTTTATATGATGTATCTCATTGATTAATTTGCATGTGTTAAGCCATCCTTGCATTTCTGGGCTAAGTCCCACTTGGTCTTGATGACCTTTTTAAAATGTGTTATTGAAATCATCTTGATAGTATTTTGTTGAGGGTTTTTGCATCAGTATTCCTCAGGGATATCGGCCTGTAGTTTTCTTTTTTGATGTGTCTTTATCTGGTTTTGGTATTAAGATAATATTGGCCTTGTAAAATGGCCAATATTACTCTATTACTCTTCTTACTCTATGTTTTGGAATAGGTTGAATAGGATAAGTATTAGTTCTTCAAATGGTAGAATTCAAAAGTGAAGCCATTGGATTTCAGGGTTTTCTTTGCTAGAAGACATGTCTTTTATCTCTTTACTTGTTATTGGTCTGTTCAGCTTGTGGATTTTCTCATGGTTCAATCTTTGCAGGTTGTGTCTGTCTAGGAGTTTTTTTCTAGATGTCTTCTAGATTTTCCAATATATTGGCATATAGTTTCTCACAGTAGCCACTAATGATCCTTTGAATTTCTGCAGTAGCAGTTGTAATGTCTCCATTTTCACCTCTGATTTTATGTGTTTGGGTATTCTCTATTTTTTTCTTAGTTAGTTTGGCTAAAAGTTTGTCAATTTTACTTATCTTTTCAAAAAAACAACTTTTCATTTCATTCATCTTTTGTATTTTCTTAATTTCAATTTCATTTATTTCTACTCTGATCTTTGTTATTTCTTCTACTAATTTTGGGTTTGGTTTATTCTTGCTTCTTCAGTTTTTTTTTTAGTGCTATCATAAATGGAACTATTTTCCTGATTTCTTTTTCAGTTAGATTGTTGTGTATAAAAATGTAATTTTTATGTGTTGATTTTCTATCCTTTATGAGCTTATTTTTTGTAATCTTTTTTTTTTTTTTTTTTTTGGTGGAATCTTTGGGGTTTTTGATGTGTAGGACCATTTCCTCTGCAAATAGAGATAATTTTACTTCTTTTCCAATTGGATGCATTTTATTTTTTTCTTGTCTGATTTTTCTTGCTGGTGCTTTTAGTACTATGTTGAATAGAAGGAGGGGGGCATCCTTGCCTTGTTCTGGATCTCAATGGAAAAGCTTTCGGGTTTTCTTCATTTTTATAATGTCCATTGTGGGCTTTTCATAAATGGTTTTTATTATGTTGAGGAACTTTCTTTTTTTTTTTTTTTTTTTTTGAGACGGAGTCTTGCTCTGTAGCCCGGGCTGGAGTGCAGTGGCCAGATCTCAGCTCACTGCAAGCTCCGCCTCCCGGGTTTACGCCATTCTCCTGCCTCAGCCTCCGGAGTAGCTGGGACTACAGGCGCCCGCCACCTCGCCCGGGTAGTTTTTTGTATTTTTAGTAGAGACGGGGTTTCACCGTGTTAGCCAGGATGGTCTCGATCTCCTGACCTCGTGATCCGCCCGTCTCGGCCTCCCAAAGTGCTGGGATTACAGGCTTGAGCCACCGCGCCCGGCCTGGAACTTTCTTTATATGCCTAAATTTTTGACAGTTTTTATGAAGAAAGTATGTTGGACTTTGTTAAATGGTTTTTTTTCCCCATCAGTTGAGATTAGAATGTGGTTTTTATATTTTGTCCTGTTAATATGATGTATGACATCAATTTGCATATGTTTAATCAGCCTTGTATGCCAGGAATAAATCCTATCTGGTCATGGTGTATAATTTTTTTGGTGTGTTGTTGGCTTTGATTTGCAAATATTTTATTGAGGATTTCCATCAGTGTTCATCAGAAAGATTGTCATAGCTTTCTTTTCTTGTGATGTCTTTATCTGGCTTAGGTTTCAAAGTGATAATGTGTTTTAATGTATTTCTTCTAGCTCCATTTTTTGGCAGAGTGTAAGAAATTTTGATATTAATTCTTGCTGCTGTTAAAAATTGTCTTTGATTTTTGACAGTTTGATTATGATATGACTTGAAGAGGATCTCTTTGAATTGAATCTGTTTGGGAACATTTGAGCTTCATAGATCTGGATATCTGTATCTTTTCCAAGACTTGGGAGGTTTTCAGCAATTATTTCATTAAGTAAACATTCTTTTCTCTGTCTTTTCTCTTTATGAAATTCCCAGTTGTGAACATTTATTTGCTTGATGGTTTTTTATAAGTCTTTACTCTTTTTCATTCTTTTTTCCCCTCTGGTTGAGTCATTTCAAAATACTCATCTCAAATTCACAAACTCTCTCTTCTGTTTGATCTACTCTGCTGTTGCAACTCTCAATTTTATTCTTATCTCATTGATTGAATTCTTCAGCTCCAAGATTTATGTTTGGTTCTTTTTTTTGACGACATGTATCTCTTTGTTGAATTTCTCATTCAGATCATTAATTGTTTTCCTGTTTTTATTGAATTGTCTATTTGTATTTTCTTGCATCTCATTGGAGTTTTTTGGGTGTTATTTTGAAATTCCTTTGGGTCAATTTATAAATTTTTGTTTCTTTGGGATCAATTACTGTATAATTATTGTGGTTCTTTGGTGGTGTCATATTTCCTTGCTTTATCATTTTTTTCTGTGTCGCTGTGTTAATTTCTGTCTATCTGGTGGTATAGTCACTCCTTCCAAACTTTACAGAGTGGCTTTTGTAAGGGAAAATGTTTAGCTGCAGATGGGCCTGAGGGTTCTGCTGTGGCAGAGTGTGGTGGCTCTACTTCTGTGTCAGTGCAGCGTTGTAGTCTCTGTGAAGCTTTTTCATTTGTGATTAATGTTAGTGATACCTGCAGAGCCTCAGTGGTCTAGGCTGAAGGAATTTGTGTTAGTGACAGTGGCTATGTAGGTTATTAGAGCAAGGGTTTTAGGGATTCTCCTGTTTTTGTCTTCCTTAGAGTGGGGATTCTTAGCTGAGAGGATCTCTCTTGAAGTTGGATCTGACACGGTTCACAGGCTGCTACAGTGGCACTGGGATCCACGGCACAGATGCTCAGAGTGGTCATGAGGTCAGGCTCTTGCACTCATTGTCTTCTGAAACTATTGTAGCACCTGGGACTTGAGGTACAGAATCACTCTCCAAGGCATGAGTGGATGCAGTTCTTCCAGTAAGCAAAGATTTGTTGCTCTAAGGGACAACCTGGTAGCTCAGGCCCAGGGGGTTGGGAAGCAGCTGTGATTCTTACCCATGGGAGCAGGGTACCACACTTGTATGGCTCCAACGAGGAAGAGGTGCTCCAGAGGCTCAGGCCCTGGGGTTGGGCACAACTACAATTTGGGACCTAAAACCAACAGGGCACAGTAGAAGGCTGGACTCCAGGATATGAGGAACCATGCAGTGGTGACTCTGGACTCCAGGATATGAGGAACCATGCAGTGGTGACTCTGGACTCTGTGATGGTGGGTGGGATATGGCAGTAACCCAAGCTTTAAGAGGCCAGCTGCAACAGCAGCAAGGACTGAGGAATGGCAATATACCGCTGTGGCTTGGGTCTCAAGTGGTGGAGAGAAGCACAGAGATGACTCCATTCCTTGAAGAGGTGAGGTGCCTTAGTAGATTAGACAGTAGACGGCTAATCTATTTCCAGGTAGATGGGGTGTGTTGTGGTTCTTGGGCATGCAGGGTGCGGTGGCACAGTTCAGCCATGGCTCTTATTCCCTGGTATGTGAGGCACTGCTAAAGTGCAGCTACGTGAGTCAGTAGAGCCTCTGGATTCCTGGCTATGTGGTGTCATGTCACCTGTGTGCTGGGAGGCGCGACTGCTCCAATATGCTGGAGGACCAGGGTCCCTGCAGGGGGAGGGTCTGCTGCCTCACCAATGGCATGGTGTTGAAGGAGACTTCTCTGGTGTGTAGGAGGCCAGAGGTCCCTGTGTGGCAGAGCACTACCTTGGCTGTGCCATGAGGGGTGCCACTTCTCCAGTATGTAGGAGGTCTGAGGTACCCAGGTGATAGGGTGCCACATCTGCTGTGGCTCTGGAGGCATAAATTCTCCAGTGTGCCTAAGGCCTGAGGTACCTGGAGTGGAGGGTGGGTATGCGTTGGCCCTGGCACCTGTTGTGAGACTGTTCTAGCACTTGAAGACTCTGGTTCCCTGGGAGTGGGGCATCCCTTCAGCTTGGTCCTAAGGGGAGGATACAGCGGTAACTGAGATAGGGATACGCAGTGACTCTGAAGTAGCTTGTCCCTAGGTGGTAGGGCTGATCCCCAAACGGGGGATGAGGTAGTGGAGCAAGGTGGTTCCTTTCCTTCCCTGTGCAGCTATTCTGGCTTTTTGTTATAGAATTTCTGTTGCTACTTTGCTGTTCTCATTGCTCTCCTGTAGTTATTTTGGTTCAAAATGTGGTTTTTGTGTGTGTGTGTGTGCGTTTTCTTGTGGTGGAGAAAAGTGCTAGGAGCATTTAGTTGGCCAGCTTGCTGATGTCACTCTAAGAAGTTTTATATCTTATACATTTTTAATACAATTTATTTCTTGAATTTGATATCTTTCATGCTATTTTATAGGGTATCATTAAATTTTTTTTAAAGGTCAGTATAACACTGTTTTGAGTTGGAGGATTTGCTGTATTACATTTAATGTAAATGTTGATTTCATTTATTTAAATTTACCATCTTACTATTTGCTTTCTCTTGGTCCCACTTACTGTATTTCCTTCTTTTGTGTGTGTGTTTTTTGGTTTTATTAGTTTTCATTTTTCTGTATTGCACATCTATTAGCTTCTAATTATATCTTGTTATTCCATTGTTACCCTAGGGATTACAACATGTGTCTTTGATATTTCAAAACTAATATAAATTAATTCTTTTACCTCTTCTCAGAAAATGCAAAGATCTTACTGCACCTCAACTCCATAAACCTCGCTTTTCACTTTTATGCTATTTTGTTATTTAATTTTGTATTTAATCGAGCCTTAGAAGACATTACTATTATTTTATGCAAAAATGGTTTATTTAGGTTTACCCCTAGATTTACTGTTTTTTGTTCTTCACTCTTTTTTGCATTTTTCAGATTGTACATCTACCTTAAGAACATATTTAAAAATTTCCTTTAGGGTGAGCATGCATATGCCCGAAAGTGTCCCATCTATAATTTCCTTTAGAGTGTGTGCTTTGGTGAAAAATCTTCTGTGTGTGTGTCTGAAAATGTCTTTCACTTACTTTGTTGAAAGAAATTTTCACTGGATATAAAATTCTAGATAAGCCATTTCCCCCCCCCCCCCATTCTGTATTTTAAAGAAATTTAATCATTTGGGGGTTTCATTGTTTCTCTTGAGAAATCAGATATTAGTCTTATTGATGGTTTTTTTTTTTTTTTTTTTTGGAGATAGGAGTCTCGCTCTGATGCCCAGGCTGGAGTGCAGTGGCACGATCTTGGCTCACTGCAACCTTCACCTCCCAGGTTCAAGTGATTCTGTTGCCTCAGCCTCTCAAGTATCTGGGACTACAGGCGTGTACCACCACGTCTGGGTAATTTTTTGTATTTTTAGTAGAGGCGGGGCTTCACCATGTTAGCCAGGATGGTCTTGGTGTCCTGACCTTGTGATCCACCCTCCTCGGCCTCCCAAAGTGCTGAGCCTTTAGGCGTGAACCACTGTGCCCGGCCTAGTGCTTTTTTTTAAAGGTGTAATAGATTTTTTTTTCTCTAATTGCTTTTGAGTTTTTCTTCTTTGTTTTTATTTATAGTTTTACCATGATAAACTTGTGTGTGTGTGTGTTTTGACTTGTTGCTTGATGCTTATAGTACCATTATCTCTTCAAAAATTACTTTTATTCTTTGTCTCTTCTTTTAGGACTTCACATTACATATAATCTTGAACTTTTGACTTTATCCCCTTTTTCTCTTATGCTCATTTCTGTCAGTTTTAATTCTTTCTTCTTTCTTTATTTTGAATATTTTCTTCTGACTTTTTATTTAGTAACTTAATCTCTCTTCAGCTGAGGCAAGCCTATTAAACCCACTCACTGTTTTCATTTTAAATCATTGCAAGTTTCACTACTAGAATTGTCATCTGATTGTTTTTAACTTTGTAATTGTTTATCAAAATCATCAATCTGTTTATCTGTGTCTCATGACTTCATTACCTAGATCTTCTATGTGTCTGTTTCGATTGTCTATTATCCCTTGCTTTTCTTGGACTTTGATCACATTGCTTTGTCCTACTATTTACTTTTGATTCTCTAGTTATTGTTGTTTGATGACAGAAAACCTACTTTATTTTCTGCCAACAAAATTTGAATAGATAATTTGAGGCCTAGGACATTGTTATGTATGAGAATATAGACATTTACTTTTTGTTATAGACTAGGGTCAGTAGCAATCGTGGATTATCTTATTATTTGTTATTGAGATACTTAATAAACTTTGGTACTGGATCTTGAGTATTTCTGATTCACCCTTACTGCGTGTGTATAGCCCTTCAGGATTCCAGTCCAAAGGCTAAGAGAGTGATTAATCAGGGACCCATTACTTGCAAGTCTCTCAACTCAACTCTTTTTCTCATTTAACCTTAAGAATCTGGTAAAAACTCTGTTCAGCTTCTCAGTGTCTCAGCTGCCTTTTCTGAAATGAGCTGATATTTCAGGGGAAAAAGTGATTTCAAAGGATAGACCATTCTCTCTGGGTTTCTTTCTTCTGCGTATTATTCTCATATTTCCTTATTACTTTTTAACTTCCCAGTGTTTTAAAAAACAATTATATTTAAAATATTCTTTCTAACTTTCTAGTTACCTTCATCTGAATTATCTAGTCTGTTATTTCTGGAAGTGAAACTCCTTAATCTTTTAATCTTTTTTACATATCCTATGTCATTACTATCTTTGCTATTTCCTTCCTTCTCTCTCTTTCTTTCTTTCTTTCTTTCTTTCTTTCTTTCTTTCTTTCTTTCTTTCTTTCTTTCTTTCTCTCTCTCTCTCTCTCTCTCTCTTTTTTTCTTCTTTCTTTTTTTTTTTTTTTTTGACAGATTCTCACTCTGTCACTCAGGCTGGAGTGCAGTGGTGTGATCTCAGCCTCCACCTCCTGGATTCAAGTGATTCTCCTGCCTCAGCCTCCTCAGTAACTGGGATTACAGGTGTGTGCCATGACATTTGGCTTATTTTTGTATTTTTAATAGAGACAGGGTTTCACGATGTTGGCCAGGCTAGTCTCGAACTCCTGACCTCAGATGATCAGCCTGCCTCAGCCTCCTAAAGTGCTGGGATTATAGGCATGAGCCACCCCACTGCACCCAGGCTATGGTTTCTAATGCACAAGATTTTACTAAGTTTTTCAACTGTTGCATGAGGCTTCTTTCACTTGCTACCTAGATATACATCTTATGAACATGCTTGTTGTATTAGTTTGGTTTTATGCTGCTGATAAAGACATACCCAAGGCTGGGCAATTTACAAAAGAAGGAGGTTTAATGGACTTACAGTTCCACATGGCTGGGGAGGCCTCACAATCATGACGGAAGGCAAGGAGGAGCAAGCCACATCTTACATGGATGACGGCAGGCAAAAAGAGAGCTTGTGCAGGGAAACTCCCATTTTTAAAACAAATTTATTTAAAATATTCTTATTTTATTTAAAATATTTTATTTAAAATATTTGTGATATTAAAAATATCGCAAGGATAGTGCAGGAAAGACCTGCCCCCATAATTTAATCACCTGCCACTGGGTTCCTCCCATGACGTGGGAATTGTGGTAGTTACAATTCAAGATGAGATTTGGGTGGGGACACTGCCAAATTATTATATTACTTGTAAATGGGCTTTGATCTAAATTTGGATATCCTTAATATTCTACTGAGGTCCCTGTAGACCTGAGTGAGCCATGGTCATATCCAGTTTTACTGTCATGCTGTTTTTTGAAACTGTTAGATAGTTGGGATGTTTTCAATTTGGGGTTTAATAGTACTAATTTGCATAGTGCACATTACATTTATTGTTTCACCTTTCGCCATGTGACAAGAGAACCTGTAATAAACAGTTATCATTTTATTTGGATTTCTTTCACATAGCAAATAAAACTAGTAAGTATCATCTATATACATTCTACAGTTTTACTTTGTGTTTAAAATATATCCACTGAGTAAAAAGTTAGCAGTTACTGAGTTCAGAGAGAGCTCAAAGTTTCGTATCTTTATTGCCATGCATCAAGAATGACTCTACATCACATAAAGTGCAACTGGTTGTCACACCTCCCTGGTGCCCAGCTCATTGGTGTAATTGCTGTATAAAACTTGCTAGTTTACCCAACTATCCCTTCTGCCCCGCTCCTGAGGACACAGCCTTTTGTATTGTCTCAACCCAGAAAATTGTGCCCACATAATTGTGCACTCAGTTGAATTGCTCATTGCCAGTTCCTTACATCAGTTGTGATGTCACACCTTGTTTTGTGCTTTCTGGAATTTGCTGTCAAAGTAAGATTGTCTCATAATTGCATGAAGGGCATCTCAAATTTCTTGTGGGTGTGTATGGTCCTGATTAAGAAAAAAATGTCCAAAGCAAAACTTAATAACAATTGTTGGAATTAAGAAGGTCTTCCGAAGGCCGCCTGATGTTTGTTTCCAGGGCTTAATATAGACTTTGTGACTCACTTCTTCCAATTGAAGTCAACATTCATGTTTTATAACTGGTTGACGTGTTGTGTTGTATTTGTGAATTCATAACCTGTTGTCAGAGAAGATGGTTTCATTATTTGAGTGTTAAGCTTCTCAGAGACTACAGCTGTTTCCCCCGCTTCAGATTTAAATTTAAAATAAAATTACCAAAATGATGCACATTCACTGTGGCAAACTTAAATATTGTACATATATAAAGTGAAAATAAATGGCTGCCTCTGTTTCTCGCCAATTTCACTTTCTACTGGTAAGCACTGTTAATCACATTTATTGTGTATTATTCTGAGGCTACAGTTGTTTATCATGCATTTTCTCAGTAACTAAAATATATCTTGAAAGCTTGTGGAACATATTTTTCTTTGAGAGACAAAAAGTTTTGGTTGCTGTCATATATGTCAACATTTGATGTGTTAATCTTTTGTGAATCATAAATATTTTTTGCTTATGTCAAATTGCCCACTGGAAGGGAAGAGTTATCATTTATAGTATGATGTCATGGAAAATATTTTCTATTAACACTTAATTGTGGTCATAAGCAATCAATATTGCATAGGCCTCATTCCGTGGGGGAAATTTCAGTTTATTAGTTGTCTAGATTTTATTGAGTTGAGTGTGATATGACTGCATGTTGTTTGATTGCTTATGGAGGAAAAAGTCAATTCTATTTTAGTTTTCTGTAGTAGGGTCACTATAAAGAATAAAAATGTAAACATTGATCCAGCTGTTTTTGAGAGGGTTGACCATTAATAGAATTTATAAGAATTCTGTGAATACTGCATTTAGAATAACATGATTATTGCATAGATTACAGCAGCAGTTATATATATAAATATGTAACATATTTCTTTAAGTGGACTTTGAAGCACCAGGTATTGTTAAAGATCTGAGGAATCAACATATTGAAAAGTGATAATACAATCTTTTAAACAGAATGCTTTTTCTTTTGTTTGACCTTTCATTAACTACTAATCTTAAAAGCCATTCTAATTTTTATTCTTGTTATTCTGCGATTTTTATAACCAAATACGGAGATTTAGGAATTTTTGGTATTCTAGTATTAAACGTAGTTGAAAATGGTATCCTGATAAATATGAATTTTTTAGTATTGGATTACATTTTTAACATTTTTCCGTTAGGTCTCAGAGAAAGAAAAAATAAGTACTAAAATACGCTTTCTTTAAAATAATTCTTATTAGGAGTTATGTCATCACTCAAAAAGCTATAAATATATGTCTTTAGGTTAAGGTCCACAACCTTCATTTAGGGCTGTTTTTACTTATTTTGGTCTTCCCTGTCTCAGGAAATGGCATCGCATTCCATCCAGCATCTTAAGCTGGTCACCAAGGATTCACCTAGATCCATTTCTTTACACCATACTTCCAATCCGTTACAAGATCCTGCCCCTTTAATTTCTGAAATCTTGCTCAATTACATTGACTTCTAATACTACTTTTCAAGCTACCATCTCTTCTCAGTGGGTTTACTGCAGTGGCGTCCATTGAAGTTGGTTCCTCTGCTCCCATACCTGCTTTTATCTGTGCTTCTCACTGCAGGCAAATTATTTTTTTAAATTGTCATTATGTTTAATTATTCCTCCAGGTTTAAAAATCCTCCCTGAGTTTCTTTTATTCCAAATCCCTTACCATGGTCTATAGTGCCTACATTATGTGGCTTTCTCTGTATATCTTGATTTTTTTTTTCCACTGGCTATTTTCTTTTCCCAAGATTTTACATTGCTGACTTCCTATTTCTTTAATATTTTATTATTTTCAGAGAACGAATCTTTCATCTCCTTAGGTAAATTTATTTCTTTGTATTTTTTGGATGCTATAGTGAACAGGATTTTTTTTTTTTTGAGTTGTTATATATAAAAATGCTGCTGATTCTTGTATCCTGAATTTTGATTTCTGCAACTTTACTTAATTTATTACTTCTAACAGTTTTTTTAGGGGCCTCTTTAGGGCTTTCTATATATAAGATAATGTCATCTGAAAACAGGGACAATTTAACTTATTCTTTCCTCATCTAGATGCCTTTTATTTCTTTTTCTTGCATACTCGCTTTGGCCAGGACCTTCAGTACTATGCTGAATGGAAGTGTTCATAGTGGGCATCCTTGGCTTTTTCCGATCTTAGAGAAAATGTTTTTAGGTTTTTACTTTTGAGTACTATGTTAGCTGTTGGCTTGTTGTATATGGCTTTTATTATGCTAAAATAAATTCTTTCTATGTCTCATTTATTGGAAGTTTCTCTTTTTATCATGAAAGGATGTTGAATTATATTAAATGCTTTTTCTGCTTCTATTGAGACGACCACATGATTTTTATTCTTTATTCTGTTAATGTGGTATATTACACTTATTGATTTACAGCTTTGTATTCTGGGGATAAGTTATAAGTGACCGTGGTGGTAATGATTCTCTTAATGTGCTACTGAATTTGGCTTGCTAGTATTTTGCAGAGGATTTTTACATCTGTTCATCAGGGATGTTGGCTTGTAATTTTCTTTTTTAGTAGTGTCTTTGGTGTCAGGGTACTCCTGGCCTCATAGGATGAAGTTGGACATGGTCTCTTATCTTCAGTGTTTTGGAAGAGCTTGAGAAGGATTGACGTTAGTTCTTCTTTACATGTTTGATAGATTTTACCAGTGAAGTAATCAGATTCTGGACTTCTCTTTGTTGGGAAGTCTTTGATTACTGATTCAATCACCTTACTCATTATTGGTCTGTTTGGATTTTCTGTTTCTATTTTCTGTTTCTTTGTGACTCAGTCTTGGTAAGTTGTAGGTTTTTAGGAATTTACCCATTTCTCCTAGGTTATCCAATTTGTTGGCATAAAATTGTTCATAGTATTTTCTTACAAGACTGTATTTTTGTGGTATCATTTGTGATGTCTCTTCTTTTACTTTTGATTTTATTTGCTTGAGTCATGACTCTTTTTTTCCCCTTATTTAGTCTAGCTAGCATTTTGTCAGTTTTGTTTATCTTTTCAAAAAACTAACATTGAGCAGAAAAAAATAACTCCTGGGTACTAGACTTAGTACCTGGGTGAAGAAATAATCTGCACATCAAACCTCTGAGACACAAATTTACCTATATAACAAACCTGCACATGTACCCCTGAACCTAAAAGAAAAGTTAAAAAAAACTCAAAAAACTGTTAGTTTCATGGATCTTTTCTATTGTTTTTCTAGTCTCTATTTCATTTATTTTTGCTGCCATCTTTGTGACTTCCTTTCTTCTACTGACAGTGGCTTAGTTTTGTTTTGTTTTTTAGTTTTTTGGGGTATAGTTAGGTTATTCATTTGAGATCTTTTTCTAAATGTAGGCGTTTATTGCCATAAAACTCCGTCTTAGAGCTGCTTTTTTGCATCCCATAAATTTTGGTGTGTTGTATTTCTGTTTGTATTTGTATCATGGTATTTTTTCATTTTCTTTTACATTTTTTATTTGACCTATTGATTATTCAGAATTGTGTAGTTTAATTTCCACCTATTAGTGAATTTTTCTGTTCATTTATATGTAGTTTTATACCTGTACGCTCTAAAGAGATACTTATTTTCTTAAATATATTAAGACTTGTTTTGTGGCCTAACATGGTCTGTCCTGGAGAATGGTCTGTGTATGTTTGAGAAGAATGTGTATTCTGCTGCTGTTTGATGGAATGTTCTGTATATGTTTGTTAGGTCCATTTGTTTTAAAGTGTAGATCAAGTCTAATGTTTCTCTATAGCCTTTCCATCTGGATGGTGTGTCCATTGTCCACAATACTACTATTGTATTTCTGTTTAATCTTTTCTTCAGCTCTATCAAGATTTGCTTTATAATATTTAGGTGCTCTGATTAGGTGCATATACATTTACAATTATTGTATCCTCTTGATGAATTGACTCCTTTATAATTATTTAATGACCTTGTTTGTTTCTGTTTAGATTTTTTGACTTATAGTGTATTCTCTCTGATATAAGTGTAGCTACCTCTGTTTTCTTCTAGTTTCCATTTGTGTAGAATACCTTTTTCCATCCCTTCATTTTTCAGTCTATTTGTGTCTCTAAAGTCTATTTGTGAGTCTCTTTAGGCAGCATACAGTGGGGTCATTAGAAAAAGTCTATGTAGCTACTCTATGTCTTTTGATAGGAGAATTTGTTTACATTTAAAGCATTTATTTATAGGTAAGAACTTGCTACTGCTGTTTTCTTAATTGTTTTCTGAATGTTTTATAGTTTCTTCATTCCATTTTTTCTCTCTGTCTTCCTTTGTGATTTGATAATTTTCTATAGTGATATGCTTTGGCTGCTTTCTCTGTCTTTTAAATATGCACAGGTTTTTTCTTTGTGGTTACCATGATATTTACATAAAATATCTTGTAAGAATCTATTTTAAGCTGATAACAACTTAACTTGGACTGCATACAAAGAGTCTACACTTAACTTCCCCTCCCATTTTACATTATTGATATCACAGTTTACCTCTTTAAATATTGTATATCCATTAAAATTATTGTAGCTATAGTTATTTTTAATACTTTTGTCTTTTGACTTTTAAACTAGAGTTAAAAGTAACTGAAACACTACCATTGTAAGTATTGGAGTATTTTAAATTTGAATATATTAGTACTTTTACAGTGAATATAAGAAATTATATACTTTCATATGCTTTTGTGTTATTAGCATTCTTTCATTTTGTCTTGAAGAACTGCTTTTTATATTTCTTGTAAGGCAAGTTAATGTGATGATATTCTTGGATGGCAGCACCCCCCTCCCCCCACATCCTGCCAGGACTTTGAGTTTATCATCTCGTTTTCTCCTGGTTTCTGCTGAGAAATTCACTGATAGTCTCATAAGGGTTCCCTTGTATGTGATGAGTTGTTGTTCTCATGCTGCTTTTGGCATTTTCTCTTTGTTTTTTCCTTTTGAGAATTTGATTATTGTGTGTTTCAGTAAGATCTCTTTATATTTAATCTATTTGTGGTTATTTGATCTTCAAGGATCTGGATGTTCTTTTTCCAGATATAGGAAGTTTTCTGCTATTATTTCTTTAAGTAAACTCCTCTCATCTCCTTCTCTTTTTTTCCTCCTTCTGGGACTTTCATAATGAGTAAATTTCTTTACTTGATGGTATCTCATAAATTCCATAGTTTCTCTTAATTTTTTTTCTTTCTTCTTCTTTTTGTTTCTCTGAGTGGGCAATTTTAAATGACTTGTCTTTGAGCTCATGATCTAGTTTGCTTCAAGATTGCTGTGGAATTATTCAATTCAGTCATTGTGTTGTTTAGATTAAGAATTTTTATTTTGTTCTTTTTGATGGTTTCTATCTCTGTTGAATTTCTAATTTTGTTCATGCAACAATTTTCTGATTTTGGTGTCTGTACAGAAGCTTGTCCTTTCCCCCAGTTTTGCTTTATATGATTTCAGCTTCCTGTGGTCAATTGCAATATAAAAATTGTAAATGAAAAATTTCATTAATAAACAATTCATAAGATTTAAATTGCATGCCATTCTGAGTAGAGTAATGAAATCTTCAGTGGTCTCACTTCATCCCTCCTGGGACATGAATCATCCCTTTATTCAGTATATCCATGCCATAGACGCAACCCACCCATTAGTTGCTTAGCGGTCATGTCAGTTATCAGGTTCACTGTCTCAGTAACCTGATAGTGCTTTTGTTCAAGTAACCCTCATTTTACTAAATAATGGCTTCAAAGTACAGAGTAGTGATGTTGACAGTTTGGCAATGCCAAAGAGAAGGATAAAGTGTTTCTTCTAAGTGAAAATGTGAAAGTCTCAACTTAATAAGGAAAGAAAAAAAACATACACTGAGATTTTTAATTTCTGTGATATGAACAAATTTACTCTCTGTGAAATTGTGAAGGGAAAAATTATGCATAGTATCTATAGGGTTTGATACCATCCTTGGTTTCAGGCATCTGCTGGGAATTGTGCAGTGTATCCTGCATGAGTAAAATGGGACTACTGTATTCTCTTGTAGCTCACTGAACTTATTTAAGATGATTGTTTTGTATTCTTTATTAGGCAGTTTAAAGATCTCCATTTCTTTGGGATTGTTTGCTGGTGCTTTATTTTATTCTCTTAGTGATCATGTTTCCCTGATCATTTATGATCCTTATGGCCTTAGTTTCTGTGCATTTGAAGAAGCAGACGCTTCTTCCAGACTTTACAGACTGGCTTTGGCAGGGGATTCCCTTTACTTAATGAGTCTATGCGGAGATTTTTGGTAGGCTCTCTGGCAGGGTTCATTAATGAGCTTTGCTGCTGGTGTCTTTTTGGGAGCTGGCCTTGTGACTGGGTCAGCAGGTGGGCTGAGCTGGTATCTGGGTCCCAGAGGCTAGCCTGTTGTCTGAGTTTATGAGTTTGAGCCTAGAGCCTGTATTCACTGGGGCAGACACTGACTTTGGATCATCTGTTGGGGGGCCTGGATCCTGGCTCCTCTGGGGCTGGCCTGGCACCAGGGTCTACTGGTGTGGGCCAACTTGATTGGGTCTGCAGGGGTGTCCCTAGTGCGTGGGTTCTTAGGGCTAGGCTTGGAACTTATGCCCATAGCAGCTGGTCTGGCACTATGGTGAGACTAGAGCCTAAGTCTGTTGGGGTCTGCCTGGTACTGGGATGGGTCTGGTACCTGGGCCCATGGAGGAAGGCCTGGAGCCTGTGCTTACAGGGGCCAGTCTAGTACTGAGATGCACCTGGAACCTGAGTTCCTGGAGGTAGGCCTGGTGCCTGCATCTGTGGGGCTGGCCTGTATACTGGGTCCATAGAGGATGGTCATGGCGTCTGGGTATGTACAGTTAGCATTTAATGTAACATATTTCCCCTAACTTACTGGCTTAAAAGAACATTTCATTTAGCAGTTTCAGTGGGTTGAGAGACAGGTGTGGCTTTGCTGGGTCCTTTGGCTCTGGGTCACTTGCAGGCTGCATTCTTCTCAAGGCTTGACTGCAATGACAAGTCATTGTCAGGATTCAGTTCCCTGTAGGTTACTGGACTTGAGACTTCAGTTTGTCACGACCTGTTTAAAGGCTTCTTTTGTTTCTTTGACATGTGGCCTCTCCGTAGAACATCTCATAACGTGGCAGCCTGCTTTATTAGAACAAACAGACAAGAAGATGACTGGCAAGAGAGAAGATGCTAGCAAATTGGAAGTCAGTTTTTTGCAGCCTAATAATAGAAGTGACACCTCATCACTTCTGTAGTGTTCTCTTTATTAGAGGGTTAGCCTACACTCAAGGGTAGAGGATTACACAGGTGCATGAATACCAAGAAGCATGGATCATTGGGACCTATGTCAGAAGTTGTGTAAGAGAAACATTAATATCAAAATTAAGAATAAAACTACCAAATGATCCAGCAGTCTCACTTCTGGATACATATCCAAAGGAAATCAGTGTCTTGAAGAGACATCTGCATACCCCATGTTCATTGCAGCATTATTCACAGTAGTCAAGATATGGAAACAATATAAGTATTTGTTGACCAAAGAACAGATAAAGAAATACACATACACACATATATACACCCAATGGAGTATTGTTCAATTTTTAAAAAGAAGGAAATTCTGTCATTTGCAACAATAAATGGATGAACCTGAAGGACATTATTCTAAATGAAGTAAGGCAGTTACAAAAATAAAATACTGCATTATTTCACTTAAATGTGGACTCTAAAAAGTCTAGTTCGTAGAAGCAGAGAATGGAATGGTGGTTGCTAGGGAAAGGGCAGAGTTGGGAGGGGTCAGGAAAATGGGGATATATAGTACAAAGTTTTCCTTATGTAGGATGAATAAGTTCTAGAGAGCTAATGTGCAGAATTGTGACTATAGTATTGGCAAAAATAATGTTAGCTAAGTAAAGTGATAGATATGTTAATTAGCTTGACTATAGTTATTTCACAATGTATATGTATATTAATACATGAAATTATGTTTCAATAAAACTGTTACTTAGAAGGAATCAAAGGCCGGGCATGGTGGCTTACGCCTGTAATCCCAGCTCTTTGGGAGGCCAAAGCCAGTGGATCACTTGAGGTCAGGAATTCAAGACCATCCTGGCCAATGTGGGGAAACAACATGTCTCCTAAAAATACAAATATTAGCCAGGCGTGTTGGCAGGTGCCTGTAATCTCAGGTACTAGGGAGACTGAGGCAGGAGAATTGCTTGAATTCGGGAAGCGGAGATTGCAGTGAGCTGAGATCACGCCACTGCACTCCAGCCTGGGTGACAGAGTGAGACTGTCTCAAAAAAAAAAAAAAAAAAAATTGAGAAGCAATCTTCCAAATATAGTAACTCTGTATCATCACATGTATTAGCTATGGTAGCAAAGTTGCTGATGTCTAAATACTTTTGGATATTGATTTCAGTATGTGGTTACTTGGACTGCTTTAATTTTGATAGGATTCTAGTAAGAACAGCCTTCTTTTCTGAAATATAGAAGTCATTTAACTCATTGAATTTAATCAGAGAAATTTTAACTACTCATTTATTGTCAGTCTTCAGTAGATAGCAAGCTATTGAAGGCAGAGGCTGGGGATACAGTATAAATCTGAACTCCCCCAGAACTTAACTACTAATAGCCTACTGTTGACAGGAAGCATTAACAATAACATAGTCAATTAACACATATTTTGTATATGTATTGTATATTGTATTCTTACAATAAAGTAAGCTAAAGGAAAGAGTTATTAAGAAAATTATAAGAAAGATAAAATATGTTTGTCATTCATTAGGTAGAAGCTGATCATCAAAAAGGTATTCTGCCTTCAAGTTGAGCAGGCTGAGGAGGAATTGGTCTTGCTCTCTCAGCAGTGGTAGTGGCAGAAGAAAATCCACTTATAAATAGATCTTTGCAGTTAAAATCCCTGTTGTTCAAAAGTAAACTAAACTTTTGCTCACCTAAGTAAACTTATGTTTATCTATTTATTTTTTAAAAACTTGATTGAGCTATAATGCACCATAAAATTAATGCTTTAAGTGTACAATTTAATAACTTTTTTCTTTCGTACATTTACTGAGTTATCCAGCCACCTCCCTAATTCAGTTTAGAACATTTACATGACCCCAATAAGGTTCCTTGTCAGGACTTTTCTTGATTCTTTCTCGTATAAATAATTGGTGACAAAAGATTTCTTATAACAGAGCTGTGTTTATTGCTTCTCTTATACGAATACAAATGTCTTCCTTGTCCTTCTGTACGAAATATAGACATTGTCAATAGTGTAAATTTTATTTAGTGGGCTGTATAATGAAATACATGAGATGTGTTTGAATTTATGCAACTTTTAGTAAGGAAAATTTTGTGTCAGAGAGAAAAATTCTTTCATGTTTATTTTAGAGAGTCCCAATTAAACATTTTCAGTTTGACTTTAGTTTTTGATCTTTTATAGCTTGTTTTATTTTTAGCAGATCACAGTAGAAAAGATTGACAAGCTAATGTAAAGCCCTCTTAATTATTCACTACAAATAAACATCAGTACCTTCATAGGCAGGTCATTCTCATGGATAATAAAAGTAGAAAAGAACTAATTAGATCGAACAATTTATCATTAATTGGCCAACAAATGCAATTTTTAGCATAATTGGTATTTTCATTCTAACTCACCAGAGGGCACTCTTTTCTAGTGTATTGCTTTTAACTTTGATCTACTGAATATTATCTCATACCTCAAAAAATTTGAGCCAGTTATTGGGATCCAGATGTAGATCATTTGGAGATCAATGATGACTTCCTTTTCTAACTTTCAATAAGTTTTTTGGCCAGCTATTTCATTTTAGTGTCATTAGACAGGGCTTTGCAAACAAAACAGTCTTAAATGCTTCAAGCAGTAGTGTATCTGCTATAAAACTATCTTCTCAATTTAGTCTGTTTTGCTTGCTAGCTCTGTAATGCTGCTGTTTCTCTGAATTCTTATTAAGGTTTCAGATCGGGTGGAGCGGCGGCTTCAGGAACTAGAGAGAGAGATGCGCACAGAAAGGGAGCTGGTGGAAAGACGCCAGGATCAACTGGGACTCATGTCCCTGCAGCTACAGGAGGTTTGTGAAAAGCACTTTCATGGAATGTAAATCTTGAATTTGGATATTTATTTAGCCTTGTTAAAATGGTTATTGCATGTGACAGTATAATTCAACCCATCTGAGAAGTATTAATATCACATATTGGTTGTAGTTCAGTGTGTAGAATCAGACCTCCCTGGTTTCATACTTGCTGTCCATGTGACGTTAGTTGGGCAAGTTTCTTAACTTCTCTAGGTGCTAGTTTTGTCTGTGGAAAATGGAAATAATAATACTATTGACCTAATTAGAATAGTGCAAGGATAAATGAATTAATGCCAGTAAAGCTCTTAACATACTGTCTGTCATATGCTCAGAAAATGTTAACTGAAAGTATAATTATTCTGATTAATTTTTCTGGGCATAGACTAGACCAGGGGTCATTAAACGATGGCTCACAGGTCCAATCTGGCCCATCGTCTATTTCTGTAAATAGTTTTATTGGAGCACAACCACTCCTATTCATTTATATATTGTCTGTTGGTGCTTTTGTGACACAGTGGCAGAGTTGAGTAGTTGTAGCCCACAAGAATATATGGCCCACAAGGTTTAAAGTATTGGCAGGTTGGCCCTTTATAGAAAAAGTTTGACAACTCCTGAATTAGGTTATTATCAAACCAATTTAAAATGGAGAATAGTTACCCTTTAGGTACTCTTTTTAATGTGAAATTTCAGACATAGATAAAGTTGAAAATTTAGAATAAAGAATTTCTATACAACCTTTACCTAGATTCCCTTATTATTCATATTTTACCAGACTTGTTTCATCATTTATTCTAGATACATCCACATATATGTAATTTTTTTGTGAAACATTTTTAATTTGCAGACATGATATACATACTTATCTGTGAATCTTAAAGTCAACTGATTAAAAAATAAATTGTTTTTCATCTAAATAATTTGATATGTATGTTTTCTTTTGTAGTTACAGTATAACAATCAAAATTAGGAAATTGAAGTCAATAAAATACTATGGCTTAATCTATACATTTTATTCAAATTTTGCTACTACAGTAGTGTCCTTTCCTGATTCAGGATAAAATATAGGTTCACACATGGCATTTAGTTGTCATGTCTCTTTAGTTTCCTTTAATCTGGAACGGTTTTTCAGTCATCATGAGTGATGACTTCTCAGGGCGTAAACTATTTTGTAGAATGGCTTTCATTTTGGGTTTCTTGATGTTTGTTCATGACTAGATTCAGGTGATGGACTTTTGGCTTGAAACTTAGATAATTGGAGTTATGTCCTTCCCATAGTGTCATCTTAGGAGTCATAGAATGTTGGTTTGTTACATTACTGGTGAAAACTGAACACTTGGCTATCGTGTTGCCTACTGGGTGGGTTTATCCACTGTAAAGTTACAATTGTTCTCTTAAAATTATCTATTTTATAGGATAACTCTTTGGGACTTCAACATATCCTGTTTCTATTGTACTTTTGCTCACTAATTTTAGCATCTATTATTGACTCATCTGAAACAATTACTACTATAAGTAGTGCCAGATAGTGATTTAATATGATTCGTTCTACATTTATAGAATCCTACTCTAAGAAAGAACTTTTTATTATGTGCACTCATGGATTCTTATTTTATCATATTGGTTATATTTTGTGACTTATCATTTATAATATTGATTTGTTGAAATTCCCTTTAAATGTGTCTTTGGTCTACACATAAAATATAAAAAGTAGAAACAGCAAGAAACCCAAAAGATTCAAAACAAATGGAAATTATTTTCATTTATGAAATGATTTTTCTAAGAGTTCTAAAAATACACTTGTGTGTGCTTGTAGCTCATTAACCTTTATTAATCGACAGATTTTTTAAAAGTTTTTTTTTTCACTGTTAATTGAAAATTAGGAACAAAAATTGCAACACTGAAATTTAATGTAAGCTGATAGAAAAATCTGCTTTTGTTTTCTGAAATTCCATTTCCTTCCATTTCACAAAAGAAGGCATAACCTTTTAAGTTGGTAATTACTTTGAAGAGGATATGTTGTTGAATAATTAGATACAGCATGTGGGTAGGCTTTTTTTTTTTTAACCTTGATTTTTATACATTTGTTCTCAAAGCAAATTACATCTGGTGAGCATAAGAATAGTACTAAAGAGACAATTGTTCTTTTCTGCAAGAGAAAATTAGAGAAATTTTCTGTACTTATTTTCTTCTCTCTTTGCAGAATGCACAAAATTACAAAGAAAGAGGGAGCGAAAGATTGATTCCCACCCCTTTTCTTAAGACACCAGAGCCTGGGTATTTGCATTGTAATTGTCAATTTGACTAAAAGCTTCAGCTGTGATTTGGAATTCCATCTCTGACAATACAATAGGAGATCACTATTGATGAGAACTGTTTAATTTCATATTTTGTCATTTTAATATAAGCAGTGACCTATACATTTTTACAGAGTGGTTTTAGATTATAAACAGTAGTGGAAACTAGGAAAGATTAAGCTGATGTATTTTCCTGCTCCCATGTTAAATGGCTTAGACTGTTCTGGAAAGGTCATGTTTAACGAGAGGAAATACTTTCCCTTCTTTTTGATTATTAAAAATACTTATGGAAATTCCTATACCATATGATAATAGTAATCGATGCATTTTTTTTCCTGTTTATGGTGAGAAATTAAATCTATAGATGAGCAGGTGGGCCTGAACTTTTAGCCACTGTGCTCTTTTGCCTTCTTAAAATGTATCTTCCAATGTTGATGAAAAATATGACATTTAAAACTTAAGACATTAAGAGTTTTCATTTGAAATTACAGGATGCAGAGATTTGAAGGTATAGTATATTACAGGGAGGCGGTCTGTGATTTCGGCAAAAACCTGCTGCTTTTTAGTCATCTCATGGGTCCTTAGGTCCTCAGAGCTTTACCTCTTCCCATTTAATGAAAAAGCACGTTGTTAATCATTGGAAATTGATCAAGGGAAAGCCATTTTCCTTTTCTTTAGAGTTTTTAAAGAAGTGTTCACTCATTTCTGTTTCTTATCCTGATTTGAACAAAAGGGCCATGAACGCCCAGGAATCCACTTCCTTTTTTGAGCCTCAACTACTCATGTGCTATTGAAGTCACATGAATGCAGGGTTTTCTTTATTTAGTAAGGACCTTCATATCTTGTATTTTAAACAACCTGGTTTGGTATCTCATAGAAGTCTCTTCTTTAAGAGAGATGAGTATTTTATATGAGTTGTGTGACAATAATATTCTTTTAATATTATCTTTTTAAAATTGTAGATGATACTTTGAACTTTACTAAATCAATTCAAGTTTTTTTTTTTTTTTTTTTTTGAGGCAGGGCCACTCTATTGCCCACGAGTGCCACGGCATGATCTCGGCTCACTACGGCCTTGAATTCCTGGGTTCAAGAGATTCTGCCACCTCAGCCTCCCTTGTAGCTGAGACTACAGGCAGGTGCCACCATGACAAGCTGATTTTTTTTTGTTGTATTTTGGGTAGAGACGGAGTTTTACCATATTGCCCAGGCTGGTCTCAAACTCCTGACCTCAAGTGATTTGCCTGCCTTGGCCTCTCAAAGTGCTGGGATTACAGGAGGGAGCCACCATGCCTGACCTAAATTCAAGTGTTATTAAGCCTATACCCATCAGCCTTTTCTATGTACACAGTCAAGTATGTAACATTGAGGTAAATTATCTCACTATAAACTCTTTTGATGAGGTGCTTGATAGTATCCTAGCTTTGATTGGTTAGTTTAGTGGAGTAGGGGTAGGCTTGGTGGGTGCTAGTGTTGAGAAAGAGGTATTTAGACTGTAAACACAAGCTAAAACCACTTTTTTGCAGGTCCAATATTTACATAAAATCCTAGATAAAAATTTAAACTCCTGATTTGCATCCTGAAAATTCCCGACTCATTTTTTACTGGCTGTTTCATATACATTGAATGTTATTTCTTCATCTTGAGTGGAATTACTTAAAATGAAAAACATGTCTGGGCATGGTGGCTCACGCCTATAATTCCAGCACTTCGGGAAGCCGAGGTGGGCAGATCACTTGAGGCCAGGAGTTTGAGACCAGCCTGTCCAACATGGTGAAATCCCGTCTCTACTAAAAATACAAAAAAAAAAAAGAAAAGAAAGAAAAAAAAATTAGTGTGGTGGCGCACACCTGTAATCCCAGCCACCCGGGAGTCTGAGGCAAGAGAATCACTTTAACTTGGGAGGCAGAGGTTGTAGGGAGTTGGAATTGTACCACTGCACTCCAGCCTGGGTGACAGAGTGAGACCCTGTCTCAAAAAAAAAAAAAAAAAAAAAAGGAAAAAGAAAAACATGAGATAAATGCTGGACACACACACACACACACACACACACGCACACTCTTCAGAGCATTTTTTTTTGAGTCAGGGTCACACTCGCCCAGACTGGAGTGCAGTGGTGTGATCATGGCCCACTCAGTCTCAACCTCCCAGGCTCAAGTCGTCCTTCTACCTCAGCTTCCCAAGCAGCTGGAACTACAGGGCACACTATTACACCCAGCTAATTTTTGTATTTTTTGTGAAGATAGGTTTCGCCATGTTGCCCAGACTGATCTCAGACTCCTGGACTCAAGTGATCCGCTTGTCTCAGCCTCCCAACCTGCTGGGATTACAGGTGTGAGCCACTATGCCTGGCCCTCTTCCGAGCATTTTATAGCATATTAAGTCACTAGTTTCTCCCTTATCTGCATCAACAATATTCTATGCCTACATATGATCTAGATGCCTTAAAATTAAGGGATGTCTCATGGGGAAGTCTGTGGGATAGGCAAGGGCATGGAATCTTAAAAGACGATGGTGAAGATGAAGTGATAAATTAAGTGTTTAAGTTAGGAGCTCAGCTTAGTGGCTTTTAGTCTGTTCTGAGGGACAACCGGGTTATGTGAAGCGCATCCATAAAATAAGGCCATATGAAGAAACATTAATCAATACTTTTTTTCCAACATTTTTCTTCACTTTTTTTTTTTTTTTTGAAAAACCTAATGATGAAGTAGCTATTCATTTTTGTCCAGAAATGTAATTGTGACCCCAGAGATACTGAGTAGTACAGATACCACCTAAGAAAAGCCTCAGGTACCCTTTATTAATGTTTTTAGTTTGGACTCATTAAGGGAGAAGCTTCCATGAAACCTAGGATATTTTTCTAATGTGTTCTTCATAGCTTTTGCGTCTCCCTTGAGGCTTCTGTGATATTTCGAGTATCACACAGCAGGGGAGAATCTAGTCAGGCAAATATTCTAACCTGGCTTCATTTACCCCTTTTCCTGCACTTCCTTTCCACACTCCCCTACTTTGTTTGGAGTCGGGGAGGCCTTTCCAAGACTGGCAGATCTTGGACTTACCTTTATTTACCTTTTCAGGGTTCAACTGTAAAACTTTCATTTGATCATTCACTTTGCCTCCCTCTTGTTTTCATAACCAGTGCCCCCTTTTTTTGTAGTCATCTCCTACATTTTTGCATAGAGTTATTCATATTCATATTTTGCATACAGTTATTCCTAAGTTTTTCTTTCCTATGATATTGTTAGATGTTTTAAGTGCCCATTAAAATCACCCTCACGTTAATCATCCCAGCAGCCTCTCTAATCTTTGAGAAAGACCAATAGATTTTATAAGTAAATGAGAGTTTAAAAGTCAAACACAATCCTTTGGAAAGCAGGAGGAAAACTCAGAGGATGTACTTTATTGTTCTTATTCTTAGGACATAAGCTCTAGAATTGAGTCCTTGGGCAGGACTGTGTGAGCCCCATGGGGTTCGGTAGGCAGAGAGTAACACAGGCAAGGCCTCAGAGCCCTCAAACCACCAAGAGACTGAAAGCACTATCACAACAGGACAACCACACATGTACTACTTCGTTGGAAAATGCGTGTAGCAAGTGAAAATCCTAAAACTCCTACTCCAGTGTTTATTCTTCACGGGGTAAAGTTGTGTGTGTAGTATAAATCGGGGCTTATTTTGAGCCACACTTTTTATTCTTTTAACCAACTCTAATGCCACAGACTATTTTTCTTCTTTTGTAAAGATGGCATTTTTTTTTTTTTTCTCTCACTGTCCGGTTTCTGGTAATACATATTATGTGAGAGTTTTGTCCCCGATTATTTATGTTACTGATTCTTGATATGTTGTCTCTTTTTATTTTACCTATTTTGAACACTTTGCATTTCTAGTATTTGAAGATAACACTTACTAAATATTTGTTTAATACATTAAGTAGTGACCATATTAATACACTGTTTTGGTCCTATGTTTAACTAGGTTTATTTGTCACGTAGTTCTTTTAACATTTCATTATTAAATATTTAGTATAAAAGCATTTTTTTTTAAAATTTATTTATTATTATTATACTTTAAGTTGTAGGGTACATGTGCATAACGTGCAGGTTTGTTACATATGTATACTTGTGCCATGTTGGTGTGCTGCACCCATCAACTCGTCATTTACATCAGGTATAACTCCCAATGCAATCCCTCCCCCCTCCCCCCTCCCCATGATAGGCCCCGGTGTGTGATGTTCCCCTTCCTGAGTCCAAGTGATCTCATTGTTCTGTTCCCACCTATGAGTGAGAACATGCGGTGTTTGGTTTTCTGTTCTTGTGATAGTTTGCTAAGAATGATGGTTTCCAGCTGCATCCATGTCCCTACAAAGGACACAAACTCATCCTTTTTAATGGCTGCATAGTATTCCATGGTGTATATGTGCCACATTTTCTTAATCCAATCTGTCACTGATGGACATTTGGGTTTTTTTTAATATAACTAAATGTGATCATGTGAAATATTCAAACATTCTCTTACAATACAGGCTTATTTATTTATTTACATGGCTGATTTTTTCCTACATCTCTTCCAACTCTGTCCTTTCATCATGAACCACTTCTTTTATCCCCTAAAAAAAGAAACTAGTGTTGATGGCCTGGAAGGTATCCCTTTATATTTTTCTTTTTGTTGTTAATTACCTGGACTGATGTATATAGACTATATACACCTTTGCATATATGGGCACTTTTTGGTCATGTATTCGTTTTTAGAAAATGAGATCACATTTTGTATACATTTCCGCTTCTTGCTTTTTCCTTTTTTTCACCAACGCTTTCTGGAAATTCATCCAACTAGCTGACGTGGTTCCAATGTAATCTTTTATTGCCATTGGTAGATCTTGTTTTTCCAGAGGTTCTGAAACTGCATCTTGTTCTGCCAACAATGATTGAGTGTAGCTCTTTCCCCCACATTCTTACCGGAAGTAGTGGTTATAACTCTTTAAGTTTTTGCCACCTGATGAGTATAAATTGTTAACTCATTTTTGTGTTTATTTGCATTTCTCTAGTGAATTTGAGTGTCTATTCACACATCTCTTGGCAGTTTGCATTTGTGCTTACATAGAATGCCTATGTATGACTTTTGCTCATTTTAAAATATTGGATCATTTGGGATTTCTCTCTTTCCTCCGGAGATTTTTTTTTTTTAATAGGAGAGAGGAAGGAATCTAATTCACTTTTTATATGACTCATCAATTGCTTCAGCAGCATTTTTGAATAAAAATTGGTTATTTCCACTCTAATTTAAATGCCACATCTGTTGTATATCTAGTTTCCTACAATATCTGTCTGGTCTCTACATGCTTTGCCGTTGATTTGCTTGTCAATCCCTATACTAATATCACTCTTTCTTAATGATTATAGGTTTTATTATCTTTTGGTAAATGATAATGAAAATCTCTTGTCCTATTCCATGAAAAATCATGCTGGCATTTTGATTACGATTGTATTAAGTACAGACTAATTTAAAGAGAAGGTCTTTTCTAATATTTTCCAATAATGTTTTATAACTGTCTATATAAATTTCTTAGATCTCTTTTGTTAGACTTATTCTTAGGTACTTATGGCTTTTCTTTCTATTTGGAATGGGATTTTTTAAAAAATTGCATCTCTAATTGGTTATTTATAGTATACAGGGGTACAACTGGCTTTATATGTGGTTCTTGTATCCAACAATTTTGCTCAGTGCCCTTATTCTTATAATTTCTTAATAGCTTTACTGACATACTATCTTGGTGTATAGATAATCATACCATTTGAAATTAAAGGCAATTTAGTCTCTTTCTTTATAATTCTTCTCTTTTTTTTTTTTAATCTTAATACACTGGTTAGAACCTGAAGTCTAGTATTGAATGGAAGCAAAGATAGCAAGAATTCTGTGTTACTTCCATATTTATATGATTCTTAAGTGTTAAATGCTGTTGTGTGGTGTTTGCCCTGACTTTTTAGTGCTAACCTTTGTCACATTAAAAACATTGCCTTCTATTCCTAGGTTGCCAAGAGATGTTTGTTGTTATTTATTTATTTATTTTAAAAATCATGAATGGGTTGTGAAATTTTTCAAATATTCTTGCTGTGCACTTAACTTTGGATATTTAAATATATTGATTTAAATATGGTTGATTCCATCAATAGATATTGAGCCCTCCTTGCATTCCTGAGAACTTTATTTGATTATAATGTTTTGTTTTTTTAATACATTGCTGAATTAATTTGCTATTTTTTTCTTAGGATTTTTATATTTGTGTTTATGATTGAGATCAGTGTTCCTTGCACTGACGTTTTTGGTTTTAGAAGCATGGTGACATTAGTCTCATAAAATGAATTAGGTGGAAACCTTCTTCTCCTATTTTGTGGTTTAGTTTTGTGTAAGAGAGGGATTGTCTATTTCTTGAATGTTTGTTGAAATTTGTGCCTGTTATCTTTTTGATGCAGCAGATTCCTAATTTTTTTAATGTTTATTGGCTTGTATAGCCTGTTTATTAAGACAATTTGGTAATTCATGTTTAATGTCTTGCTAGAAATAGTATTATTTTATTAGTTTTCTTTTTGACCAGCTTTGTTTATTGCTTCATTAACTTCTGCTCTTAACTCCATTACTCTTTCTTTCTCTTCATCTAAAGGATTATTCTGTTTTATTTTTTAGGCTTGAAAATTGAATGCTTGATTGATTTTTCTGTTTTTTAAAATAAGTAATGAAAATTTAACCAAATTAACATATGCTTTGTTATACTTTTATGGTAGTTTTTTTTCAAAATCTTTTATAATTTGTTACAATTTTCTCTATAATTCAAGACTTATTTAGGAATGTCTTTTGGTATTTTCAGAAATGTATGTATGCTTATTTTTAAATTCTTTATTGTTTTTAATTTAACTCCTTTGAAAGTTGTTGAAACTTCCATTTTGACCTAAGTCTATGATCAATTTTTTGTAAGTACTCCAGAGTAAGAAACAAATATTTTTCTGTGTTTTGGATGCAGAATTGTATGTGCTTGTACATGTCGTACATGCATACATACACACATATACATTTAATAGATCATTTGTGAATTTTGTTGTTCTGTTCTTCTGTTTTCTTAATAAATATATCAGTCTAAAGCTTCTCATAATTATAAAGATTATCAGTTTCTCCCTGTGATTTGTGTCAGTTTTCTTTTATCTGTTTTGTGCGTGTGGTATCTCATGTATAATTAAATTATTTCTTGGTCAATTATTTAAAAAATATTACCTGGTGTGCCTCTTGATTTTAACATTCTTAAGATTACCTTATTCATGGCATATCATTTTCCCCCTTTAATCTTTCCTTAGTATTTCCATTTTTCCATGTTTCTTACAAAATACCTTATTGCTTAAGTTAAAAATAACTTTATCTTATAAATTAATGGTTACTTTAGTCATTTTATACTTTCTGTGATTATTGGAATATTTTAAAGTGTTTTTATCATATTATTTTTTAAAATTTCTCTTTTTGTTTCTTTTTCCCATTTCTATTTGGAATGGAATATGTTATATATTCATTTTGATACTTTCTGTTTGCTTTGGAGCTGTAAATTATATTTCTGTTCTTTTGATAGCTGTTCTAAAATTTTAAACATACAGTACTTATTAGTCTAAGATATCTATGTTCCAGCTACATTGTGTTTGTTTCAGTGTCTTACTGGAACATTTTTCTTCTGACTCGGTATAACTTCTCCCTTCTCATTCCTCAGGCTCAATTGTCACATCTTTAGGGAAAACTTTCCTGTTCCTCCTCCCCTTCTAAAATTGCCCCTTCAGCTCCATTGCTCACTATCATGTATCATATTACTCTATTTTTAAAAATAGCATTTAACACAAACTATAATTATTGTTTGTGTGCTTGTGCTATTATATGCCTTTGCCAAAGAATGTAGACTCCATTGGAGGGGCTTTGTGCATCGCGTTTACCCTGGTTTCTGCAACATGTAGTACAGTGTTTATCACACAGAGCTCACTGAACAGGTGCTAAGGAAATTGATGTTTCCAAATGTAAATGATTGTTCAGCTGCATATAACATTCTTGATAAATTTCACTCCAAGAGTTTTATACCTTGTGCTACTCTACTGCTCTCATTCCTGAAGACAGAAAGTAAAAGTTAAACAATTTTAACTTATTTGAAGTTTAATTATATAGTAGTTACAATGATATAATCAAAATTCCACAAACATTCTTCAGGAATTCAATCGTAGTTAAATTAAACATAATTCAACTCTATAAAAATAACGTTTTCATACAGTGGGTTGCTGGTTTTCAAACCATACTGACAACTTAATAAAGACAGCTGGATTTTTGATATCTTTGTGTTTAACAAAGTTTGAAAAAGAAATTTAGAATGGAGATGCCCAGATACATGCACTGTACATGTAGGCCTCTGTGATATATTAATTATGGATTTCTGAAGAGTGTTAATGTAGCTGTGTGAGCGTGGATAAACTGACACTTCATGGAACTGTTTCCTTTGTAAGTTGACAGCAAATGCTGATTGACTTTGGTTTTGAGACACTGCAAATAATGGACAGAAAGAATTTTTAAAAAGACTTTGCAGATACAATTCCTTTTTTGTGTGTGTTTTTCTGAATGCTTGTAAGGGCAAGCTCTTTTAATTTAGGTTTCCACATAATTTGCATTAAATATTTTAAATAAATTGATACAAGTCATAGAATACTTGATAGGGAATTACTACATGTTTTGACCACTAGTCGTCAGTATTGAACCATTAATTGTGACGTAGTAGGCAGTGTTTATTAAAGTTGGCCAAGTTTACTGAAAAACAATTATTTACAGTGTGTATACTCTCAACTCTTAGGGCTTTCTGAAAGTGTACTTGGCACTAGCCTCAGAAATGAAAAAAATCTAGTTATTTAACTATCCGTTATTAAAAATTTAAATTTGAAACGGTGTTACTCTCCACTATTAAAAAGTATGACACATTGTGTATTTTATGTGAAGACACCTGCTGTATTTATCGTGAAAACTGTCGTTTCTGTGCCTTTGTATTATAGTTTCATGCTTCCTCTTCAGGGTTACAGGTTTTTCCCTTCTTCCTTCCTCCTTCCCTCCTTCCCTCTATGGAAGAAAACTATATCTAGTAAAACAGGTTATAATTTGATATGAGCATTTATTTCACGGGAATCATATATTCCCATTCCCTTTTCCACTTTTAATATTTCGAAGCTGTGCATGCAGCATTTTCCAAAAGATGCTTTCTCTAAATATTCATCTTATATAGACCTAAACCTCTTTCTCCTAATTATTATTTTCTTGTTTTTGCTGGTGATTTCCTTTTGTACACTGTTGTCCACCCACCCAATTGTATTTATTTTCTATTGGTGTTCTGTCAGATAGTGTATCCAACAGATAGAATATCCTTTGCCTGTTTTTTTTCTTTAGTTGTTAGAAAAGCATTTTTTTATAGCTCTCATGACTCATTGCATTTTTATAGCTCTCATGACTCATTGCATTTCTACTTAATTTGTATTTCTATTAAGTACCCCAAATCCCTTTTTACAAAATATTAAAGTTGTGGTATTAATTATTTATTGCTCAAAAAACGAGTAACTGTTAAGGTTATTTCTAATATACGTTTGTCCATACTGTGGTCAAGTATTAGGATAGTATTTAGAACTATAACCTTATTATCTCATCATTTAATGGATCTTGTATGGTTATGAGAAAAAGTTACAGTTTTATGTTTATTATGCGAGAATGATATCCTGAAGCTTTCCACACCAGTGTTAGTCTTGGATGGGGAATCAAGTTACAGTGATGCTGTGATTCAAAGCCACAAAGTGTGGGCGAACTTGGGTCTCTGGAGCTCCCAGTTTCCAGTTCTTTCTCCTCCTGACCTGTGAACTTGTTTGGAAGGTACAAAATCTTACCCTTTTTGTGTGGTTTATTGAAATAAGTAGCTCATGTATTTCTTCTTAAACATTTAGATAACCGTCTTGATAAAATAATTTGTTTTATATTTTAAAACCTTTATATGTTTCCTTTATGTCCTTGCCTTTCCTTTTCTCCTGTTCTATACACCAAGTCTATCATTAAATTTTGTCAGCTCTATTTTAAAAATATTTTTTTAAATTGGAAACTATTCATCTCCTACCACTACATCTCCTCTCTTGCTCGGGCTAATGCCATAGCCTCCTTGCTTCCATTCTTACCTCCTTGTGATCTTTTACAGAATCAGATAATGTCACATCTTTCTTCAAGACCCTTCAATGGTTTCTTTTCTTTTTTTTTGAGACAGTCTCACTCTGTTGCCAGGCTAGAGTGCAGTGGCATGATCTTGGCTCACTGCAGCCGCCACCTCCCGGGTTCAAGTGATTCTTATGCCTCAGCCTCCCGAGTATCTGGGATTACAGGCATGTGCCACAATGTCCGGCTAATCAATGGTTTATTTATAGAAATAGAGCCCCTCTGATCTGGTTTCTGAATTCCTCTCACCCTAATTTTCTTTCTTTCCTCCTTTTTTTTTTTTTTTTTTTTTGAGATGTAGTCTCCTTCTGTCTCCCAGGCTGGAGTGCAGTGGCACAATCTTGGCTCACTGCAGCCTCTGCCTCCTGGGTTCAAGCGATTCTCTGCCTCAGCCTCCTGAGTAGTTGGAAATACAGGCATGCACCACAACACCCAGCTAATTTTTTTTTGTATTTTAAGTAGAGATGGAGTTTCATCATGTTGACCAGGCTGGTCTCAAACTCCTGGCCTCAAGTGTTTCTCCCGCCTTGGCCTCTCAAAGTGCTGGGATTAAAGGCGTGAGCCACCACGCCTAGCCCCTAATTTTCTATCGTTGTTCCTCTTGCCAACTGTAGGCCAACCATCCTGGCCGTCTTGCTTTTCCATGGATATACCAGGTACCTCCTCCTCCTGGACATTTGCACTTTCTGTTCCCACAGCTAAGAATTTTCAGCTCTGAAACAATTGTACAGTTTGTACCCTCATGTTCAGAACTCGACTTCAGAAAGACCTTATTGACTATCATAGATAAAATACTCCTTCACTCCTGAGCCCCTTGCACTGTTGTATGTTTTCTTAACACTTTCGTTATCTGTCAACCGTCTGTCCCTTGACCAGAATGCAGGCTTTATGAAGGTAGGGACTTACCTGTTTTGCTCGTTGCTGTATCCCCAGTACCAAGACCAGTGCTTAGCATAGAGTAGGGGCCCAGTAAGTGTTTCTTGAAGGAATGAATGAATAAATATTGCATACTATATAGTAACTATTCATTCAGTAAAATATTCATTTGGCCAATACTATCATGTACCTAATACCTATACATTCAGGTACTGTGCTGGGGACTAGGGATTTAAAGATACCTAAAATACTGTCTCACCTTTTAGGGACTCCTAGTTTAGTTGAGGAAATAGAGATATTAACTGTCATTGTAATGCAGTAAGGGCATTATTCCACATTTGTGTAGTCTATAGAATATCTCAGAGGGGAAATAATTACCTCTACATGGCCCCTTGGGAAACGTTTGGGTGAGAGAGGTGGCATTTTTGCTAAGACTGTGTTTTTACATTATTTTAGGAAATTCTTCATGAATGTGATTCTGCCCCATTGCTTGTTGTTACATGTCAAGCACTTTACCAGTCAATGGCTGAAACACATAAATTTTGACTATCATTTTGATTCAAACTATTGCTCTTCGTCCTATCATCATACATCATGCTAATTATTTTCTTCTTTGTATTTGTTACTTGTGGTAACAAATAACAATTTTTTTCTTTGCAAGGATGAAATAAACGCTGTTCTCTCTTCTCTATAAGACTGTGAGAGAGCCATTAATGTCAACATGCTGATAAAAAGGAAATGGATGGTGAAGAACGATTGACTATTATAGGATTTAGTTTTCAAAGGCGTTTGAATGCTATTTGACACAGCTTGAAACATGCAGGTCTGAGATACATCATGCTCTTCAGTCGCCTTTTTAGTCTTTTTCTTGATTTCCATCCTTGCCCCCTTATTCCACCTCTTACAGATGACACTAAAACACTTTTAATATTTTTTTCAGTGAAAGATATTTTTCCCCCCAAAGCTTCTATAGAAGAGAATTCTGAAGAGACCTTGGAGGAGGTCTCTTTCAACCTTGTACTTGATATTTGAATTTCCATTTACAGAGCAAGCTAGCTTCTTAGATATTTTAGAGTGTCTCCACAAGCTATATTATCTTTCTAGTATTGGGAAATCGTTGGCTGGATTAAAGAATATTCCAGTTTCATAATCTATTTCAGTGGCCTAGTATTGAATAATGATAAAACAATAGTTGAAAGTTTAGAAATGTATCCTACATCATAGAAGTAGTAGCATGCCAGCTGTTAGCTTTTGAATTCATTGAAGGGTGCAGTTTTATGAGATGATGTATAAATGTAAGTTGTCGTGAAGTTCTTATTATCTGATTTCTATATAATTAACATGTCATGTCTTCTGAAGCTTTTTACTTTATTAAGAAAATAATACTAAGGGCTATTAATTATTAAATGCTTGCAGTGTACTTTCTGCTCCATTCAGTCCTCATTTTAACGGTCTTTCTCCAAAATTCTACCATGTATGTTATCTTACACTTTCTTATTTAAGTATTTTTGTAAAATGTGTGTTTTTCAGGATGTCTTCCTGGGTTGATAAATTTGCTTATAGGTTCCTTGATCCTACCATCCTATTAACCATGAGCTAGTCCCCATATGATTTTTTTGTTCTTCTTTTCTCTCTTCTTTCCCCACTGGAAACTACTGGGATTATATTCACTTTCTGGGTTCTCGAAGAGTCATTACTTATTCTATTATGGCCTCTGACTTCTTTCTTTATTCTACTTAGTATTTCAGCATATGTGTAAGTGTTCTTGTAAAGCACTGGTAATTCTATTGGGGAATAGTAGAAGTTTATACGATAGATAAATACTCTTATTGCTACTGTGAGTTGTGTTTAAGCCTGACACATATTTTATGTTCATACCACATATTACTATATCTCAAAGTATGTTTAATCACTTCTACTTTGCTATGTGTACTTATATGTTCTTGCCAATGTTGTCATTGTAAATTATAACAAATAAGACTAGCATGAATCTGTGTGAGTCACTTTTTGCAGCACCATATGCAAATAGACATTTAATGCTGTTAATGCTATGATGATGATGAAAAATGTCTGCTGCTCCTGTTGACTGAACAGCTGCCTGACAATAGACTGAGATTTTCTGTGTGCAGGACTTGTTCAATTTCTATGTTATGCTTTTCTTGAAGAGTGGAATGTTTCTGTCTATGTTTTCAGTGAATTTATGCTAGGCCATCTGTTTATAAAGCCCATTTCCATCATTATCAATTAATATTTATTGGGCAACTACTGAGTGCATAGTAATATTGTACAAACAAAAACCATTTTGCTACAGATAGACTTATTCATTGACTTAGTACTGTTTTATTTTTATTAGAAAATAGTGAAAAACAAAAAAATCCTCCTAAATCCAAAGGCATAAAATAACATCCTCTAACTCTGGACACTGAAAGATGTTGTATATTTACAGAGCTTTCTGTTCAAAGATATACAACTTGAGAAATTCTAAATTAAATTTCCATGATTATCTATGATCTTCTATTTGTCAACAATCCTAACTCAGTGGTCCTGCATTTAGAAAGTCAAATGAAGTATTATATTACTGTGGATTTCTAATAAAACTATGCATCTCTTTTTGAGAGCAAACTACTCAGATAAAAACAGACCTTCTACTAGGAGCATTTGTTTTTTGATTTTGAAGGAAATCCTGGAAAGTGCACTTGTTGGGCTCACATTTAACTTTACTTGCAAGATTTTTATGAAGTTAAAGATTGCATAAAAATATAATCTGTTCCAGTAAAAGCAATGGCATGTTAGGGAATAATACTCATTACCATTGTTGCTTTTGAATTAAAGAAGTTAAAAGACTTGTATGTCTTTTTAGCATACTGGCTTTTTTATGAAGTAATTAAGGTTTTGTTTTGCAGATTGGCAAGTTTACAACATTTGAAGAATGAAATCCTGACACTAGTCAACAGGGGTTTTATCTTTGAGTTATTATTGTAGTCATGGTATTGAATTTTTGCAGATTCATTCATAATCTCTGGTCTAGTTAGCCTTCTGTGAGGCCCTTGGCTAGGTTTAGGGTAAAGATTGTGTCCACGAAACAGAGCAAAGGGAATTCGTGACTGAACCCTTGACCTTGTTTGGGTTCGTTGACACTGGGTGCCCTAAACAGTGGTAGATTCCGTAGGTATGGGCATAGTGGAACCAAGAAGTTTGTTTGTTCACTGGGGAAAATAGGTCAGTAAAAAGCATCCATCTCTTCCACCAAGATAATTCCTATAAGAGCCCTTGTGTATTTTTGGGATTCTTGAAATAATAAACATCTTATTAGAAGAGAAAAAAAAAATCTAAGCCATTCTTAAAATAAAACCTTGAGCTTTATGTTTAAATACCACAGGTATCTTTAAGGAATGTTATTAAGGATTACTATTACTATCAGAAATAGTATTTAACTTATGATCGATCCTACTTAACTACATGATATTGGATATTACCCTTTGAACAAGAGGAATTGTTGTGTTTTGTGACTTATGTGCTTACCATTTCCATCTGGAAAATACACACAGTTCAATTCGTACCAAGATTTTTGAATTTCTTCCTTACTTTGATATCCCTTAAGTTTGTGTGGTATCATAATAGTTTCAGTATTGAATTCCTTTTGGACTTCTATCAAGCATTTCTACTTTTCACCTACCAAAGTGTGTGGTGTGTGTGGTTTGTTTTATTTTTTATTTTTTTAGTTGTAGTTGTTGTAGAATTTCCTTTCCTTGGTCATGGCTGAAAAATAAATTTCTTTGAACAATTTAAGTAATATCCACTTAGCTATTTTTAAATTAGATATTGGTTCAGGGATTTAGAATATGAATGCATTGTTTTTTTTTTTTTTTTTGCCTTGAAAAGAAACTTAATTTTTTTTGTTTTGGTTTTTGTTGGCACAGATAATCCCCAACTGGATGAACTTAAAGGCTAAAATTTTCCATTACTTTAGCTAGTTCTCATGGGGGAGGAATCTCTAACTTGATTTGGGAAAAGCATAATTTAGAAATTCAAAGAACATGACAAAAAAAGTATGTGTTAATATAAATGAGTAGTACATGTTCTGAGCAATAAAATCCTGCTGTATTATGCATATAGAGTCCTTTTAAATATATGTATTATTTTATTAATGTTTGATGCCTTTGGACCTGTGTTTCGGCAAAGTCCAAAAAGAATTTTTGAGATAGACATCAGATTTCCATCTTAAAAAAAATTTTAATTAAATAAAGTTTCCATGATAGTGTTTTATACATACTCAGTACTAGAGTTAATGGAGTTTTTGCTCGATTGAAAGTGTCCTTAACGCTACCTTAAAATTTTAATATACATAAATATAAACAACATATAACTTCAGTTTATAGCTCATGTGGTCTAATTTGGATTGGAATCACATTATATTCTGTTAAGCTTAAAATATTTGTCCACTGGCTTTTATTTTCTACCCATGTGAAGAGTTTAATTACAAAATATAGTAAGAACAATGATTTTCTAGTGTTTAGTGATATAACTTCTTCATTTTTTATTGTTACTGGAAAAAAATCTGATTTGATAATTTGTACCTTCAAGTAAATGATGTTGACTGTTTAATATGAGCACATACTTGTTTTTCTGTAGTGTTGTTAGTTTACCAGTAAATGATCTACAAGTTCTTGCCCTTGTGACCAAAGGCGTGCAATTGTAGCACTGCTGAGTGATTAGGATAAGTTGGGATAGGTTATGTTTATAATTTTTCTCCGGAAATTTCATTGGCCTGTGTGGGAATTAACATGTGATTTTTATTTCATTCCCATGCCATCATTCTTAACCAAGCTTGCTGGTCCATTTAAAGCAGACAAAGGGCCTTTAATTCCCTATTTGTTCTACATCTTGGAGTGTGTTGTCTGTTAGAGCCTCTTGATAAACATGCTTGTTGTCAATGTGGTAGAGATTTTTATGGTTAAGTGAGAGGTCTACAAACATTTTTCTTTTCCCCTTTTTACTACTCTCTGAAAGGAAAAGCTACATTTTTTTAAAACTATATATAACTATGAGAGTTTAGAATCGCCTACTTCTAAGGAAATGCAGTAGTACAATACACGATACAACACACTTAAGGGAAAGAAGAAAAATTGTTGTTATTAAAGATTTAAATGTGCCCCGGGGACCCTCTATTAAGGCTCAGTGTTGTTGCTGTGATCTTGAACATGTAAAAGACAATCTAAATCCTGGAGCAGGGCACATGATAGCTTTTAGCTAAACTGCTCTTAGGAAACAAACAAGCTTTCAAGAACAAAATAATGTAATTATTGAAATTCATTGACATGTGAATTTTTTTTCTTCTTTTATAACTGCTTTTACTGGGTCAGTTTTAATATAATTCTAAGTTGCTTGTTTTAAGTCAAATGGAAAAGAAATCCAGTGCAGGCTTACACCCTTAAAAAAAGGTAGTAAATTAGTTAACGTTTATTATTAAGGTTTAAAGAAATGGCTTGTAATTTTGATTTGGTTAATTTAAAAATGTCTCTCTTTGAGTGTTGTTTGTGTTTTCAGTGTTTACAGGTGCATCAACATATATTTAATGGGCCTTAAGTGTTAGCTTTTCCTTGTCTTTCGTTTTAAACTAAATAATGTAGAAAAACCGATTCAGTATTCTAGGCTAGAGTATTGCATTTGTGTTTACTTGTTTACTGACTCATGGTATATAGAAAGCAGAGCTAGTGTTCAAACTTAATGGCATTTCTAGATGATATAGTGGAAATGTAGTAATTTGCTTTGGATTGTTCCTTAGTATCTCACTTTTGCTCCTTATTGAAAACAATAGAATTTAAGTTATCATTCACAAAAATTTTTTAAAACTTATATATACTTAGAATAAAAGGAGAAATTGAAAAAAGGAGACTATTAAATACAGTTTTAGGCAGCAAGTAGAGCTATAATAGAAAAGTACATTATTTTGGAAAATCAATATGATAAATAACTTATTAGATGTTGTAAGGGGAAAGCAAGGAAGAAAGGAGTAGCACAATATTATTTTAGCAAATTTCTAAGTATCCAAGAGAATTAGAGTTTCTTTTATTCAACCAACTTAAATATAGAAGTTTTGATTTTTTTTTTTTAATTTTTTTGAGGATCTCACTCTGTTACCCAGTCTATTATTGTTACCAATAATAATAGTTGCATTTTATTGCACATTTGCTGGGAGCCAGACATTGCTTTATGTGCTCTGCAGATTTCAAACCATTGAGTTTTCATCATTACCCTTTAAGTTTTGTATTATTATATCAATATGAAGAAGCAGTATACTCAGTTGTTAAGAGGCAGGCAGCCATAATCTGTGTCCTGTCTCTGTCACTAAGTAGGTGAGTGACGTTAGGCAAATGATTCAACTCCTTGTGCTCCAGTTTCCACTTTAATAAAATGGGCTGGGAATAATAATAATTCATAGAATCATCATGAGGAGTAAATGTATATTTTGAATATATGTAATATATTTATTTATTATATGTAAGGAGAAGAAGAATGCCTGGACATACTAAACACTGTAAAAGTGTGATAATATTGTTATTCTCAAATCAAAATTATTTTTCATTTTGTTGATGCTTCTCTGCCTCATTACTCAATTTCTATTTGAGAGTAGGAATTATGGCAGAGGGAGCTGAAATTGATTGAGTATACTTGCATCAAAGCACTTTTTAACATATTTTGCTGTTTGCCTAAAAATTGGTTTTCTGTTGATCTTGTTGGAAAAGCTTCTGGCAACTTGGCTTTTCACAAGTCGTATGGACTTTACACATACCCCTTGCTAAGTCTAAACACTAAAATTGTTAAAAATATTTTTTAAGCGAATGGAATGCATTTCAGATATTATGAAAGACACTTCCAAGTATAATTTTCCCCTTTAAGTTTAATTTTGTTTTAACGTAGAAACAAACCAAACACTTTTATAGTTAACTTTTGAAATGTGTATTTTCTTAAAGTTCTTTTTCCTCATTTTATTAAAGAGGGGAAACAGTAGAAAAGAATATTTGTTTCCAAGAAAACTGTTAGCTATCTAGGCCCTCTAAATAATGTAATAAAATTCCCAAAGATGGGGAAAAAAAGGAAATTAAGTGAATATTAATTAGGATGATCAGGAATTGCTTATTGTTTATATTTTGTTCCCACTGAAGTGTTCTTAGGGTTACAGTGAATGAGCAGGTTGTAATTTATAGATTTTGTGTAACTTATATCCATGTCTTCCTCAGCCCTAATACATAATAAATTCTAGTAGTGACTTTCAGTTTTGTACATATTTTGGAATAATTTTTTTTTCCCACCTCTTTCATTCTAGGCACTAAAGAAACAAGAAGCTAAAGCAGATGAGCATGAGGGGGCAATAAAAAATAAGCTAATACAAACTGAAACTGAGAAGAATCAAGTAAGATTTTAAAAGTTATCTTTCAAAGAATAAAGTGGTTTGGGGCCAATGGTATTTGTTGAGTGCCTTGAAAAGTGTCCCCAGGATCCTTTAGAACACTGTGAATTCTTTATCTTTCTATGTGGAGTCAATTGGTTCAACAGCTCTTCTGCTTGCTAGGACTTACTCTTGGAAACAGAGAAGCAAGTTGTTTGCTACCTTGTCATCTATGACCACTCTGCCTTCTGAGAGGTGAATTAAACTTTACCTTTTCTTGTTGGAAACATTTAAAGAACTTGACTTTGTTGCAGGGTTAGAAAAGACCTGTCATTTGGAGACTGAATATTTTGGTTATATTCATTTTCATTATAGTGGACAGATACAGTAAGCAGCCCAGTTCTGAAAGCATTCTCTATTTCTATTCAATTAAATTAAATATCAACGACCTTTGACCTATGTTCATGTTTATGAACTGTGTGTTCATGTCTGTGAGCATGTAGAGCTTAGCACTTTAGAGTTAGAAAGGAATTCAGAGGCCAAACAACTCTTCCTTAATTTGTGAATAAGTAGATTTAAGGATGAGCTCAAAGTAATGGAAGATGAAGTGAAAATTTGCCCTGTTCTTTACTCCATATTGCTTTTTTCTACCTACCATTGCCTCTTTTATTTTATTTCACCAACTCATGTAAAGGCAGCTTCCCTGCTGCTTTCAGGGTAAGCGAAGTATGTTAGGTCATCAAATTTGCCCTTTGGGAGTTGTGATGTTGAAATTACACAGGGATTATGACCAATATGGGCTTTGGTTGATTTCAAAGTCATTTTGCTTCAATTATGATTTCTTTACTCTATTTCTCCATAGAGACTAAAGAATAGGTCAGACAGTATTTTATGTGGATTCTGTGATCCCCACATATACTTTACTTTTTAAAAAATATGACATTTGTTTTATGAGCCACATGTATAATTTTAAAAAAATTATATACTGAGATTTAAAGATATATTTTGAAATAATTATAGATTTATAGGATATTGTAAAACAAGATGCACAGAGAGGTCCCATGCACCCAGTTTCCCTCAGTGGTAACATTTTGCATAATTGCCATTCAATAGCAAAACCAGGAAATTGTTGGTGCAATCTACTTAGTTTATACAGATTTCACCAGCTTTATATATACTCATTTGTGTTTTGTGTGTGTGTGTGTGTGTGTGTGTGTGTGTGTGTGTGTGTGTGAAGTTCAATCCATTTTTATCTTGTATAGATTCTTGTTACCACTACCACCATCAGGATACAGAACTGTTCCATCACCACAAGACTCTCTCATGTTCTTTCATAAGCATACCTACCACATGTGCAATTATTAAAGGATTAATATACAGATAGCAGTTGTTCAATTGAAATGATAATTTAGAATAAGTACTACAAATCTAAGCACTTACGAGCATCTTAATATAAATGTGCGATTTTTATAAAACTACCTTAATGTTACAGAATGCAAATAAGTCTAGCACATATAAGGTCTAAATTTTTAAGAAACTTGTGTTCTATCCTATTATATATTTCAGCTTGAAATCATCTAGGCATGTTAGGAGTTTGTAGAATATTTAGTCACTTAACTGGTCACATTTTTTTTTTTTTTTTTTTGAGATGGAGTCTCGCTCTGTTGCCCAGGCTGGAGTGCAGTGGCGCGATCATGGCTCACTGCAAGCTCCGCCTCCTGGGTTCACGCCATTTTCCTGCCTCAGCCTCCTGAGTAGCTGGGACTACAGGCGCCCATCACCACGCCTGGCTAATTTTTTGTATTTTTTGTAGAGGTGGGTTTTCACCATGTTAGCCAGGATGGTCTCGATCTCCTGAACTGGTCACATTTTTTATCGATATTTATCTCATGGCAGTATCATTAAGGAAATTTTAAATGTCTTATTCTGAATTTAGACATTTAAAAATTTAAGGAATGTCTTATGAATATTAGAAATATTAGGAATGTAGGAAATCACCAATTAAATGAAACTTTTGGGTTATTGGGTCCCTGCCGTTTTTATTCTGATTTAGTTAATTTGACACTACATTTTCTAATTTAAAGAAAAAAATTGCCTTAGAATTTAGATTAAAGTGATTTAGAACTGGAAGGGATCTCAGAGACTGTTTAATATAAAATTTTTATTTTAGAGATGACAGAACGGAGGCCTAAGGAGAAGAGACTGGGACTGACTCACAGTTGAGATGAAACGTACTAGATCCTGACTTCCTGAGGCCTGGTCTAGTTCACTTCATGTTGTACGATTAACGTTATTTTATTTTTTTTTTTTGAGACGGAGTCTCGCTCTGTCGCCCAGGCTGGAGTGCTGTGGCCGATCTCAGCTCACTGCAAGCTCCGCCTCCCGGGTTCCCGCCATTCTCCTGTCTCAGCCTCCCGAGTAGCTGGGACTACAGGCGTCCGCCACCTCGCCCGGATAGTTTTTTGTATTTTTTAGTAGAGACGGGGTTTCACCGTGTTAGCCAGGATGGTCTCGATCTCCTGACCTCGTGATCCGCCCGTCTCGGCCTCCCAAAGTGCTGGGATTACAGGCTTGAGCCACCGCGCCCGGCCGATTAACGTTATTTTAATGGAAGTATTGATATATGTTCATAGTGAGAGATTTATTCTTTTATGTTAGCTGTAAATGTCTTCTGAAAACTTTTGCACTTTTCTCCTTTTAAACTGTGCCCATAATAATTTAGTTATCTTCTATTCCATTGGACATTTTTATTTATCCTTTGTTGAAACTCTAGCTTGAACAGGAATTGGAGCTATCTCGAAAGTTATTGAATCAATCTGAAGGCAGCCGAGAAACACTTTTGCATCAGGTAAGTCTGTGCAAGTTATTATAATATACTTTTACATTAAATCAGGATTGAGTAGCTCTATTTAAATGTCTTTGTGAAAGGAAAGAAAAAAAACTAGGTCTAGAAAAAAATGTGTTCCTAAGGAATGTATATTAGCACACTAAGCAAAAGATAAAATTCTTTCAGGGAAATTCAGAGAAAGCTAGTACAAACATCAGCCAAAGTCCCCACTGTGTTGGTGTATCTTGCTGATTGCTGCTACAACTTACTACTTATCTCTCTTAGCATGAGCAGTGTAAAAGTAAGACTGAATGTATAAGATAAAATTTTCCCAGGAGCTTAATTTTATTCCAGGAGGCATTGGGAAGTAAAGGAAGAAGTAAACTACATAAAACAGACCTTTGCATGTTTATGTTACTTTGAATAACATTATTGTCTTTAATTCATGTTTTCAAGATACTGCTTGACCCTTTTAAACCAAAGATAAGGCTTATTTTATTTTATTTTTTTTGAGACGCAGTCTCACTCTGTTGCCAGGCTGGACTGCAGTGGCGCAATCTCGGTTCACCACAACCTCCGCCTCCCGGGCTCAAGTGATTCTCCTGCCTCAGCCTCCCGGTAGCTGGGATTACAGGCATGCGCCACCACACCTGGCTAATGTTTTGTTTTTTTTTAGTAGAGACGGGATTTCACCATGTTGGTCAGGATGGTCTCCATCTCCTGACCTCGTGATCCCCTGCCTCGGCCTCCCAAAATGCTGGGATTATAGGTGTGAGCCATCACACCTGGCCGATAAGGCTTAATTATTAAGTATAACATTTTGCATTCCATCAGCCCATAATGGGAGTTTGGTGCTTCTGATGTTTAAAGTTCAGTAACTTTAAATAACCATCTTACATACATTGAATAAGGGCATATGGGTTTCTAACTGCCTCTCTGTCTGTGTGTAATACAAACTGCAATTACACTTCCTTCTGTTTTTTTTTTTTTTTTTTTTTTTTTTTTTTTTTTTTTGAGACGGAGTCTCGCTCTGTCACCCAGGCTGGAGTGCAGTGGCCGGATCTCAGCTCACTGCAAGCTCCGCCTCCCAGATTCACATCATTCTCCTGCCTCAGCCTCCCAAGTAGCTGGGACTACAGGCGCCCGCCACCTCGCCCGGCTAGTTTTTTGTATGTTTTAGTAGAGACGGGGTTTCACCGTGTAGGCCAGGATGGTCTCGATCTCCTGACCTCGTGATCCACCCGTCTCGGCCTCCCAAAGTGCTGGGATTACAGACTTCCTTCTGTTTTGAAGTGTGTGTTATATAACTCACCTTCAGAATATGCTAGGGGTAGGCAAAGATGTCAGGCATTATAGATGTTCAGAAGGAGTATTACATTTTGACAATTGGTGCTGAAAATACAAGATAGCACCTGTTTTACAAAATCTTTGAAAATATTCGCTGACTTTGTTCTGCAGCCAGTGGTCACATGGAATTAATTTTGGCAGAGTTCAAACTTTCCTTTTTAGAAGTTTATATTTGTATTTAATTCCATTCTGATTTGTTTGGAACTCTGACTTATAATCTCCAGTTTCAGTTATGGAAGCAAGATATTTCTTTGTTTAGGTTGTCATTGTGATTTTAGCTGAATCTTTTTGTCACTGTTAACTTGTTTAATGGTCATTTGGAAGTACCTGCTATGGGCTAGGTAATTTGGCAGTCTAAGGATAGAAAGATAAATCAGTTTCTGACTTCAAGGAGTTTAGAGTTTATTCAACAGCATCTATTACATATTTATTTTGAGCATTATTTTAATATCAAAATATGCTAAATCATGATCATTTATCTTGAATTTGACAACCAATAGACCATGTTCACATGAAAGCAAATGGGTGAAAATAGAAAAATATAAAAACGTATAATACTTAATTGAAGTTGATTTGGGTTAATAGTAATGGAGTAGACTGAGGACAAAATAAGTGATTAAAAAAAAATCCGATCACATTCTTTGCCACAATGGACACAGAGAAGGAAAAACCATGCATTTATTCTTTGTGGAATAAATGAGAGGAATGAGGAAATGGAGCAGGAAACCGTTCCACTATGCTTGGAAGGAGATTAACCTGGATTCAACTTGCGTTTACAATAGCCCATTTGAAGTAGGTCTTTTACTGATTGTGAAAACTGATGTTTGATTTTTGACGATGTGTTTAGGTAGAAGAACTGCGTGCACAACTTACGAAAGCAGAGGGTGATCGAAAGGGTTTACAGCATCAAGTGTCTCAGATTTCCAAGCAACAGTCAAACTATCAGGATGAACAAGGGGAGGACTGGAGATTTAGGAGAGGTAAAATGTAGATTTGTACCTAATAATGTGATAATTTGTGTGGGGGCTTTTTGGTCTTTCTTAGAAAATACTTTTCATCCTCAGAAATTGCGTTCCTTTGTGATGCTCATGTCATACTGTTTCTTGATCTATTAAAAAGTTTCTGATAAGTTGATAATAATTTAGCATCATCCCATTTTAATATCTTCCCTGCTTGGTTCAAACCCATTTGGGTTATTAGACCTGCTTAACCATGGATGGTTTTCACTTAGAAGGAGCCTGCAAAAGCAGTAGTTTTTCCAGCCTCCTATTCCCATGCCCAAATATATGTGCTTATGTGTATGTATGTACCAGTCTTTGTACTTACACTGTAAATGTCGCTCTGTCTTTCACATTCTCTTATCTCAGTTTTCAATATAGGAGAAATTAAAGTTAATACCCTATCTTTTTTGTGATCTGGAGTTGGTGACAAAAATTAATTACAACTCAGTCGTAGCCATGAGCTGTATCACTGGCTCTTAATGTGGATTAGGAACACTTTGTGTTTGAAAAATATTAGGATACCTTCTCAGTGGAGGTGTTAATTTAAATTATGGAATTTAATGACTGGATGTATGTTCAGGCTTAATACTGATAATATTGAGATTATATAATGGTTTCTATTAGGTGAGTTCACATTGCTCAGCTTCTATATTATTCCAATAATGAGGCTTCCTACTCAAATGCTCAAAATATTGGTGAAATTTTTTTAAGTGTTTGATGTAGTATTAAATTCAGGGAAGGTAAATATTGCCCCAGGCTTTCCAAATACATCTCCATATGTTGCCTAAGCTAGAATTTCCACATTGCCAGAAAATCATCAATGGATGACAAATTTTGGCAAACCTATTCTAATATACATATATATATATATATATATATATATATTTTTTTTTTTTTTTGAAACAGAGTCTCGCTCTGTTGCCCAGACTGGAGTGCAGTGGTGCAATCTCAGCTTACTGCAAGCTCTGCCTCACGGGTTCACGCCATTCTCCTGCCTCAGCCTCTTGAGTAGCTGGGACTACAGATTCCCGCCACCACGCCCAGCTAATTTTTTTTTTTTTTTTGTATTTTTAGTAGAGATGGGGTTTCATCGTGTTAGCCAGGATGGTCTCAATCTCCTGACCTCATGATCTGCCCACCTCAGCCTCCCAAAGTGCTGGGATTACAGGCATGAGCTACCACGCCTGGCCTCTAATTAATATATTTTCTTAGTCTGTTTTGTGTTACACTAAAGGAATACCTGAGGCTGGATAATTTACAAAGAAAATAGCTTTATTTAGATCACAGTTCTGTAGGCTGTACCAGAAGCATGGCTCTAGCATCTGCTTGAATTCTGGGGAGGAGTTTTGTGCTGCATCAAAACAATGTAAAGGGGGTCAATTGGGGAGTGGGGATGTGTAAAGGGGGACCAAATTTAAGGGATGTCGTGGAGTTCTGAAAACTCACTCTTGTCTGAACTAATCAATTCCCTTGAGAACCAATCCAGCCACAGGAGAGCAAGAACTCACTCACTACTACAATAAGGGCACCAAGCCATTCATGAGGGACCTGTCTCCATGACCCAAACACCTCCCACTAGGCCCCATCTCCTAACAGCCATAGTTGGGATAATATTTCACCACGAGGTTTGGTGAGGACAAATAAACTATATCCAAACCTTAGCATATTTTTATTTGTATGCCATTAAGTTTCATTAAGTTCCGTGTGATATAATGTAAGTATCATTTGACCCAGAATATCACTTATTTTTAAACAATCCTAAGCTGTTAGCTTCTTCATCAAATTTCATAAAGATGCACATGGGAATTGTTGGAAAAAAGACCAACACATTTGTTGTATGTTTTGATACCTCATAAAATGTAATTATTTTTGTTGTAAGTCTTTGAGGACTTAAAATATTGAGCTTTTCTTAGCTACTTATCAGGTACGAAAAAAATTTTGGAAGTTTTTTTGTATATGTGATAATGGACTTCTTTACCTTTTAACAACTGTAGAGTTTTTCATTCTTTACAGAATACTTATATTATTTAAAGACAGTTCTACAGTAGAAATCATACTTACCACATTTTCAGCTGGCATTTCTTCCTCTGCCCACTGCAAAATGGGTTCCACCTCTATTTGTAAAATTGACTTTGCATGGTTTGCTAGCAATCTCCTCTGTCAATTCCAAGGATATCATTTCATTACTTATTTTACTGTTACCTGCTTATTTCTTCTTCCTTCTTGAAAGTCTTCCTCTGACTTCCATGCTCCTTGCCTTTCCTAATTCTTCTGCCTTAGTTATTTACATTCTTTGTATTAGAATCTTTTTGCTGTGTTCACTGTGTCTTTTAAATGTTGATTTTGCCCACTATCCTATTCATGGCTTTTGTTACTTAGTATTTCTGCCTGGGAATTGATTAAAAATTATCACCTATAGGTGATAATTCCTAAATCTAGCTCTATTTGCTCTCCTAACCTTTGGCCCTCCAGATAGAGTTGCTCATTGGTTATCTCTGTATGCTGTTCCTCAGAATGCATGTTGATACACAGCTGAATTCATCGTCTCCTCAAAACATGTTTTTCCTTTCCTTTCTCAGTGTATGGCATCATCTTCCATCCAGACATCCAAGTCTAAAATACAAAGAACATAGAAATTATTTATTCTCTCCTCCATATAATTAGTTTCTACCTCATGCCTATTTATACATCCTGATATCTCTTGAATTTGCAACATTCTCTTTCTTATTCCCACTCCCCCAGCTTAAGCATGCTTGGGCCAGTATAGGACATGTAGCACTCTCTTGTCTTACCTATTCTGGCCTCTCTGAAATCTATTTTCTTTTCTACTACTAAAGGACACTATTATTATTTCTTATTTCTATATTAATGATTAAAAAAAGGACCCGAGAATAAGGAGGTTGAGTTACTTGCCCAAGATCACACATGAGGGAAGTAGCAGACTCCAATTTTTTTTCCCCCAAACTTGAGATCTTAACTGCTATCCTATATTGACCAAACATTCTCTAAAATCGAGTGTTTGTAATGCTGTTTATATTTTATACTTTTTGTTTTAAATATTTTAACTTTGGGAAATGTTTCATTACGTATACTATATGTGTATTTTATAAATACATATATTTATAAAATAAACAAATACATTTACAAATAGATAAATATGTACATTTGCAGGTTGGATACCTATCAGAAGTAGGGAAAGTAGGGCTCATGGGCCAAATCCAGACTGCCACCTGTTTTTGTAAATAAACTTTATTGGAACACAACTACTCCCATTTGTTTATGCAATGTCTAGGCTACTTTTGCAATACAATGGTCGAATTGAGTAGTTGTGACAGAAATCATACAGCTGAGATATTTGTTATCTGATACTTTATAGAAAATGTTTGCTGATGCTTGGTTTGTAGGATAAATTCTAAGTTTCCTAGCAACACATAAACTCTGTTGACACTCCCTCCCACCCTTATAACATATGAGATGTATTGGCTGCTTAAAACTACTGTGTGTGCAGTTACCTGAATGTTAAATTCAGTTTTGTACCTGTATGCTAGGTGTGTGCTTTCCCTAAAAACACCCCAACTCCTTCTCCTTTGCTTGGTGAAATTTTGTATTCATTCTTTAAGTCTGACTTAGTTCTCAGTTCTTCCTACCTTAGTTCCTCACTGAGACAGCGCTAATCCCTTTTACTGTTTGTACTGTTTCTGTATAATCCACATGTATCTATCAATGCTCTTATCATCCTATTGAAATGCCCATATGTTTTCCCTTCTAATACATACAATTTTGAACACTAGTATTCTGAAGTTGGAATGTATTTTACGAATGATGTAAAAATTTAATTTGTTAGTGTTTTCTTCTTTCATTCCCTTCTTTTTTTTTTTTTTTCTGGAAAGGAAACCACTAGAAAGATAGTAGTTTTTAAATGACAGTACATGTTCCAATTGTTGACATTTTAGACTCCATAAAGTAATTTATATTTTGTCTCTATTATTGGGATATGTATTAGTCTGTTCTCATACTGCTAATAAAGACATACTTGAGACTGGGTAATTTATAAAGGAAAGAGGTTTAATGGACTCACAGTAACACATGGCTGGGGAGGCCTCACAATCATGATAGAAGGCAAAGGAGAAGCAAAGGCATGTCTTACATGGTGGCAGGGAAGAGAGTTTGTGTAGGGGAACTCTCCTTTATAAAACCCTCAGATCTCATGGGACTTATTCACTATCACGAGAACAGCATGGGAAAGAACTGCTCCCATAATTCAATTGCCTCCCATTTGGTCCTTCCCACAACATGTGAGAATTATGGGAGCTACAATTCAAGATGAGATTTGGGTGGGGACAGAGCCAAATTACATCAGGATGTAATCTCATTGAGGATGAATTTTTATATTATTTGTCCTTATATTAGAAGAAGGTCCCCTGTGTATCATAGATCAAGTATTTCACGCTGATTTAAATACTAAGTCAACTTATATTGTTAAATGATATATTAATTTCAGGTAGTAATCTCCAGATTAGTAAGGATTAGTAAATTGGTTGGCCATACACAATCAGAGATTTAATAGCATCATTTGTTGTTTATGTTGCAAGAAAATTATTTTGTAGATGAAGTGGCTTTGTTGAAAACTTTTTGTATTTTTGTTTTACTGTTTGGAGATAATGTAGAGATGTGAGGAAAATTAAATTTAAAAATGTGTATGATTTTCTTGAAATAAATTGCAGTAGAAATCAGGTAACATTTTAAGTTTTAGTATCAAACTGGAATAATATTTGATGTCATAGCAATGTATATGTTTTTGAAAGTTATAAAACTCGAAACAACAGGCTGGCAAAGTCTGTTGAATAACAGTGTCAGTAAGTGGATTATGATAGCTAGAATATTGAAACATCAGGTCTCAGTACTATTTGAAAGTACATTCTTCTGTGAATAAAGAACAACTGTTGAGCCTTCCGTTTTGTCTTTCAAGGGGTTGAGCGGGAAAAACAGGACCTGGAGAAGCAAATGTCAGATTTGAGAGTGCAGCTGAACTTCAGTGCAATGGCATCTGAGTTAGAGGAAGTGAAACGGTGCATGGAGAGAAAAGACAAGGAGAAAGCACATTTGGCATCACAAGTAGAGGTGACTTTGCTCTTTTTAAGCCATATTTGAAGTATTTTAATTTTATCTCATGGAATTGGGTAATGAAATTTTAATATAAAGATGTGTTATTTTATGAACTCTAGTTTGAGCATTGATAATATAAAGTTACATTAATGGCTAATTTACTTATATGTAGAAATTCCTATGTATTCATTTCTCTTTCATTCAGGACCCCAAAGCTAGGAACCTGGATTATTTTCCTTTATTATTTCACAGAGAAATCCTTTACTATTTTTAAATTTGAAAATATTTTTGTTCTAATAGCAATTGAACCCTTTCTATAGACAGGAGGGACATTTTTTCTTTGAGAGAACAGTGAATTATTATTTATTTTGTGGGTGAAACTTGCATAATGCATAGTGAAAAGGTGTTACTGATAATTCTTCTTTGGAACCATAAAGGTTTTCAGACCTCTAGTTGTTGTGCATGAGGTGGAATTGCGATGCCTCCATTAATTTAGAGTTGTGTAGCAATCATGGATGATGTGGTAACCATGAATGAAGTATAACTAGGCAGCTACCATTTCCTGCTTTTATCTAGCATAGATGAGGTAATTATTGGTATATATTAAAAATCAAAGGAAAGGACCTCATAAAAGGAAATGGTTTAATTCAAATTACAATTATATTAGATTAAACATGGATGACACATTTGGAAATAGATATGTATCAGTCATCCCTATATCTGTTTTTATGAGTGAAGTTGTATTCTAATTTGAAGTATTTCCAAAATTAAAATGAAAGGTAGAAAATTGGTGTTAAAAGCACCTAATTTTATATAACCCAAAGGAAATATTTAATGTTACTCGTCTGCGTTTCTCTTTCATCTTGTCAGCACATCAGTAGAAAATGTCTTTTAAATTTAGTTCAAGATTCAGATTGTAAAGATAATGAAATATTGACATACTCTTTACAAAGCCCTCTACATGTTTAATAAAGACTTACTTGAAATTGTCTCAGAGCAATGGTAATTATACAACTTTTAAAGTTTTCTTCATGGGTATTATTTTAGCCCTTGATCTTGCTGATGAAAATGCTAAAATATGATTATTTTGCTGAAGTCACGTATTAAAAAAAAAAAAACTATGCTGGTTAGATCTAAAAGGTAGAAAAATCCCTTTGCTTTATGTTCATAACCACACGTTGGTCCTCCCTCCCTTTTTTCCTTCCTTCATATTGTTTCTTTTCACTTGCCATCGTGATATAAATTGGAAAAAAATCTCAAATATGTGAGCACTAAAAAAATTACTTATAATAGCCTAATAATGCTCTTATTCAAGATTCCTGGCTTTCTCCTTGTCCTAACTGAATAGTTCTTTTTCAATTTCATATGGGTTAGGGGAAGAATTTGAGTCCTCTTGGGTTAGTTTGGTTTGGTTGTATAGAGTTTGGGTGTGAAAAACAATTGGAGGAAAGGTCTTTACAACACATCAAATATTACTGACTGCCTGTTACATGCCAGACACTGTTCTAGGTGCTGGCAACATAGCAAAGAACACAAATGCAGCCGATTCCTTGTTTCTCACAGTGGATCTAAAATTGATGCAGGCTGGGAGCAGTGGCTTGTGCCTGTAGTCTCGGCTACTCAGGAGAATGAGGTGAGAGGATTGCTTGAGCCAGGAGTTCAAGGCTCCAGCGAGCTGTGATTGTGCCACTGCATTCCAGCCTAGGCGATATAGTAAGACTCTGTCTCTAAAAAATAAGTAAATAAAAATAAAATTGATGCAGAAAGTTCTTTGAGTTTGTCTTGCTTCTAAGAATAAATTTCTTTTTGAGAATGAAAGTTTTTTTTTTCCAGTTGCCATTGCAAAGGACATCACAAAGACAGTGTTTATCCCTGTAAGACATTAACTAGTCTTATTTTTTCTGATTTTCTTGTTTCGAAGAATAAAATAGTTAACTAAATTTGCGATTGTTTCTGATTTAGTGACACTTCTGATTATGCTTTGTTTTTCATTATAAAAGAACTATTAAGGTAGAACAAGTGTGCTGTCCGTATCACTAATGTTCTTATGGCACCTTTTGGAGGCCATTTGAATATCTTTGTTCCCAAGCTATTCTCAAAGTGATGTCTCATGCAGACTTTGTGAGATATTAGGTCATAGATTACTTGATTGTAACCTCTAACAGTTGAAATTTTTTCTTGAAATTTAGTCTCTGCTTTATTTTTAGAGAATATTGGGTAGTATGAAGATGTTGCCTTATACATTCTATTAAAAAAGAGAGATTACTCTTCTTTAGTTGCTTTTCACAGACCAAATATGAATAAAAAAGATGCACAAAATGAGATCATTGGTCAGGCCCAAGAACATATATATAGTAACAGTTCTTATGACTTATTCAATCATTAATGTCTTTCTTTTTAACCTTCATTTTCTGACACGTCTCCTACAGAACCTCATATGTGGTATTGTCAAATAATTCCTTTTTTCTTAAACTTCCCTACTCAGTTCCACCATTTTTTTTTCCTTTGTTCCAGTTGTTCATTGTTTCTGTGAACAACTTTGCATGTCTTTTCTTTTTGTGGAAATCCTAAACTTTTTCCACCATGAAGCCTTTTTGGATTATATCAGCTGTAAGTGATCGTTATTCTTTCTGAATAATCCTTTTGTCCATATCACTAATATACTTATGGCACCTTTCTCATAGTCTCTTGAAGTAATCTGGGTATGTTTTGTTAGACATTTCAAAGTGGGGCCAGGCATGGTGGCTCATGCCTGTAATCCCAGAACTTTGGGAGGCCAAGGCAGGTGGATCATCTGAGGTCAGGAGTTCGAGACAAGCCTGGACAACATGGTGAAACCCCATCTCTACTAAAGATACAAAAATTAGTCAGGTGTGGTGGCAGGTGCCTGTAATCCTAGCTACTTGGGAGGCTGAGGCAGGAGAATTGCTTGAACCTGGGGGCGGAGGTTGCAGTGAGCCGAGATCGCATCACTGCACTCCAGGATGGCTGACAGAGATGCCATCTCAAAAATAATAATAATAAAAAAATAAAAATGCAAAGTGGGCCAAAATAAAGTAGAAAAGGAGACTCAGAAAAAAGCCAGCTGCACTGTCACCAAGACAGAGTGAACTTTGGTGCCCTTACCTTGGTGGAGACATCATGTTTCAAGGTCTTGTCCTCATATCTGGAAACTTGAGTCTTCTGTGTGTGACCCAGGAGACTGGCTCATATTAACAGTGAAACTCAGAAGAGAGAAGTATAGGTCAGTGCAAAAGTAATTGCAAAAACCGAGATTACTTTTGCACTGACCTAATATACAAAAGAGTACCACTTCACTGATTTACCCTGTGGGAGTCCTATACGGATATGAAAACATTATTCTCTTATGCAGGGCACCAATCAGTTATAGTAGAACTTCTCAACCTCCCACCTCCCTTTTTACAGAGTCCTTCTAACCAGAGATACTGTTTACTTCAGCTAGATTCTATGTCTTTATTTCTGGAGTGTGTTGAACTGGCATCTCTTCTCATTCCAGCAATCTTCTATGCTTTCACTCTGATGCTCAGTCTAATGTTTAATTTTTCTTTTGATATGTTGCCGTGCACAGATTTTGCTCTGGGCCACTTACTAGTATGCACTGATGTTATAATTCAGAGTTGTGGCATTCTGGGAGCCACTTATGAATTTAAAGCTTCTATTCCTGTTCAGATTATAAACGGGTTAAGAACCAAGTTTTATCTCTGTGTCCTTGTGTGTTCCCACACAGTCTTACCTATACTAGGTACTTAATTAGTATTTGTTGAATGAAATAATATGTTGTAAAAAGTTTATGGTTTTTTTTTTAAAGCTAATGTTTGCTCTCTAGTCATTTCTTAAAAGCACATCCATTTCTGGAAGATTTGTCAGTATTTAACAGGACCTTTGCTATCTATATCTTACTAATTGCATTAGTTTTTGTTGATCCAGAATATGTATTTCAAGCAGTTGTTTTACATTAGAGAAAAACAGTAAAAATGGCTCTTAAAAAAACAATGGAAGGAAGCTACATTTGAGTTTGCATAATTTACCTTTTAAATTGTACCTAAGGCCTTAAATCTGTATATGCATAGAAAATACTAAGTACACTTTTCCCTTCTTCTAAACTCAAGTTGAACCTCATTAACCTTGATAGCCTATTTGTATTCATAAGAATTCCAAGCATCCTTGATCAATGATTTCCCCTGATTTAATCTTTGCCTCCATCTTCCATCAACTTACTCTTCTTGAAAAATATTTGACTTTTAAATTCAAGGAAGAACTTCAAAGAAAGAAAAAAGGTGCTGAACATAATTTAGATTAAATGTTGAAAGTGATAATTGAGTGACAACTGACATGATAATTCATTAGCAGAAACTTGAGACTATAATGGGAAATTTTAATTTGTTTAAAAAAGAGGATGGTGGAAAAGAGAAAGGATAGTCAATAATACCTTATTTTTATGATTAGTACAATACAAATAGAAGGAAGGTTGTTTCTGTTACGATTCTTTTAGTATAAACTCTTGATTCATGCATTTCTTCCATAGAGCTGACCATTTTACTGTACGATGACAATGCCCGCTTCAATATTACTTTTAATAATGAGATTAAACCCTCTTTGGAGACCAAAGAGAGACTTTAGAGACCTTAATTACCCTGGTTGTAATTTCATATTCTACTTCATTTTTAAAATCTTAATTTCTTCCTTATCTAAGTGCATATTGTAAAATATGCTATTACCTGAATAGGAAGTAATTTTTAATACCTAGATTAGATTATAAAGAAAACAAACATTGGCCACAAACATTGGCCACAACTTTGTAGAGAGAAGCTATTAATAAAGTTATTGCATCTAGTGGAAAGGAGGTCTATTTCTGTTATTAACCAAATTTACTCTGATTTGTGGGCAGATTACTAAATGCTCCATACTTCTGTATTTTTCACAAAGATGACTATTGGCAGAGATTTATTTATTTATTTATTTATTTATTTATTTATTTATTTTTGAGACAGAATATTGCTCTGTCACCCAGGCTGGAGTGCAGTAGTGAGATCTCGGCTCACTGCAACCTCTGCCTCCTGGGTTCAAGCGATCCTCCCGCTTCAGCTTCCTGAGTAACTGGGATTACAGGCATGTACCACCAGGCCTGGCTAATTTTTGTATTTTTAGTAGAGATGGGGTTTCACCATGTTGGCCAGGCTGATCTCGAACTCCTGACCTCGTGATCCACCTGCCTTGGCCTTCCAAAGTGCTGGGATTACCATGCCCGGCCGAGATGTTCTGCAAGTAAAAACCCTATAACTAAATAAACCTTTATACCTATTAGAAGACTTGGTTTAATTCTCAGATCTTTCATCTGTATGAAAAAATGAATTTTGGGAATTATGAAGAAAAGTAGTTTTTCTGTTTTCTTTAACTCTTTGAGTTGTGTGGATACTTCTACAAAGTCAGAATGCAGAAGTGGACTGAATATTTTAATTTTTTCTTGAATGTATTACTAATGCATTAGTTTGTATTTATTACTAATTACTAATTAGTTTGTGTTTATTAATACATTAGTTTGTCATTTGAATGTTTGTCAGTAAAACAGTTTAGAAATAAGATATCTATTTTCAAGTTTCTTTGTTTTCTGAAACCATAATAATTTCTGTCTTATGTTTTTTACATATAAATTAAATAGGGCTGGGCATGATGGCTCACGCCTGTAATCCCAGCACTTTGGGAGGCTAAGGCTGGTGGATTGCCTGAGCTTAGAAGTTCAAGACCAGCCTGGGCAACATAGTGAAACTCCGTATCTACAAAAAATAACAAAAAATAGCTGGGAGTGGTAGCATGTGCCTGTAATACCAGTTAGTTGGGGGGTGATACGGTTTGACTGTGTCCCCACCCAAATCTAATCTTGAATCCCCACTGTTGCGGGAGGGACCAGGTGGGAGGTAATTGAATCATGGGGGCAGGTCTTTCCTGTACTGTTCTTATGATAGTGAATAAGTCTTGTGAGATCTGATGGCTTTATAAAGCAGAGTTTCCCTGCACAATCTCTCTTCTCTTGTCTGCCACCATGTAAGACATGCCTTTCACCTTCTGCCATGACTGTGAAGCTCCCCCAGCCACGTGGACCTGTAAGTCCATTAAACCTCTTTCTTTTGTAAATTGCCCAGTCTCGGGTGTATCTTTATCAGCAGCATGAAAACAGAATAATACAGCAAATTGGTACCAGGAGTGGAGAACTGCTGTAGATACACAAAAATGTTGAAGCGACTTTGGAACTGGGTGACAGGCAGGGGTTGGAACAGTTTGGAAGACTCAAAAGAATACAGGAAAATGTGGGAGAGCTTGGAACGTTCTATAGACTTGTTGAATGGCTTTGCCCAAAATGCTGATAGCATTATGGATAGTAAAGTCTAGGCTGAGGTGGTCCCAGATGGAAACGAGCAACTTGTTGGGAACAGGAGTAAAGGTGACTCTTAAGTTTTAGCAAAGAGACAGGTGGCATATTGCTTCTCCCCTTGAGATTTGTGGAACTTTGAACTTGAGAGAGATGTTTTAGGATATCTGTCAGAAGAAATTTTTAAGCAGCAAAGCATTCAACTGGTGACTTGGGTGCTGTTAAAGGCATTCAGTTTTATAAGGGAAGTAGAGCATAAAAGTTTGGAGAATTTGCAGGCTGACAATGCAATAGGAAAAAAAATCCCATTTTCTGGGGAGAAATTCAAGCTGGCTGCAGAAATTTGCATAAGTAATGTGGAGCTGAATGTTAACCTCCAAAACAATGGGGAAAATGTCTCCAGGGCATATCAGAGACTTTTGCAGTAGCCCCTCCCATCACAGGCCCAGTGGCCTAGGAGGAAAACGTGGTTTCGTGGGCCAGGCCCAGGGTCCCTGTGTGGTGTGCAGCCTAGGGACTTGGGGCTCTGCATCCCAGCTGCTCCAGCCATGGCTGAAAGGGGCCAATGAAGAGCTCAGGATGTGGCTTCAGAGGGTGCAAGCCCCAAGCCTTGGCAGCTTCCATGTGGTGTTGAGTGTATGGGTGCAGAGAAGTCAAGAATTGAGGTTTGGGAACCTCCACCTAGATTTCAGAGGGTATATGGAAATGCCTGGGTGCTTGCTGCAGAGGTGGGGCCATTGTAGAGAACCTCTGCTAGGGCAGTGTGGAAGGGAAATGTGGGGTTGGAACCCCCACACATAATCCCTACTATGGCACTGCCTAGTGGAGCTGTGAGAAGAGGGCCACTGTCCTCTCTTCCAGACCCCAGCATGGTAGATCCATGAACAGCTTGCACTGTGTACCTGGAAAAGCCTCAGATACTCTATGCCAGTCCACGAGAGCAGCCATGAGGGGAGCTCTACCCTACAAAGCTACCGGGGCAGAGCTACACAAGGCTGTGGGAGCCGACCTCTTGCATCAGCATGACCTGGATGTGAGACATGGAATCAAAGGAAATCCTTTTGGAGTTTTTGTTTATTTTTTCCAAGCCAAACTTGATCCAGCTTTATTAAAGATACTTTTCTTTTTTTTTTTTTTTTTTTTGAGACAGAGTCTCGCTCTGTCGCCCAGGCTGGAGTGCAGTGGCCAGATCTCAGCTCACTGCAAGCTCCGCCTCCCGGGTTCCTGCCATTCTCCTGCCTCAGCCTCCCGAGTAGCTGGGACCACAGGCGCCGCCACCTCGCCCGGCTAATTTTTTGTGTTTTTAGTAGAGACGGGGTTTCGCCGTGTTAGCCAGGATGGTCTCGATCTCCTGACCTTGTGATCCGCCCGTCTCGGCCTCCCAAAGTGCTGGGATTACAGGCTTGAGCCACCGCGCCCGGCCTAAAGATACTTTTCATAAACAATCATGGTATTTCAGGCAGGACATGGGCAGACAATCGTTAACAGTATACAACAACTTTCAAACTCCCTTCTTCAATGTACTATCAAAAATCAGAAGCCACTATAAAACCCAATGAAGTCTTCATCTGATGATCTGAACAGGGAAAGTTTAGAGTAAGGGTTGACATTTCACATTTAGCATGTTGTTTAACAACTTTTCACATGCCGACCCTGACTTTCAGAAAGTGAAATAAAAGTGGCAGAATTTATCTGAATTCCACAATCTAGAAATGGAACCACTGCTCTTTTGACAGTTGCCATCTCAGCGGCATCGAAGGAAAGTCCAGATTGCCTGACACACTGGTAACCAATGACTAGGGGTCAGGTCCCAGTAGCTGTCTGGGCTTAAGGGAGTTAAGTCTATGCTGAAAGATGGAAAGGGAGAAGAGGACATAGAAATGAATTTGTTTTTCCATAGCACAAGGCTTTTGTGCCAAGGTGGCCATGTGTGTCAAAGTCAGGGGATCCCTCCCCCTGGGAACCAAGAGGAATTCTCTCAGAACTAGAATGGAAAGGTGTTTTCCCCACATCAGTGCAGCTTTGGAGACCTTCTGTTAGTGACATATGCCCCTTCCCCAAAAAACCAATAATGAAGTGTTCTGTGTGCTGACAACATAGCTTAAAAAAGAAAGTAAAATTCTGCAGTTTTATAAAACTTGATAAAAAATAGTATTTCAAACTGTGCAGTCACCAGAGGTACCCAGTTATCAAAAATACACACACTTCACTTGGCATCTCCAGCACCTTCAGTTTTCTGTGCCTGGTCTGTTTTGGCATCTCCATTTTCTGCAGGGCTTTTCCCCTCCTTGCCAGCATCAGCTTTTCCCTTTTTCCCTTTGGGTACCTTCTCTCCCTTCTTCGCAGGGGCCTTTTTAGGCTTGGGTTCTGGCTTTGGAGGAGCAGGCTTAGCAGACAACCTCGTGGATCTTCTCTGTGATTCGTCCTTCACCTTGGCTTTATCTCCTTTAGCATCCCCTTCAGCCTTTCTCTTGGGCATGGTGACAGTGGCAACGGCGGCGGGATATAGGCGCTGGACGCTGGATGCAGTGGTGCATGGACTTTGGTCGGTCAGGGGGTCATTCTCGCCTCTTCTTCACATTGCTCCTATTTTGAAGTTTTAAAATTTGACTTCTCTGTTGGAGTTCAGACTTGCATGGGGCCAGTAGCCCCCTTGTTTTGGCCAATTTCTCCCATTTGGAATGGCTGTATTTACTCAATGTCTGGACCCCCATTGTGTCTAGGAAGTAACTAACTAACTTTTGCTTTTACAGACTCATAGGCGGAAGAGACTTGCCTTGTCTCAGATGAGACTTTGAACTTTGGACTTTTGAGTTGAGACTTTGGGGGACTGTTGGGAAGGCACGATTGGTTTTGAAATGTGAGGACATGAGATTTGGAGGGGCCAGGGGCGGAATGATATTGTTTGGCTCTGTCCCCACCCAGATATCATCTTGGATCCCCATGTGTTGTGGGAGGTACCCAGTGGGAGGTATTTGAGTCACGGAGGCAGGTCTTTCCTGTGCTGGTCTCATGATCATGAATAAGTCTCGTGAGATCTGATGGTTTTGTAAAGCAGAGTTTCCCTGGACAAGCTCCTTTCTCTTGTCTGCCACCATGTCAGATGTGCCTTTCATCTTCTGCCATGATTGTGAGGCTTCCCCAGCCATGTGGAACTGTAAGTCCTTTAAACCTCTTTCTTTTCTAAATTGCACAGTCTCGGGTATGTCTTTATCTGCAGTGTGAAAATGGAGTAATACAGAGGGCTGAGACAGGAGAATCACTGGAATCTGGGAGGCCAAGACTGCAGTGAGCCATGTTCACATCACTTCACTCCAGTCTGGGTGAAAGAGCAAGACTTCATCTCTTAAAAAAAAAATTAAATGGGGCCTTGTGATTCTTAGCTTTGTGTGCAGGTTTGTGTGTGTGTGTGTGTGTGTGTGTGTGTATGTGTGATATATAACTTGAGTTCCTCAGAAAATATGAAGTATGATAACTTTTTATTATCTATGGATGTATTGAATATTTAAAGCAATTTGAAAGATAAAATACAGCTTTGGAGATAAATATTTGAGGACTTGCTATGGAAAAGTGGGTGGCACTAAACAAATGAGGTAATGTTCCTTGAGTATCTGAGTAATTAAGAGTTATTCAATGCTTGTCTACCTCAAATACCATTGAAAGAGGGTTAGTATTGTTTATAATGAACCCATTTTAACTGTTCATATGTTATTCCTGTAGTCTTTATAGTTTCCTTATCTTTAGAGTGATTTTAACTTGATAGCATATAATTTTAAGTAGCAAACTAAATTGTTTTTAGATATTTGTTTTCAGGTAGTTCTCTCTAAGGGCATAAGGAAATGAGATTGTACTCAGCCTTAAACAGTGACAAAATTCAACAGGTCTATTATGCTCTTCAGAACATTCAAATAGTACAAATTATCTTTCTAAAAAGTAAAGCTGACTTATTCATATGCACCAAGAAAACAGTGCTAATACGTAACATATGACTAATATAAACAATGGTCAACATTAGGAAGTTTTTTTCAAGTACATTGAATGTGTTTAATTTCTAGTACTTTACTTGGGTGAAGAATGTGTTTGTATCATAGAATATCTTATTTGGGGGAACCTATAATGATAAAATGTTAGACTATAGTTTACTCTTCCTTAGAGAAGATTAATAAATTTGGCAAACTTGTTGCAATTCTCATTAAAGAAAGAGAAACAGTCTCTGCTTTTGTGAGTGATGGACTAATGTTTTGTAGAGTAAACCTTATACTCGTACAGTTTAGCAAAGCTGGTGAGGACATATTTTTAAAAATATGTTGGCCGGGCGTGGTGGCTCAAGCCTGTAATCCCAGCACTTTGGGAGGCCGAGATGGGTGGATCACGAGGTCAGGAGATCGAGACCATCCTGGCTAACACGGTGAAACCCTGTCTCTACTAAAAAATACAAAAAAAACTAGCTGGGCGAGATGGTGGGCGCCTATAGTCCCAGCTACTTGGGAGGCTGAGGCAGGAGAATGGCGTGGACCTGGGAGGCGGAGCTTGCAGTGAGCTGAGATCCGGCCACTGCACTCCAGCCTGGGCTACAGAGTGAGACTCTGTCTAAAAAAAAACAAAAACAAAAACAAAAACAAAAACATATATATATATGTATATGTTTGAAGGTTTCAGAGTTATCTCTAGGCAGCAAGGACAGGAGGGTTCAAGTATTTTGTTTTGTTTGGGAGACAAGTACAGAGTGGCAATTCTGACATTTGGCACTACTTTTCTCCTGAGATGTTTTCTGATTCATAAGCAGAGCTTATAGGCCCACTGAAGAGGAGGAGCTCTGGTAAATATTTCACAATTGGGATACTCAGAGGGCTAAGCCCTAGGAGTCTGAATGAACTCTAAATACACTTACTCTACTCACAAAGACTGTAGCATTGTAACATAGGCCTAGTTCATTGACCTTTGGATATGTACACTAATTTTTTTTTTCAAATTTAGAAGTTTTTAGCTATTATTTAGTTCAATATTTTTCTCTTCTTTCTTTTTTCTTCTGTTCTTACCTTTACATGTCTGTCAATAAACTACATTTCTCTGAGTCAGTGTTTATCTTCATTTTATCTCTCTTCATCAGATTGCATCATATCTGTTGATTATCTTTGAGTTTGTGGATTCTTTCTTCTGCCAACTGAAACCTCACTACTGGGGCTTTCAAGTGAGGTGTTTTTTTTTTTTTTTTTTTTTGTCACCAGGCTGGGGTGCACTGGAGTGCAGTGGCGTGGTCTCTGCTCACTGCAACCTCTGCCTCCCAGGTTCAAGTGATTCCCCTGCCTCAGCCTCCAGAGTAGCTGGGACTAAAGGTGCATGCCACCACACCCTGCTAATTTTTTGTATTTAGTAGAGATGGGGTTTCACCATGTTGGCCAGGATAGCCTTGATCTCCTGACCTCATGATCCATCCACCTTGACCTCCCAAAGTGCTGCGATTACAGGTGTGAGCCACTGTGCCCGGCCTCAAGTGAGCTTTTTATTGTGGTTATTATACTTTCGATTCCAGAATTTTTGGTTTTCAAAAATAATTTCCATCTCTTTACTGATATCGCTATTAGATGAGAGATTATCTTACATTTTAAAAAATGTTTTTCTTTAGTTTTTTGAATATATTTATACTAGCTGATTTGAAATCTTTGTCTCCTACGTTTGACATGTAGGCCCATTCAAAAGGCTGTTTTCTATTGTATCCTTTTTTTCATTTGTATAAGTCACACTTTCCTATTTCCTTGTATGTCTTATAACTTTTTTTGAGATTGGACATTTTAGCTAATTTTTGTATAACTTTGAATACTGTTTCGTTCTCCACCTTCTGGGTTTTTCTGTCTTGGGTGTTTTTAGTAGTTTAGCGAATTGGCTGGCTGTAATAGTTCAGTGAAACCTATTTTCCCTGCAGTGCGTAGCCACTGATGTCACTTCTCCATCAGGTGTGCAGTCTCTGTTGCTATCTGGGTTAACTAGAGCTTTAACTGGGTTCTCTTTGATTGTCTAGTTCGCTGATCTCATTAAGCTTTGGTTGGTCTAATTCTGTTGATATCTCACTCAATTTTTAGCCTCTGCTAATTCACTAATTGCTACCTAGTTTTTCCTTTTCTTTTTTGTTTTTGTTTTTTTTACCAGTAATGTAGCACATACATTGTGACATAGTCTAAATTAAAGTTGGACCTCTTAGCAGGATTAGGATTTTGCCAGTCTTTGGGGTGTTCTCGGACTCCCAGAGGGCTCTTAGCTGTCTCTTTGTTTGATTTTTTTTGCTAGCTGATCTACTATTTTGCTTGTTGCTACCAGTCTTATAAAATTACCATTCTCTTAGCTGATCACTCTCCAGATTTCCATTGTTTTTGACAATGTCCTTAGCTGTGAATTTCCTCATGCCTTATTCCAGATAAAGTCAGTCTCCTTGGGTAGAACTTTTGAACTCTATTCATAAGGCCTCTCCCTCTCAGCATGATCTTGCACAACTGTAGTGGAGCTTGTGATAGAGACTATAGTCTCCTTTCTGCCAGAATGATACCCCTACTTTGCAAGTAGGGTGCTGACTGGGCATGGTAGCCCCTGATCATCTCACCTTGCCTCTTCTGTTGTAGAACATTTACTGTTTGAGTGAATTGGGGTATGGGCAATTGGGTCTCCTATTCTTGGCCTGCCACACCTTGTGCTCTACAAGTTGGGGCTGACTGGGGGAAGGAAGCCCCAGTCTTTTAGCTCTGTCTTCCTGGAATAGAGCCTCTGCAATACGAAGCTAGGGGCCTGCCCCTCTGTGGGTGAATCTGTAGCCCTATACTGAGCAAGGGTGAGAGGAAACTGTGTGTTTTTGACTATGCCTGTCTAGAGTGGAGATTCAGACAACTGAGTTGAGAGGGGACAGGATGGGAATAGCTTGTGACTGAGATGCCATAGATGCTGATTATTTGTACCAAGATTTAATAGATTGTCTTAAATAAGTACTTATTTAAAAAATGTATACAAATTTAAGGAGTGTAAGTGTAGTTTTCTTACATGCATATATTACATAATGGTGAAGTCTGGGTTTTTTTGTGTGTGTGTGTGTGTTACCATCATGGAAATAATGTGCATTGTACCCATTAAGAAACTTCTCATCTCAAACTTCCCTCCCACCCTCTGGGTCTCCAGTATCTATTATTCCACACTCTATGTCCATGTGTACTCAATTATTTACCTTCCACGTATAAATGAGAACACACAGTATTTGACTTTTTGTTTCTGAGTTGTTTCACTTAATCCGAATGGACCCCGGTCCTATCCAGGTTGTTGCAAAAGACATGATTTCCCTCTTTTTTATGGCTGAATAGTATTCTGCTGCTTATTTGTATGTGTGTGTGTGTGTGCGCGTATATATACACATCACATTTTAAAAAATCTGTTCATTGATGGACATGTACACTGATTCCTTATCTTTGCTGTTGTGAATAGTGCTGCAATAAACATACAAGTGCAGGGATCTTTTTAATGTAATGATTTCTTTTCTTTTCTTTTCTTTCATGTATATTCTCAGTAGTGTGATTGCTGGCTTGAACAGTAGTTCTATTTTTGAAATCTCCATACTGCAATCCATAAAGTTTGTACTAATTTACATTTCCATCAATAGTGTGCAAGCATTGCCTTTTCCTCTACAACCTCATCAACATCTGTTTTTTTTTTTTTTTTGATGTTTTAGTAATAACCATTTGGACTAGTATAAGGTGATATCTCATTGTGGTTTTCATTTGTATTTCTCTGATGATTAGTGATCTTGGGCATTTTTTCATATGCTTTTTGGCCATGTATGTCTTCTTTTGAAAAATGATTGTTCTTGTTCTTTGTCCACTTTTTAATGAACTTATTATTATTATTGTTATTTTGTTGAGATGTTAGAGTTCCTTGTAAATTCTGTTTAATCAGTCAGATGTGTAGTTTACAAATATTGTCTCCTATTCGGCAGGTTGTCTGTTCACTCTGTTGATTTTTTTCTTTTGCTGTGCAGAAGCTTTTGTTTTGTTTGTTTGTTTCTTTTTGCCTTTTTGAGAAGAGTCTCACTCTGTTGCCAAGGCTGGAGTGTGGTGGCGCGATCTCGGCTCAGTACAATCTCTGCCTCCCTGGTTCAAGTGATTCTCCTGCCTCAGCCTCCTGAGTAGCAGGGATTACAGGTGTGTGCCACCATTTCCAGCTAATTTTTGTATTTTTGGTAGAGACGGGATTTCACCATGTTGGTCGGGCTGGTCTTGAACTCCTGCCCTTGTGATCTGCCTGCCTCGGCCTCCCAAAGTGCTGGGATTATAGGCATGAGCTACGCGCCCGGCCCAGAAGCTTCTGAATTTAATTAAGTCCCATTTGTCTGTTTTGTTTTTATTGCTTGTACTTTTGAGATCTTAATTATAATTTCTTTGCTTAGACCAAAGTCCAGAAGAATTTTTCCTAGGTTTTCTTCTAGTATTTTTATAGCTTCAGGTCTCATATTTAAATCTTTAACTTACCTTGAGTTGATTTTTGTATATGGTGGGAGGTAATGGAATAAATACATTTTTATTTGCCCTGGGCCCTTAGGACAGTTTCCAGATAAATTTTTTTTTTTTTTTTTAACCAATAATTTTTTTTTTTTTTAACCAAATAATGGTGGGTTGTGCTAGAAAGAGGATCTGGTGAGGTCTTTAAACTCTCATTCTGAAAGTCCTTCTCTTTGAGAGAATAGTGTAACGGAAGAAAATATTTACTCTGAATAATAAGGGGACAAAATAATAGAAAATACAGAAAAATTCCTAAGAGATATATGGGGCATTGTAAATAGGTCTGAAATTCTAATATAGATATGGATAATTGGAGTCCTGAAGACAGAAAGAGACTAGGGCAGAAGCAATATTTGAAGAGAAAATACATCAATTCACATATTTTAGAAGCTCTAAGAACCCCAAGTAAAATGAATGCAGTGAAAATCACATCTAGACATGTTTTTGTGAAATTAGTAAAACCAACTTGAATGAACAGAATCTCAAATGCAGCAAGGGGCAAGGGAGACGTGCTACCTTAGAAGATCAAATTGGAAACAAGAAGAATAGAAAGATGTTTCAGAGTGCTGCAAGAAAATAATTGCCAACCTAGGTTCATAAAGTTCTCTTTAAAAAGTAGAAAATTTCTGCACAACAAAAACTGATTGATTGAATTTCAGCAGAACAGCACTAAGGAAAGTATATAAAATTTTTTTCCCAAGGAGAAACAAAGAACAAAGATATAGCAGTTAATGAAGTTCAATATATGAGAGAAAAATTTGAGAAAAGTCTAGACGAATATTGACCTAAAAAAACAGTAATGCTGTGTCTTATTTAGATTATTTATAAAACTAGAAATGCATCAGTAATACTGCTAATTTTGGAAAATGTGTATTGTGTTAATATGGTTTAAAGTTCTCAATTCTAAAGTGAAGGAAGTTGTAAAATTACAAATTTATATTTTAAGAAATCAAGGATTTATATAGTAATTTTTAGTGTATCACTAAAATAAGAATAATGAATATATAATTTCCAAGCTCATACATGGGAGAAAATAAAACAATTTTAAAATTTAATTATTTCTTTATGAAAACAAAGAAAATCTTCACAACATTTGGATGAACAGTGATTTCTTAGGACACCAAAAACATGAATCATAATTGAAAAAAAATTATAAACTAGACTTTAACAAATTTCACGTATACAAAAATCAACTCAAGATGGATTAAGGAGTTAAATGTAAAATGCAAAACTGTAAAAACCCTAGAAGAAAACCTAGGAAATGCCATTGTGTACATAAGCCCTGGCAAAGACTTCATGACGAAGACTACACAAGCAATTGCAACAAAAACAAAAATTGGCAAGTGACATCTAACTAAAGAGCTTCTACATAGCAAAAGAAACTATCAACAGAGTAAACAGACAACCTACAGAATGGGAGAAAACATTTGCAAATTATGCATCTGACAAAGATCTAATACCCAGATTGTGTAAGAAACTTAAATAAATTAATGAGCAAAAACAAACAACCCCATTAAAAAATGGGCAAAGGACATGAAAAGGCGCTCTGATTTTTTGAATTTTGAGCTTTTCTGCACTGCTTTTTCCCCATCTTTGTGGTTTTATCTGCCTTTGATCTTTGATGATGGTGACGTACAGATGGGGTTTTGGTGTAGATGTCCTTTCTGTTAGTTTTCCTTCTAACAGTCAGGACCCTTGGCTGCAGGTCTGTTGGAGTTTGCTTGAGGTCCACTCAAGTTAGGGTACTTTCAGTTAGGCTTTTCCAGTTAGGCTACTCGGGGGTCAGGGACCCACTTGAGCAGGCAGTGTCCGTTCTCAGATCCCAGCCTCTGTGCTGGGAGAATCACTGCTGTCTTCAAAGCTGTCGGACAGGGACATTTACATCTGCAGAGGTTTCTGCTGCTTCTTGTTTAGCTATACCCTGTCCCTAGAGGTCCGTAATAGTTGTTTTTTTCCCCAGTTTTTTGAATTTGCTTTCATAGGGGAGGAATGTTTCCTGAAGACACATCAGTGGTTTTGGTTGGGAAGGGCCCTTTGGCTTTTACTCTGAATACATGTGGTAGCATAGTCTCTGTATGATTTCTTCAGCTGTAAACAGCGTCAGTGGTATCTGTTGTTTTCTTGGTGGTTTAGGGTACAGTTATTAGTGGAGGCTGTGGTGCATTTTTCCTGGGGATGGAGATGTCAGCTGGGTAAGTTCTTTGGGTCTTCATAGTGGCAATGGTGGGCCAAGCATGCTTGATCTTGGGCTTCAGGGCAGATTTTGGGTCTTCATATGGCTTGCTTGCATGCAGGTAGTGGTAGCGGTGGTCCAGGTTGATGATTGTGTTCTCAGATCCCTAAGCAGGTGCTGTGGTATGAGTCATGGCAGTAGCAGTGGTGAGGTGATCCTCTCGGTTCCAAAAGGAATGCTGGTGTTGTCGGTAGGTATGGTACAGGATTCCCACACACAGTCCAGACGTGCAGCTCTCAGTCTCTCCTGCTTTCTGTAGCAACAGCACTGCAGAGTCATGCAGAGGTGGGGAGGGATCCTGACATTATACAAGGCTGGGCACAGATGTTATGCTGCCAGTGGGGCATAGTTGCCATGCACAGCCCCATACATGCAGACATCTGGCTACTGTATTGGCTGTGCCTGCAGCAGTTTGCAGAAGGGCAAAAGGTGTCTCACTTTTCTGTTTGTGAGTCTAAGCACAGAGACCACTGCCAGTGGGAGGGGATCTCTCCGCCTGTGAGGCCAAGCATAGAGTTTGTGCCACTACTGGTGGTGGGGTCACTTCTCCTGGTCCCAGACAGTGAGTTCTTGGGCTCTGGAAGGTGCTTACCTTGGTATCCTTTGTTTCAGAGGTTGCTTTTTTGATGCGTTCTATCCTTCTTTCTCCTGTGACATACTTCCTGTGTGCTAGAGTACTAGGGACCCCACACTACCTTTGGGTTCAGTCAGTTCTGTGCTGATGTAGCCTTCTGGGGGACACAGGGAGATGTTCGTGGGCACCCAGGATGTGTAGATGTTGGAACTGTGGTTCCCAGGGCAGGATGTAGACCTATGATGGCTGTGCTGTCACAGTGGCACCCAGCTGTAGCTGCTCAGGTGTCTGGGTTGGGGTGAGTAACCCAGCATAAGTTCCTCTCTGGTGCAGGGCCCTTCTGGGATGTTCAGACCTCTGTCCTTGATAGTGTTAGGGTTCATGTAGATAAAGGAGCTCTCCAGTGTTTCAGATTGCAGCAGTTTGTGGTGGGAATGCGAACAGCTGAAGTTCTCTCACGTACCCTTTTTCTGTAATACCATTCCCCCCTGGGTCTTCTGCTGATCCCAGTTGAGCTGGTCTCTTGTTTCCTGTACCTTGTGTTCCCCTGGTGTTTCCTGAGACTTCTCTGTTAAACTCTAGTGTTCTCTCCTCGATGTTCTATTTGAGGTGTGAGAATTGATTTGCAATTTTGGTTCTTGCTTCTGTAGAGAGCGGGTATCTGTGTCTCTAGTTAGCCATCTTGAAATCAAATTGACCTAAATTTTTAACTTTAATAGTTAATTTTACTTAATTTAAACATAAGTAGAAATTAGTAGGTGGTAATGTGATTGGATGGTATGAAATTGGGCTAGGAGCCATGTCTTGAATTCTTAGTGGCATAGAAATTACACTGATTTTACTTTAATTTTTTGAATATTGGGTGGCTTTATGGGGGAGGTGTTGATGCATTTTATTGAGGGCCTATTTAAAGAAAAATTGCCCAAAAAAAGCCCTTTCTATGTCTTCTCAAATCAAAAAAGGATTATTATATTTATTTGAAACAATATTTATTTTTGAAAAATGAAGTCTCTCCTCTATTTAGCTTTCCTTAGTTTCTGTTTCCTCCTTGTGTTTAAAATGGAAAATTGCTTCCTTCCAAGTGCACAAGTTTATTGTATTACGTAAGATAATGTGTCTGTTCTCTTTCAAATAAACTATAATGTTCTATTATGATGTAAGGCAATAATATTAGGTGTTATGTTACATTAAGTTTCTCTCCCTCAATATTTGTTATATATTTCAGAACAATATATATATTTTAAATTTATCTGTGTAATTTCTCTTAGTCTTCTCTGCTGCCACATCAGTATTGGTGAGACATAGGTGTATGTCTTTTATTGATACCTGCCTTGGCCTATTGCATTTCATAGCAAATCTATAATGAAGTTGTTCTCACTTAATCAAAAGCAGTCTCAAATACCAATCTGCTTTAAACTGAAGAATTTTATCCTATTTATATTAAAATTTTATTCTCCCAAAGTGCCTACTTTAAACATCAGAGTTGCAGTGTTAAAATTATCAGTCTAATAGGGTGTGAGATAAATTAAGAAAACAGAAATGTACTTTGAGATATGTGTTCCAGGGTCAGAATTTCCCTTGTGTGTTACTGAGGTCTAGATGTTAATTACATGTCCCTTGTGTTTTAAGTTAAACACTCTAAAGAAATGTGTATTTAAAATCTTCCATGTAGTGTACATCTAGTGAATGAAAGAGAAGTTAATATTTTATTTCTTCCCAAAGAAATGAATGTATTTAATTAATAGAACATGATTTTCTGTAGTTTGCTTAAGTTTAGTATCATGTTTTATTAAAAAGTACAAAGAGGTTGTATGAAGCCTCTCGTAGGATTTGTTTAGAAATAAGTATTTTTAATCACTAAGACTGAAGAACCTATTATTTGGGATTGATGTAGTTTGTGTGTTTCTGCTCCATTTGGCAAAAACAAAATGATAATGGTATATGTGGTCAAAATTAGAATGATAGAAAAGACAGTAGGTTGTATTTTAAAGGAATACTATATGGGATATGGTTATTAGCATGGCCCCTGATGTTTTTATTTGTCTCCTAATTCACTCATTAAAAATTTGAATCAAGTTTTAAAGATTGTTAGTGAATTTTGCTTGAGTTGAAAAGAATTGACTCACATTTTAAGTTTGGTATTCTACTTTCAACCAATCACTACTTTAAAAAACACCGTTTGAAAGAGTATGGTCTCAATGAATGATAGCCTAATTTAGCTTCATGTAGGTATAGTTCAGGGCTCCCAGACTTCCTTTGATTGATTTGAGTTCTTTTATTCAAAGAGACTTGCCTTAGTTCTCCTGACTGTGGAAAATTGATTACTTATCCTCTCAGTATCAGTTCATGAAAAACTCAAATTATGCTGAAATGAATGAGTTCATCAAGACGTGCAAGCATATGTCAAACTAATTTCCCAATTGAGGTGACTAAGGGATGGCTTAATTGAGAATCTGAAAATTTCAGGTGAAACTCTATTAAATTTGTTAATTCTTTAGTTTATTCAATAAAAGCAAAACTTTATAATATCAGTTAGGAGTTAGTACTGGAAATAGAACTGCTGTAGTGTTCTATTAGTAAGTGTTTGTAATATCATTGGCAGACATGGTCCTGCTTAGGCTTCCAGGGATTGGGAAGCTGCTGCTGCAAAGGCCTCTTAGCTAGGACCAAGGGTGAGATCCACTGCAGAACAAAACAAATAATGTCTGTATGACTAGTAGCATACGGTATGACTATACTGTATGACTAGTATGTCCAAATTAGCAAGAATATGGTCCCTGCCTCACTTCCACATTCCAAATCTCTAAACATTGCATCTAATTGAGAGATCCTAATTTTTTCCCCAATACCTAGCTCAAGTGAGTGCTAAGTATTCAGTTTTTGGATTTCCATATGATAGGAGAATATGTTAGAGGGAGGTGGCAATGGGGGCTGATTGCTGTTGGGTCATACCTGACAGTGCCAGTAATCAGTTTTTCTTTTAGTTGAAAGACAGGACCTTACCATGTATTTTTCATTGCCCTTGAGCAGCCTTGTGTCCTTAGTTGGCACCCAAGCAAATGTCAGTTGAATTCATGTTAATCTTAATATCACATTTATAAATATATATACACACATCAATAATGTTATATGCAATACATAATTTCTTTGAAGATTTTTTTAAAGCATGTAGTTCATTTTAGTTTAGTTTAGTTAATTGCATCTAAATGCAATTAACTGGTCACAAGGAAACTGTAAAATGTTCCAACAAGCTAGAAGTCAGCCTAATTTCAATAAATACAAAATATGAATACAATTTATATATATAAAAATATATACATATATATACATAAACATACATATATATGTTTTTGCACTTGAGTCAGCTATTTTTCTCACCATGGTATTTGTATCCCGTTTAGACGCAGCATTTATATTCATTCAATATTTTCATTTAGTCCCTATTTTAAAGAAGTCATATTATGCACAGGGGTTAGTTTAATTTTTGTTCATAGGGTCAGCATTATAGATAATTAATTGAATTATATTTCAAATGGAATTCTATCATTGGCTTGTCTACCACTTACTAGCTTTAATGTTACCGCATTTCCCTTGGAAAGAATGGAACTTTATATGCCTATGGTTGAAATATCATTATCATTGCAGTATATCATTTTGATACATTTAGGCAATTGCTACTTTTCATTGTACTGTGCTTCTGGAAACCATATTATGAAACACATCATTGCAGTTTGGTTTGTGTGGTATTATAAGAAATATTGTAATTAATTGTGTGCATACCAAGGTTTTGTAACCAAAACACATTAAAATGAACTTGTCATTAATTCAAAGTTATAAAAACTTTTATTTAAAAATGATTAAAATTTTAAAATTATTCTTTATGTTCTGTAAAATGAGTATAATGTAAACATCCACATAATTTTGCAGTACACGTATTTATTCTAGCATACGAAAAAGTGTGTTATATATAGTATATAAATATATAAAAATGTAACTATAAATCTTCAACTATTGTATCATGTATATGGTATTTCCATAACTGACAGTTTAGTTAGTATAAACATTAAAATAATAATTTACAGTTAATTTTTTTGTCCTAAAATTTAGAAGAGATTTTCTCGGATATCATAAAACTGGGAAAATGGAATAAATTAAACAAGTGGCTTTTTTTCTTCACTAATTTTTCAGGATGAAATAGAGGCTTTACAAATAATTGATTTTCCATTTGTCCTGTCCCTTATCTTGGGATCATTCTTTTTAAATGTTGTAGAGTCAAATTAATTTGCAGTGTTACGAAAAGCTTTACTTGTGAATATTTGGGAGCCGCGTCTTGTTGATCAGGTTTGCATGTTGGTCTTTTTCCTCTTTACCATTTTCCTCTCAAGCCCCTTTCCCTTACTCACACTGGTGTTAAGGGAGCTTTGATCATGAAAGAAGATAGTACTAGGCATACTTTGGCATGAGTGGTGTTGGGAGCTGTGTCACTTCCTGGATTGGCTGGCATGGGAATTCATTTTATTTCCTCCACCTCTGTTTCTGTCTCTTTTTTCCCCATTGCCCACTCTTTTTCTCTTTAATACTTTCTGTAGTAACTGTTAAATTAACTTCTTTTGTTTCCTTAGCCACTACCTATTTTTTTTTTAAACGTATGGCTGTTGTTTTGAAGAAAGTATCATTTCTTTCTTCACCATAAAATCAGATAAAGTCACTCAGGAATGAAGTGTTAGCATATAGTAGGCAGCATAAATTTGGAAGAGAGGCAAGATTTGAAATAGATCCCAAAGAATTGTTCATATATATCACATTTATTAAAAATAACTGAGAGATGTCTGTCTTGCCTACTAGGCCCTGTAGTTCTCTGGAGCAATAGAACACAGAAATATGCTATGTTATTCATCTTCATGTCTCAGCAACTAGGATATTGCTGAGTGCAGTAAATATTTATTGAATTGAATGAAAATGTGTATTGTCTTCAGAAAAACTGACAAATGTGTTCTTTTCCAGTCTTTCAAATGCCACAGTTTGTTCTTATGTGTGATAAGCCAGCTCCATTGAATTTGATTGCTGAAATTCAATTCAGATGAGAGAAGAATTGGTTCTAAAAGTCCATTCCTGTTTAAAAGGATTATGTTCAATTATTTTTAATGTTGCCATAATATTTAATATCCTAGTGTTAGCATAAAGTCTTTTGATGATTAATCTTTCTCAAGTACATACCTAATCATGTTATTCTCCTGCTGGAAAACCTTTGAAAGCTTAAACTGGATTTCAGTATCTAAGTCAATTTCTGACCTTACTTTTCTTTTTTTTTCTTTATTTCTTCTGGAAAAAAAAAAAGAAAAGAAAAAACAGGATACATGTGCAGAACATGGAGGTTTGTTACATAGGTTATATGTGTGCCATGTTGGTTTGCTATACCTATTGATTCATCCTCTAAGTCCCTCTCCTCACCCCCCATTCCCCAACAGGCCCCCCTGGTGTGTGTTGTTCCCCTCTTTGTGTCCATGTGTTCTCAATGTTCAACTCCCACTTATGAATGAGAGCATGCGGTGTTTGGTTTTCTGTTCCTGTGTTAGTTTGCTGAGGAGAATGGCTTCCAGCTTCATCCAGATCCCTGCAAAGGACATGATCTCATTCCTTTTTATGGCTGCATAGTATTCCATGGTGTATAGATACCATATTTTCTTTATCTAGTCTATCATTGATGGGAATTTGGGCTGATTCCATGTCTTTGCGATTGTAAATAATGCTGTAGTAAACATACGTGTGCATGTATCTTTACAACAGAATGGTTTATATTCCTTTGAGTATATACCCAGTAATGGGATTGCTGGGCCAAATGGTATTTCTGGTTCTAGATTCTTGAGGAATCACCTTACTGTCTTCCACAATGGCCAAACTAATTTACATTCCTACCAACAGTATAAAAGTGTTTGTGTATCTCCACAGCCTCACCAGCATCTATTGTTGTGGGATGGTTTCTCATTGTGATTTTGATTTGCATTTATCTGATGATCAGTGATGTTGAGCTTGTTTTTTTTTTTTTTTTTGGAGATGAAGTCTCGCACTGTCACCCGCGTTGGAATGCAGTGGCATGATCTTGGTTCACTGCTGCAATCTCTGCCTTCCGGGTTCAAGCGATTCTCCTGCCTCAGCCTCCCAAGTAGCTGGGATTACCAGCACCCACCACTGTGCAGCTAAATTTTTGTATTTTTAGTAGAGACGGGGTTTCACTATGTTGACCAGTCTGGTCGCAAACTCCTGACCTCGTGATCCGCCCACCTTGGCCTCCCAAAGTGCTAGGATTACAGGCGTGAGCCACTGCACCCGGCTGATGTTGAGGTTTTTTTCATATGTTTGTTGGCCACGTAAATGTCTTCTTTTGAGAAGCATCTGTTCATATCCTTTGCCCTCTTTTTGATATGGTTGTTTTTTTCTTGTAAATATGTTTCAAGTTCCTTCTCAATAAATGCAGAAAAGGCCTTTGATAAAATTCAACATCCCTTCATGTTAAAAACTCTCAATAAACTAGGTATTGATGGAACATATCTCAAAATAGTAAGGGTTGTTTATGACAAACCCACAGCCAATATCATATTGAATGGGCAAAAGCTGGAAGCATTCCCTTTGAAAACTGATACAAGACAAGGAGATCTCTCACCACTCCTATTCAATATAGCTTTGGAAGTTCTGGCCAGGGCAATCAGGCAAGAGAAACAAATAAAGGTATTCAAATAGGAAGAGAGGAAGTCAATTTGTCTCTGTTTGCAGACAAAATGATTTTATATTTAGAAAATCCCATCATCTCAGCCAAAAAAGCCCTTGAACTGATAAGCAACCTGACCTTATTTTTAAATCTCTCTTTAGCCCTCTCAAGCTATTGTCATAATCAGCTACCAATAGTGAAATCTGTTGCTCGTGCGTTTTTATGGTAGTGAATGCTCATTTCTTTCCATAAGTGACCCAATCTTCTCTTCACATTTTAGTTTGCCTTCTTTCTCATGTTTCATTTCTCTTCTTTCTGAGGTCTTGCTGAACAGAGTAGTTTCTCTTGAAACCTACTAATTTAAGTCTGGTTTCTACTAGTTAACAGCAATGTCTGTTCTCTCCTGCTCATTCATATTCACCCCAATCAGTACTTGTACTGAAGTACTTCCTTAGTGCCTAGCCTATTGTCTTTAACATAGAAAGGAGTAAGTAAGTAGTCTATGCCTGGTTTAGTTGTAACACAAGTCAACCTTATCCTGTGATTGTTTTTTTCAGTTCACAAACATTTCAGAAAAACCTCTGCATCAAGGACGTATGATTCCTATTCAAGAGTTCCTCTTGTCTGGAAGGAACATGGCAACTTAGTTATTAAAGGGGTCATTTGAATAGTATCCAAGCCATTAACATAGTGAAGTGGAATCAATATTGGATTGACTATTAGGGACCTGTGTTTAGTACTTTCTCTGCCAAAAACTATCTACCTTGTCTTGGATTGATTACTCTTCCTGTGCCTCAATTTCCTGATCTGTAAAATAAAGACATTGGATTATGTCACTAATTCTAACATTGTTGCTAGCAAGATACAAAAAGTTCTCTTTATTGAGTTTCTAAAATGTGTCAGTTACTCTTTTGGGTGCTTTATCTTCATGTAGGTTATCACTCCTCTGGAAGTTGGTGGTGTTGAGTCCATTTTATAAGTGACGTTGTATCGGGGGAATCCACCCCCAATATTTCAACGTAGGTTCTTTCGATTTTCCATAAGTCTCGGTCGGCTGAGAAATAAAGAGAAAGAGTACAAAGAGAGGAATTTTACGGCTGGGCTGCCGGGGGTGACATCACATCTCGGTAGGACTGTGATGCTCACCTGAGCCTCAAACCAGCAAGTTTTTTATTAAGGGTTTCAAAAGGGGAGGGGGTGTAAAACAGGAAGTAGGTACAAAGATCACATGCTTCAAAAGGGAAAAAGCAGAACTACTAATAAGGGTCTAATGAAGATCACATGCTTCTGAGGGAACAGGACAAAGGGAGAAAGCAGAACCACTGATAAGGGTCCAACAAAGATCCCAAGGCAAAGGGCAAAAGCAGAACTACTGATAAGGGTCTGTGTTCAGCAGTGTGCATATTTTCTTGATAAACATCTTAAATAAGAGAAAACAGGGTTCAAGAGCAGAGAACCAGTCTAACCACAGTTTACTGGGGCGGAGTTTTTCCCCACCCTAGTAAGCCTGAGGGTACTGCAGGAGACCAGGGCGTATCTCAGTCCTTATCTCAACTGCACAAGACAGACATTCCCAGAGCAGCCGTTTATAGACCTCCCCCCAGGAATGCATTCCTTTCCCAGTGTATTAATATTAATATTCCTTGCTAGGAAAATAATTTAGCAGTATCTCTCCTACTTGCACGTCCATTTATAGGCTCTCCGCAAGAAGAAAAATATGACTCTTTCTGCCTGATCCTGCAGGCAGTCAGACTTTATGGTTGTCTTCCCTTGTTCCCTAAAAATTGCTGTTACTCTGTTCTTTTTCAAGGTGCACTGATTTCATATTGTTCAAACACACATGTTTTACAATCAATTTGTACAGTTAACACAATTATCACAGTGGTCTTGAAGTGGCATACATCCTCAGCTTATGAAGATAACAGGATTAAGAGATTAAAGTAAAGACAGGCATAAGAAATTATAAAAGTATTATTTGGGAACTGATAAATGTTCATGAAATCTTCACAATTTATGTTCCTCTGCCACGTCTCCAGCTGGTTTCTCCATTCGGGGTCCCTGACTTCCCACGACAACGTTGCTTTGGTTCACGAAGGGTAAGCACCCTTCTAAGGTCACAGGATAGAGCTGGGATTTGAACGCAAGCCTGAGTGACTCATTCTCTTTCCATGAGATGCCAGTGTCTTCCGAGAGATGTGACTTTTGAGTCATTACAGTCTGGCAGTTTTCTCACTTACCCTTACAAGTTTCTATACAAAGTACATAAATACTATAAATGAAAATGATTATTTAAAATATGTATTGTTTAGAGTATCCTGGCTTATTTGGGGGTAGATTTTCCATTTTTGATATATGTTTTTAAATGTTCACCAAGGTGTCCAGTCTCTTGTGTGTGTTCACTGTCAAGTGTTAGTAGAGGAAAAATTGCATTATATTATATTATACTTTTGTTCCATCAGTGAACAAATAAGTAGTTATTGTTGCCACCTATACGGTAGTCTACTTTATGTCTCTTAAACCCTCATGGAAAATGTTTTAGATGCAGGCTTAACAGTTCTTTTCTGGCATTTGAGAACTTGGATGATAAGTAGTTTTCTACACTGAAATAAAGTTTTACTTAAATAATAATAAGGAGAATTCACTGTGTCCAGACTACAAAAAATATAGTTTATTTTGACCACCTGATTTCTGAGAGTCTAAAATTTTGCTCCATACAGGTAGCTGGTGCCCAAGTGACCAGCCCCTAATTAAAACTTTGGACACAATGAGCTTTCCAGATAGATAACACTTTATATGTGTTGTCAGAATTCATTGCTGGAGGAATTGAACATGCCCTGTGTAATTTCACTGGGAGTAATTTCTTGGAGTGTGCACCTATTTTCCACTGGACTTCACTTCATGTGCCTTTTTCTCTTTGCTAATTTTGCTTTGTATCTCTCCTCTTTAATAAATCTTAACATAATTATGACTGTATTATGCTGAGTCCTATAAATCCTTCTAACTACCAGCAAACCTGAGACCTTCAACACAACTATCCATCAACATTTATTCCCACTTGAAGAAAGAAAGAGAAAAGAAGGGGAATTGAAAGGTATAACGTTTTAGATTTAGATGGAGCTTTTATAAGCCTTTTGGCATTGTATGGGCAAAAATGTATGGTAATATGGATAATTCTGTTTTTGAGTTGTTCCTTTTTTTGACACTGCTTATATAGCGGAAATAAACATGGACTTAATTAAGTGATACAAAATTTAACCATTCTGCTTTAGTGGCTGAGATAATTTCACACAATCTAAATATAAAAAGTTCTTCAGTGTAGAAGATGCCTCCAGGAATATGTAATAGTAATAATGGAACTGAAAATCATTATAATGGAATAAATAAGAAAAATGCTTTTCATTTAGCATTTCTTGTAGTGCATCAGGAAGATAATATTTACTACTTGTGCCTTAATATTTACTATAAATATCCTGAAAACATTTATGCATGGATTTATTATGTGTTTGTACACTTACATGCTCTAGGTATATGTGCATGTGTATGTGAGTGAGAGTGTATGTGTGTTGGGAATTGATATGAGGGTTCTGTAGTACAGTCCTTTGATTGATGTGGGATAAATATTTATTACAGTTAGATTTTTCTGATTGATTATTTGAGGAAGGTGGATTAAAGAAATGCCAAAACAATGGCTGAATACGATCCTTAGGAGAATATAGGAAGGACCTCTATAATGAATTTTACCTTAAAAATAACACAGGCTGATAGCAAAGGTGTAGCTACTGATAGTTTCCAGACTCAGGGCAGTTAGAAGAGGTGTTCATCTAGGACAAATTCAAACCTGTTGATTAGTGAAAATCACAATTATTTACAAGAAGATCCATACCGTTTTTTGTTCTTTTATACTCACATACCCAATCAATGACATGATCTTTTCAAATGTTATTCAAAGTGAATTATTGCACATAGCATGTTAATATAAGAGTCTGCCATTTTAAAATGTGAGAACAAAAGAGTTTGCCTGCATAAGCTCTGGGCTTGAATATGTTAATCCTGTGCTCCCTGTTGTTGCTCTGTAATTACAGAAGAATAAATAACCCTGAACTTATTTTCCTTCTGGGTTCAAGTGAGTTGCTGGAGAAATCCAAAGAATTTGGTATACTCTTGGGTCCATTATCAATTTGAGACTATCTAACTAGAACCTTATTTCTGTTTGTCATCTTTTAAACATCTATCAGTTGTTCATTTCCTCTTTTCCTACAGTGATTTTTTCAGATCTTCTCACTATTAAAATACACAATTTAACTCATTTCCGTCCTCCCTCATCAGAGAGCTACTTTCCTGCCATTTTAGAAGGACTGCCTTTTTGTTAGGAGTTGGTCCTCAGATAAGTTTACTTCTTGACTTACTAAATGTAAGACACCTGTGAGATTTCTAAGTGTAGAAAGTTATGAAGCTGTTGCAGGAAGTCAGGGACACCAAACGGAGGGACTCACTGACACCATGGCAGAAGAACAAAAATTGTGAAGATTTCATGAACATTTATCACTTCCCCAATTGATACTCCCGTGATTTCCTATGCCTGTCTTTACTTTAATCTCTGAATCCCGTCATCTTTGTGAGGAGGATGTATGTCACCTCAGGACCCTGTGATGATTGTGTTAACTGCACAAATTGTTTTTAGAGCATGTGTGCTTGAACAATGTGAAATCTGGGCACCTTGGAAAAAGAACAGGATAACAGCAATGTTCCGGAAACAAGGGAGGTTACCTTAAACTCTGACTGCCAGTGAGACGGGTGGAACAGAGCCGTATTTCTCTTCTTTCAAAAGCAAATAGGAGAAATATCGCTGAATTCTTTTTCTCAGCAAGGAACATCCCTGAGAAAGAGAATGCGCCCCTGAGGGTAGGCCTCTGAAGTGGCCACTTTGGGGGCAGCTATCTTTTATGGTTGAAGATGAAGAGAAAGGGATTAAATAAGTCCCGGTCTCCTATAGCACTCCCAGGGTTATTAGGACGGGGAAATACCTGCCTAAGAAATTTTGGTCAGACCGGTTGTCTGCTTTCAAACCCTATCTCCTGATAAGATGTTATTAATGACAATGCGTGCCTGAAACTTCATTAGCAATTTTAATTTCACCCCATCCTGTGGTCCTGTGATCTTGCCCTGCCTCCATTTGCTTTGTGATATTTTATTACCTTGAGAAGCATGTGATCTCTGTGACCCACATCCTATTCGTGCACTCCCTCCCCTTTGAAAACTGCTAATAAAAACTTGCTGGTTTTACGGCTCAGAGAGCACCATGGAACCTGCCAACATGTGATGTCTCCTCCGGACACCCAGCTTTAAAATTTCTCTCTCTTGTACTCTTTCCCTTTATTTCTCAGACCAGCCAACACTTAGGGAAATAGAAAAGAACCCATGCTGAATATCGGGGTTGGGGTTCCCCCGATATGAAGCCATTAGATATTTGAAAGTCTGGAGATGAGGAGTTAGTATGGCTTCTGAATGTAGGACTTACTAATACCTACTAATATCTGTCTACCTAAATACTCATCTACCAAGGATATTGTGTAGGTGAGATGATTCATAATATTGGAACTTTATAGAGTTATTTAGATTTAAGAGGCTAAATGGTAGAAGAGACTCAGGAAAGGAGATTATGAAAGAAGAAGAGGAAGATAGAGAGCTAGTGAAAAGTGGTATTGTGAAAGTTAAGGAAGCAGAGAGTTAGAATGAGCAAGGGGTTATTAACAGTGTCACATGCTACAAGGAAGCTAAGTGAAGGAAATTTTTGTTTATTTTGTTTTGTTTTGACTGAATCTTGCTCTGTGGCCTTGGCTGGAGTGCAGTGGCGGAAGCTCAGCTCACTGCAAACTCCACCTCCTGGCTTCGAGCTGTTCTTGTGCCTCAGCCTCCTGAGTATCTGGGATTACAGGTATGTGCCACCACACCCAGCTAATTTTTGTGTTTTTAGTAGGAGACAGGGCTTTTGCTGTGTTGTCCAGGCTGGTCTCGAACTCCTGGGCTCAAGTGATCCACCCACCTTGGCCTCCCAAAGTAAGGTTTTGAAAGAGTTTTCGTATTTGGCTGTAGGTGATCTTGGGGGATCTTGATGAGAGCTATTTTCATAGTATGATGGAAACCAGACGTAGTGAACCAAGAGAACTGAAATATGGTTGTGGGAGCATCAAGTATGAACTACTCTTTCCAGGAGCTTGGCTTAAGAGGTAGATGAGTACATGGTACTTGGTAGAAGATAATGTAGGATTGAGAAAAGTGCTTTTGTTGCTGGTGTTTTTCTTTGTTTTTATTTTTAAAAATCTTTACTGTTAGTTTTTGAGATGAGAGAAGTAAAGTGGAATAGTCAAGTAGGAAAATCACAGAGATAGGCTATTTGTCTAAGGAAGAATCCCCTTTCCTTGGAGGCTGGAAAAGAGAAGAAATTGACCATTGGTAAATTTTAAAATACAAGTAGGATATATTTGGGGTATCCTGCATTAACTGCCTGCCTCAATTTTACTTTTGAAGGAGGAACTATAGTACATACCAAAACCAAGGGTAAAAATGGGAGGGTCAGAGATGAGACTTTTTGTAATAATGGCCCTTGTGTGAGCTGGGTTGAGGCATGTGGAAGACTTTCTGGGTGCCAATGAGTTGACTCTCAGTGTGTGGTCACATCAACTGATAGTCTTGTGTGATGTTTCTTACAGGACTCAACCCAACGTAGGAATTAGTAATTTTTTAAGTTCACCTAGAGTTGGTGGTTTTGTTGGTAATGTTCAGTAAATGAACAGTTTAAAGAGGGAGGCTCGGTGTAAGCAAGAGATTGGCTAAAGTGAAAAAATAATAGTGTTTGGGTTAGAAAGCCAGGATTTAAAACTAGCAAAAGAAATCTCAAGGGAGTGGTCATCTCCTTGACAATGAAGCACAGATAACACAGAAGGAAGAGGGTGTAATAGCTGATTAGATTGGTAATTAAATCCAAGAGTTATGGGAAGAGGATGGAGTGAGGAACCTCTTGCTTTAAAGGTGGCAGTTCTGATAAAAACACCAAGATAAAACCGTGGCAGTGGGTGACTGAAGAGGCATGGAGTTGGGGTCATCTGAGAATCTGGAAGTTTAGCAATAGGTTGATAACATGGGTTCTAGAAGCAAACTATCCAGGTCCAAATCCCTATGCCCTCACTTATTAGGTATGTGGTCTTGAACAAATTATTAACTGCAGCAAATGTTGGTTACTTTTCACTGAAATGGGGATAATAGTGTCTCATTTTAGATTTGTGTTGGGATTGAATGAGGTAATTCATATAAAGCATTAAATCTTGGTATAACTTGAGAACTCAATGCATTTCAGTCACAGTCATAGTTATTTGATTATTATTGCTCCTTTTCTTTTAAATCTCAGCTTATGCATCACCTCCTATAGGAGACTGTCTGCAGCCACACTGTAGACTATAGACGCCTTTAGGTAACTCTCCATCATGTTTTAGCACCTAGGACTATCTACGATAGTGGTTGATGAAAATACCTCCCTAATTAGAGTTAGCTTCTCTGGTATTAAGACTGTGTCCTATTAATTTTCTATAAACCATATGCCTGATGAACAGGAAGTGTAACCACTTTCTTTCCAAGGATTTGTTGAAAAGAAAAATAAGTTCCATTTCTCTTTTGATGAGGAATCACTTGATTGCTGCTTGTTAATCAAGTTGATTTCTAGCATATTGGTAATACTTTTAGAATAAGAGCAAAAGGTAAACCACAATTACATGGGTTTTTCTGATCTTATTGTAGAATTTTCTACACACACAAGTACACAGTTCTCAATTTCCCATTTGGGTGGATGCAGTGTCTTCCAGGCTGCCTTGAATTTAGCAAACTGGACAAATGCAAACCTGTTGCCTAGAAAATGAAGTTTGTTTTTGAGGCATTTAAAAAAATGTTTGCCGTAATGTCAGACTATGATTTTAATCATGAGGGAGATTATATTTAACCTTATTTGAGCCATAGATCATGGAATCTGGACCTGGAAACTCTGCTGATGGGGCCAAAGGAGCTTGGTAAATGTTTCTAGTTTCATTTGTCTGGGCCTTAGTTCGGTGGAGATGTTATTTATTGTTTATCCAACTCACAGCCTCATTCTAGCCCCTTGAACCCATTCTTATTTGGGCACATGACATTTTTATGTTACCATTGTTGCCACTAAGTATTTGGAAAGTAAGGCTCAGGAGGGGCAGCTTATGTGACCCATTGTAAGCGCTTTATTTCTGAATTTATCACTTTCTTACAAAGCTTTACAAAAGTGGCTTAATGTTAATGATTCTTTAACGGCTTAATGTTAATGATTATTTTATTTGTATAAACTTACTTAAAACAATATCTTCTCATTTTTAAACTTAAAATATTTACTTATTCTTAAAATATGTATTAATCATGATGATTTAGTGTAATTTCCAAATATATAATCACCATCCTGGCTTTAGGGAAGCTAGACTTAAGGTTTTTTTTCTTGATTAGAGAAATATTCAAAATAAAGTTAAATTAAATGTATTTATAAATGTGTACTGTAGTGATTCATATCAGCTTGGGATAAGTGCTTCAACATATAATATTATGTTGGTTTATCTGGAAATAATCAATGTATAAGCACTTTATTGGGAACCTAATATAGTGTTATCTATGCTGATGTTTCTGTCACTTTATTGTTACTTATTTTTTTTATTATAATTTTGTTTTGCTGCCAGAAAGCAAAATGTTATATATGATTGCTACTAATAGTTCTCTGATAACCTGACAAATTTTAAAACATTAATATTTCTTCAGTTGGACAGAACACTAGGTTGTTACTAAAATAATGCACATTGTTTTCTTCAAAAGTGCCTTCTATTTTAGTGACAGTCAATTGGAAACCCGTATTTTCCTTTTTTGGACAATAAAATAGTCCAAAAAAGAGGGAATATTTATATAAAAAATTGTTCCCAACTAATGTGGTTATAAAATACAAAGAAAATGACTCATATTTTCTAAATTGATTGCTAATGAATTTTAATACAGATGATTTCCATTTCAGTGACATTAGAGATTCTTGTTTGATGATATGCTACACATCTAATTTTGACAAGCATTTGTTCCTAATGTTTCACATGCTTTATTCTTAGATTTTAACACGTGAACTGGAGAATGGGGAAAAACAGCAACTCCAGATGTTGGATCGACTTAAGGAGATCCAGAATCACTTTGACACATGTGAGGCTGAGCGTAAGCATGCTGACCTTCAAATCTCAGAGCTGACTCGCCATGCAGAGGATGCAACCAAGCAGGCTGAGCAGTACCTCAGTGAGCTCCAGCAGTCAGAGGCCCTGAAAGAGGAGGCGGAGAAGAGGAGGGAAGACCTGAAACTGAAAGCTCAAGAATCCATTAGGCAGTGGAAGCTTAAACATAAGAAGTTAGAGCGAGCGTTGGAGAAACAATCTGAAACAGTTGATGAACTGACAGGCAAGAATAATCAGGTATAAAAGCCACATTCCTAAGGAATGGTTTTCAATGTGACCCATCCATTCATTCATCTGTCCTTTGAAAAAACACTTGAGTGCCATACTGTGCATATAATCAATATGCCCTTGATAGAAGAATCCTTATGGTTGACTGTTTCAAAGTATAAAAGTTAATTTTTAAATATTTTTTACTTAAGCCTTTTCATAGTTTAATATTATGTGGCTTTTCAGAGTTGGCCCATCAATAGATGTACCCCTTGCCCCAGTTTAGGTGTAAGTTTCCTAAATTGAATTATTCTTTAATCTCCTAATATTCCAATGGAAGAAAATTATTAAATCTTCCTTATTTTCACACAACTTTCCTCCCAATGCATGTATTTTAAAATCTCATTTATTTATATATTTCAACTAGGTATTGGTTAGAAAGAAGCATTTAAAAAATGCAGTAGTTACTAGGGCCATTTACTGGCAGCAACTGTAATGGGCTTACTTAAATGCGTACGCTGAGGATCTCACTGACTGAGCAGTGTTATGGGATCACAATTCTCTTCAAGACTTTGCTTTTATGCCCTTTTGATAGCAACAAAACGCGTTTCACTCATCTATGTATGCATTTCACATTAACTTTTCTCTTGTATAATCGGTTACTTTAAATGGATTTTATGCTCCTATGTTGATTCTCATCTGATATATCTTTGGGTTGAATTAAACCCAGATGTTTATAAGATAATAAGCAGGAAAGTCATGATTGATTTTTATCCATGTTTATTCTTGGTTTATCATTTGTGCTTTGTCATTTGTCACTTGTCAAGAACTCTGTACATTCCAAAAGAATAATCATTTGGATAAGTTGACTTTCTTTGAAAAGAAAACAAAATGTAGGGCATTATATTTATAAAATCAATTTTCAGCTTTTAAGAGTGACAGATGCTTATTTCAGATGAGCTGTCATGGAAAAGATACTTTATCTTTTACATATGAATTTCTCGGACATATAGAAGATGAAAAAAATGATCATTTTGCACTCACTGCAGATTGCTTTTCATTTTAACCCATCTGACACATACTGGGTGGCTGGTTGCCCTGAAGTAAAGCAGTTCTAAACCTTTCAGACTTGTGCCTGAACTGATCTGATCCCAGGAAATTGCTCTATCTTGATTATTCTGTTGTCAGCCTGATCTGGCAACTGGCTCAGTGAGCCTGACTGTAAGGTAGGTAGGTAGCTAGCAAGAGGAGTGGTTGAGGGAATTGACTGATTGAAATCTCATCTGGAGATTTTACTTAATTAGAAGAGATTTAGAAGGGTCCATGTCATCATACAGTATTCCAGTCCATGGTGCTGAGACTTTTCTACGTTGAGTTTTCAGAATATTAAAAATTGTTTAACAATCATTTCCCAGAATACTTCCAATTATTTTTATCACTTAGCATTACTAATGATAAGCAAAGAAGCAGTTTTAAAGTGATTGCCACAGTTAAGTTCGTAACACAATTATCACAGCAGGCATTGTAATTTCTCCTTTAAAAGCCTTAAAAATTAATGCAGCGTGTTGCAGTTAGAGCAATGGTTTTTCAAGGAAAAAGAGTAAGAAATGTGCTCAGTAAATCTGTGATGTGGAAATACGTGGTAAATAATTTTGGAAAAATTTTTAAAAAATATATTACTGAATATTATTTCAAAGGGATATTTAATTCTTAATAAAATCACAAAGCCACCTTAACACATTTGTAATACGGCTACTTTCTTTTTGATTTTTAGGGCTAATTATTTTCAAAAACTTACTCCAAGGTATTTTGGAAGGGTGTATTAAAATAAAAATTATACTGATTTACAAATATAACATATGGTGGCTTAAAGAATAAATTACTTAATAAGTACCCTTACTGAGTCATTTTATATGCTCATATGATGCTCTCCTCATATTTGCAGTATGGTTCTGTGTCTACCGCCAGTTCTCTTTTTCTAGCATAATTTATTTTCTGCTTTAAGATTTGTTACTTAAAAAATATACTAAATGACAAAAGGCTTTTTTTCTCTTAAAAACTTCTCTGATTTATTTCTTTTTTCCTGCTTTTTACATTTCTGGAATCTTAGTAAGATTATAAGATATCATATTACAAAACTACTTCATGACTGAATGATGTGTAATATCAAATCGCATATCACTGCAGAAAAAAAAAAAAAAAAACCCAGACAGATCGAACTGTGTACTTTCCTCAAAGACAATGAAATGGATGTTTACATCAGGGAATTGTGGTGTACTTTAGGGATATGTAGGTAACACATATTAGGAGACCGAAAACTTAATAGATACAAATAATCTAGCTGTAAGTTGTGGTATTTTTGCTTCTCTTTTTCTTTTAAGGTACTGTTTGAAATCATTGGTTTGTATGGGTGCTTTGAAAACGATAAAGGAAAAGATTGGACTCTGATCATAGTATATGCTTTTCTGAATGTTTCCAATTTTTTTCATATTCTTTTTTAATATGGATAATGGGAATACTTTCCAGGGTTTTTTTTTCCCCCTGCTGAATTGGCAGAATAATTGGCTTGCTTATGTATTGAGCTTTTTGCTTGATAGTGTTTGACTTCAAGAAGCTTAAATTACCATATATTCCTTCTGCATATTTCCCTCCTGCTGGCAAAAAAAGAGTTATATGTAATATATGCTATCTTGTAAAATCTGAATTTTTGAATGGTTGAAAGTAAGAAGGATCAGTGCCAAAGTGTACGATTTTTTGAATGCATATACAGTCCTATCACATACAGTTCAAGAAATGCTAGAGTATGTATTAGTATAATCCAGCCATCTGCCTGCATTTTCTCTCACATGCAGGTAAACAAAACAAAACAAAACAAAAATATTGAGTAATCCCCTCATCTACCTTTTAGTTAATTAAAAAAAAAAACAAAACAAAAAACAAAACCAAACTATATATATAATACTTTGTGTTCAGGTCTTTGAGGACTTGGCTTCTGTTTCTATAATCGCCATGGTTTTAGATAGTATTATTCTTTTGGCTTCACACAACTATTTTAAGGCCTTTTTTCAATAATCTTTTCTTTTGCCCCTTCTTTGGAAGCTTGGACTGCCTGGTTAGAACATTCTTTTCCCATTTTTGCTCTTGACTGCTGGCTATTTATCATTTATGCACCTACATTTCTCAAGGATTTTAGCTTGGCTTTGCATCAGCCTGTTTTATGCCATGTAATTCTTGCCATCATCCTTAGTAACTTCAGAGTTCAAGTCCTCAACCTACTGAAGTCTGTATCCTTCTAATTCACGAATGTCTTATTTTATAGTGACCTTCACTGAAATAATTCTACTTCAGTGTCGAATTTCTGTGTTTAAATTTTATCTTCATCTGTAATTGTTCCATGTTCAAGCCTTCCGTTCCAAAGCTCAGTGTCTGATCTTTCAGAATTCTTCTCTTCCCTACCACCTAGCTTTTTAAACTATTAATACCCAATTTTGATCTTTCTGTATTCCTCTGGTTTACTAGCCAGTTTCTGGATTCAGTTTTCTTCCTGTCACATTGGACTTCATAATTAATGCAGGACCATCACTAGGTACAGAATTGCAGAGAGGTGGAGCCAGAGCTTTGACATACTGTCTCTGGAGCGGTTTTGCCTGGAATGATTTTCTTGTGGTTTAAACCAGTTCGGATTGGGATTTTCTCTTACCCTCAGCAGAAGAAATTCACGTTTATGTAAACTTTGAGTTCTAGCAATAAGGAGCTATAAGCAAAATAACCTAAATTGTAGGATTGGCTGAGAGGAGAAATAGAGTAAGGGGCAAGAGAGGATCATATTGTTCTAAAGGGAAAGTTGGTAAACTTTGCTATGTGGTTGGAAGCAACTGGTTTAAAGAGAAATCATATTTAGGGGCATTGATGCTGTGAATAAGAGGATAGTATTAAGTGACTGGTAGGAACACTTTAGGATGTTGGAGTATGTTGTGTGCATATTTCAGCCTTCAGTAAGGTATTACAAGAGAAAGACAAGTTTAGGTTGAAACTTGTCTGTCTAAAAGCAGAGTTTTGCTCGTTTCTGTTTGTTTGTTTGTTTCCTTTTTTAAGATGAGGAGCCTGCAGTCTGCAATCTATAATCCATATTGACTATGAGTCTGATAATTTGGAATCCTTTAGGCTTGGAAAAGCCAAATTATTTATCCAAACTGAAATTGGTGCAAGCATAAGAGGGAAGCAGGAAACAGCAAGAAAAAAAAAAAGAGTTAAAAATCAAGCCTTTTTCTCAGGATCCTTTCAAGTACTTAAGCATTCCTGGCCAAAGGGGACCCAGTTCCACTGTTCTGATCTTCCTCAAGATAAAGGCTACTCAATTGAGGGCCCTGGGTATGTCCAGGGTATTGAGATGGCAGTAAAGACATAAGACATTTTCAGACTCAAAGAAACGTCTAGACAAAATCTTAAGCTGTGGCTACTAGGCAAGCAATTAACCAGAAGCAAATTGACAGAGCTTAGTTTTTAGTATCTGTATTGCCAAAGATATTCTAAACTTGATCCACAAGGTCAGTGACGGTCTGCCCTGTGGCTGTCACCTTTGTCAGGAATTGATGTGATGCTTGGAACACTGCAAAGACAGCAAAAGATGAGAGTTACAGAGTAGCAGAGCCTGAGCTTTGAGGGATTCTTCTTGAACGACCCTATCTCTGGACTTCTTGTTATGTGAGAAAAAGAAATACCTTTGCTTTTTAATCCAATTTCAGGAAGATATAATATTTCATAATTAAAGACACTTTACATGGTATGACTTCATTATGAAAATATGATTTTAATCCTCAGCACTGCCTATAAGTCTCTCAACTCATGCCAAGGGGGCTAAGTTATCTGCTTCAAATGGATATCACTATACTGAAGGCCCCTACCCTTGCTCAGTCCCTCCCACGCCATCTTTACAGCCCAAACTTGATTCTATCAGTTTTTGTGCTCTCTAGTTTGGTAAGTAGAATGACCCTCCCCAAAGAAGTTACTCTAATTTCTGGAATCCATGAATATGATAAGACATGACTCCTGTGATCACATTATCTGGATGGGCCTAATCTAATCACATGAGCCCTCAATAGAAGTTTTCTTTCTGGCTATTGGGAGAAGGGGACTTCGGAGAGAGTTGAAGCTTGGGAAGGATTCATCAAGCTGTTCAAGCTTTGAAGATAGCAGAGTCCATAAGCCAAGGAACAAGGTTGGCTTCTAGAAGTTCAGAATAATCGCTGGCCAAAAGCTAGCAAGGAAATGGGTACCCAAAGTCCTACAACTGTATGGAAACAAGTTGTATCAGAAACCTGAATAAACTTGGACATGGATTCTCCTCAGAGTCTCCAGAATAGAGCCCTGGCCAGCTGATACCTTGATTTTAGTCTTAGGAGGCCTTAAACTGAATACCTTGCTTGGCTGTTTGACCTATTGGAAGCAGTGAGATAAAAAATGTGTATTGTTTTAAGCTACTAAGTCTGTTCGAAATTGTTATGAAACAGTAGAAAAATAATACATCTACCCTTAGGCTCATCTATATTTCTCCTACCTTACATTCTTTTGAAATTGAACTCCTTCATCTGTGTTTCAGAGTTCCTTCCCTTCAGTTATCCTGTCTTTTCACAGTAGAGATGGGGTCTTGCTATGTTGCCCAGGCTGGTTTTGAACTCCTGAGCCGTAGCTATCTTCCCACCTCAGCCTTCCAAATAGCTGGGATTATAGGTGTGTGCCACTGGGCCTGGCTCTTTTTACAGTTTTGATCACTACCTTGCATAAACACCTCCCCGAGACCCTAGTACCTCCTTGAACTTAAATTCTACTCCAACTTTTTGTTTCCCCTTTCTCACTAATCTTCATCACAGTCTTATGAAATAGCTATTATTCTTTTCTCTAGTAAGAGAAATGATTTCTCTGAGGCCATAGAATTGCCCATGATTGAACTGAGAATCAAATTCGCTTCTTTCTGGTCAGAGCTCAACTGCTTATTCACCTCCTTTTATTAGTTCTCATGTTATCTTTGTGCTCTTTCTTTCTTTCAGTTAAAACTGAGAGGGATTGGGGAAACTTTTTTTTGGAGTGATTGACTCATTAAATTTTTATCATAAATTGTTTTACACTGCAGTATAGAATGTGAAGTGTAGAAATGTCTTGCAAATATTTGCATTTTAACTCATTATTTGTAATTCTGAAATGAGTCTTAATTGGTTCCTTTTTCCCCCCACCTGTTTCAAGACATGGTGTGGGCATCAGTAAGTAGACACGGAGATTATCTTTGGTGCCAGTGTTGTATAGAAAACAATCTTGGCTCCCTTGGCTGCCCACTGTTTTATTTGCAATGATTAGGTGGTGAAAATTAGAGGCCAGAAGAGTTAACCCTTGGCCTCTGTCCCTCATTGTAAATCGTAGAGAGGCTGGCATAGAATGATGGACTTCTAGGCCCTTGACTTTTCACTTGAGCCCTTTCCCCACCTTCCCTGACTTAATCTCATTTCTATCTTTGTGGGCTTCAAGGCTCCCAGTTGCATATTGGTGACTTTTTGTCACCATTGATATTTTGAAAATAATGGCTGAATGTACCGTAAACTTTCTTATATTGTATCTGCATGCTTCCCTATATTATTTTCCATCTCTGTTTTGGGATTTCTCCTTTTTAAAAGTGTATCATTGGAATGCACATCATTATTATTTTAGGTAATACTGTATTATTTCAACCTCTAGTAAGTTTTCTTTTTAATGGGAGTCTTTGCTTTCCCCATTTGCTTGCTCAATTCTATCTAACATTTAAATAATTATTTGTAACCATGGATTGAAATAAGTTTTGGTGATGAAAATTTGAAATATATATCTCAGTGTGTTGCTATTTCAGGACAATTATATATTGCCCCTTGCCCCTCTGCTTTGTAGCCTAAAAGTATTTTTATTACAAAATGGAAAAAATACAAAAATTATTTGATGAATTTTGTTTCTCCTTGTGGGTTAAACTTTATTTTGCTGACTAAAACTTTATTTTGCACAGTCTATGGTGAATTTTACAGTAACTTTTATTTTTTTCTTTTGCTTCATATTCTTAACCTGATAGATTTTAAAAGAAAAGGATGAATTGAAAACCCAGATGTATGCAGCATTACAACAAATAGAGAATCTTCGAAAGGAATTGAATGATGTCCTAACAAAGCGTGCCCTTCAGGAGGAGGAGCTTCACTCCAAGGAGGAGAAACTACGTGATATTAAATCTCATCAAGCTGACCTTGAATTGGAAGTTAAGAATTCCCTGGATACCATCCATAGACTGGAAAGCGAATTGAAAAAGCAGAGTAAGATCCAAAGCCAAATGAAAGTTGAGAAAGCTCACTTGGAGGAAGAAATTGCAGAGCTCAAGAAGAGCCAGGCCCAGGACAAAGCTAAACTTCTTGAGATGCAAGAGTCCATCAAGGACCTGAGTGCCATCCGAGCAGATCTTGCTAATAAATTGGCCGAGGAAGAAAGAGCCAAGAAAGCAGTGCTTAAGGACCTTTCTGACCTCACTGCACAGGCAAAATCCAGGGATGAAGAAACAGCTACAGTCATCACACAGTTAAAGCTGGAACGAGATGTGCACCAGAGGGAGCTGAAAGATCTCACATCATCATTGCAGAGTGTGAAAACAAAACATGAACAGAATATCCAGGAGCTTATGAAGCACTTTAAGAAAGAAAAGAGTGAGGCTGAGAATCATATCAGGACACTGAAGGTACCTCTGCTGAATTATCCTGATGATACTGAAGGAATTTTTCTGGTGGCTCATGAAGTTAATAAAGCGTAAACTTTTAGAGATCATTCTGTATTCCCAAGCACTGAAGGAAAGATAAAACCAACAATAAAGAGGCTTATTCATGCCTGTTCGGCCAGGTTGAAATGAGTTATAACAGCCACCTGGGAGCACCTATTTCAGAGCATTGAAGCCCTTTATAAAGAACGTTTAGCTGTTTGGGGAGTTCAGGAAAGGCAGAGGTGGCAGTAAGTCGTGGACCTGAAACGTGCCCTCATTCAACATTTATGACCTCCTAAAATATAAAAGGCAAAGACTCGTCAAGGCCAGAGGAGCTATAACCACAGTCCTTATTAGTATGGTAACTAAAGTGGATTAGCTTATGGGCTGTGTAAACCCAAGGCTTTTGAGATTTACTCCTTCTTTTCCAAATCAAAGTTGCCTGGGTAAATGCCTAATTGGGATCTTGCATTTGAAGAAATGTTTCTAAGGTCTAATGTTATTAGCATTATCACCATGCAGGGCAATCGTTTTATAACATGATTGTCAGGAGTGTGATAAATCTGTTCCTCTTCCCGTCTTTTTTTTTTTTTTTTTCCATAACACTTATCATATGATATAGATTCCATATTATTTATTTTTTAATCTCCCTTTATTGAAATGAAGACTCTCTGAGGATAGGGATTTTAGTCTGTTTTGCTTCTAGCTATATTCCCAGTGCCTACAACAGTTTTTTGGAACATTGTAAATATCTATTGAATAGGTGAATGAATGAATGGATAAATCTTCAAAGGTTAATAATTATAATGTTTTTCAAAAGTCTTTGAAATGCAACTACTATTTTGAAAATGCTTATGATGCAAGATGAAATGATATTGAAACAACTGACATCTGTAAAATGATGTAGCTAGTCTATGAGTTCTTCCCCAGTCCTAGATAGCCTTCTGGCATGAAGATTTGGGGTCTTCAATTGGGGTTGGTGGGTCTGAATGGAGGCTAAAATAGGCAAGAGACCCTTACTATATTTCATTAAACCTAAGACACCTTGTCAGGTGCATCATTGCTGTTATTACTAGATGCATGTCATCCTAAGAAATAAAAATGCTGCCTCCTGCCTATGAAACCATGATATGTCATCAAGTGTAAGAACTCCCAGGTCAGAGATGGTAAAATGTGGAAGATACACATTTTAATTTTGATGAACTATGGAATAATAATCTTTCAGAGTTGATGAATATATAAACAAAAGTAGAATTAGGGATATGGAGAAGAAGAGCTGATCTTATAGAAAATAAAATATATATTACATGGTGATTGACTGGCTATGACAATAACAATACTACCAGCAAACAGTTTTTCAACACTTTATGCCAGTCACTGCTCTAAGAACTTTACAAGTGTTAATCATTTAATACCCACCTCCCCCTGCAGATTGCGTGGTATTATTTTCTCCCCGATGAGGAAATTGGGATACAGAAGGTTAAGTAATTTGCCCACGGCCTTAGAGCAGGAGAGTGGTAGGGAAAGGATTTGAACTCAGGTAATTAACTGACTGTGTTCTTAACTGCTTTGCTAGGCTGGAAAAAAGTTTAGACTCAAGGATGGGTAGGTAGTGACTTTGGGTGATTAGGTGGATAATGATGCTATTGCCAATATAGAGAATACAGACAGAATAGAAGATTTGAAGAGAACAGTGGCAAATCTAGTTTGTTTTTGTTGTTGTTATTTTTTAGCATATTGTCTTAGGGGGAGGAATTTTAAGCTTAACCAAGAAAGTCTAGGTGGAACAGATTAGCACATAATTAGTACATAATAATTAGTAGGGTCAAGAGTTGAGGGAGAAATTGAGATTGGAGTGAAATATTTGGGAGCCAGTTAACTCTTGGGTGGTAGTCGATGTCATGGGATTTGGATGAGATTGTGCAGATAATAAAAAGAGGAGGAGACTCTCAAACACTAATGTTTGAAGGAAAGAATTTACTAAAAAGGCCTAGCAAATGAAAATAAAAGACCATATGACAGACAGATAGGAGGAGAACCAAAAGAGAATGATATCTTAGAAATCCAGCTAAGACATTTTAAGAAAGTTATAATCAAGAATGATAAATGTGACAGGCAAGCTGAAAGAAGAAGTATAAAAAGCCTTCATTCCATTCCACAGAGGTTGATGGAGAAAGTACATGAGGAGATGTGAGGGGATTTGATAAAAAAATAAGAGTATATAGCATTCAACAGGAGACAAGGTCTCCTTCCTCTGAAGGATTTGGAGGAAACCAGTAAGACTGGGTAAGTTGGTAGGGATGATCTGGGGAAATTGATGTGAATCTTGACTGATAGCCTTTCTTCTCTCTGAAGTAGAATAGGACAGCAGTACAGCAAGAAATTAGGAGCAGTGAAGATGAAAACTGGTATGAAGACTGGTACAAACTGAACGAGACTAGTCTAGGAGCATGTAAAGTACTTCCATGTGGCTAACATTGAAGAACAAAGATTGTGGGCAAAGGAATGAGAAAGCTGAAGGATAAAAATCTGCAGTCAGAGGTTGTTGATTTGGTCAGGAATTCTTATATTGCAGTGCAATCTAAAAGTTTTCAGAGTTAAGGTCTAAGGTGTGGTCATGCAGTGGTTGCTATTGTGTAATGTTGGTGTAGGTAGTTGGGAAAGAACAGGTCAAATAACTTTGAAGCTATCTTATGGGATGGACACTTGGATATTTAAGATATTGTGAAGGCATTAATTGGTCACATGCCAAAAACCACAGTGAAGAGGGTGACTGATCAGTCAGCTGTTGACAGCAAGGTAGAGGGGGTTGATGAGAAATAGTGTGATGTGAAAGGAAGGCAGGGTTTTTGCATGAGGACAAGCATGTAATGATTTGTTGGGAGAAACTGGCATGGCATAGAGCAATGGTTTGTTTTAAGAAGCTTGCAGTTTTCTTGAGACTGTTGTTGAAACTAGAACCTTCCTTCTCATTAGTACTTATGTCTTATCACCATTATTTAGGTTGTATAATAACACAATGGCAGGAGTTAGTAATAATTTTTTCAGTTAGAGCATGTTCAAGGTCATCTCTATAAGGCCATAATTCTCACATTCAGATATGCATTCTTCAATGAGAAATAGTAATTGCTTTTGCTCATGGATACATTGGCATATGGACAATATATCATGTTGTACTAGAAAACAGAATGCAGACTGCTAACTTGCAACCTAGCCATACTTCTAAGTAATTTCCCTATTTCCCTCTAGTTCCTTTCTCTACCCACAACCCCTCCCTTTATTCCCCCAGATACTCTCTAATTTCCTTTCCCAAAATATATATCTGAGTGTGTCACTTTCTACTGAAAAACCTTTGTTAGTTATTTACTGTCTCTGTAATAAAGTCTCCCCTCCAGCCCAGCCCAGCACCCCCCTTAAAATGATTCTACCTTACTCATGTACATTCATTCCTTTTTTTTTTTTTTTTTTTTTGAGATGGAGTCTTGCTCTTCACCAGCCGGGAGTGCAGTGGTGTGGTCTCAGCTCACTGCAGCCTCTGCCTCACAAGTTCAAGCGATTTTCCTGCCTCAGCCTCCCAAGTAGCTGGGACTACAGGTGTGCACCACCATGCCCAACTACTTTTTGTATTTTTAGTAGAGATGGGGTTTCACAGTGTTGGCCAGGATGGTTTCCATCTCTTGACCTCATAATCCACCAGCCTCGGCCTCCCAAAGTGCTGGGATTGCAGGCACGAGCCACTGTGTCCGGCTCATTCATTACCTTTTTATGCTCTCCAACATTCCCCGTACAAATACAGATCACTGTGCATACTTCTGACTGCTCATTCTCTATCTGAATTGGCCTCCTAGTCTGCAGGAAGAAGAATTCTGCCAAATCCTTTAAGGCCCAATTTTTTACTTCTTTTATGGATCCACTAAAGTTGGAATAAATCTCAACTGAGGTGGGGCTAATCTCTTGGCCCACTGTGTGTCCATAGGTCTTTATTGGTGCCTCAGGTACAGCACATTTAGGCTGCCTTGTATTTTGGTTTGTTGAGTGTGCGTAAGTTTCTAGAAGGACAGGCATTAGATCTAAGCCATTTTGTATCCTCTTATGGTGTCTAGCATAATGTTCCAGACATACAGAAGATACTCGGTGGATATAAGTTGAAATGTTGAAAAAGGTAGAAATCAGAGCATTTGCTCCTGACTTGCTCTATGATCTGTTTCGTTTGGATTTCTCCATGTAATGTGGGAAAATTGATTTCCTCATTTTTTTTGAGGAAGTGCTTTGAGTTCATTTGTTGTGAGATGATAACAAAGCTTTACTAAATTCCCTAAGTGTAAAGAATTTAGAATTTATAAGCATTCTGTGGATCTTCTAAGTCCTTTGGGCTTTTTTTTTTTTTTTTTTTAATTTGAAAGATTGAGATCTGGGAGGGGTGTTAAAGCTATTCCCTAATGTGTGGTATTGAAGTTGCTCTAGAATTGGAAGAATGGCCAGAGATTGTGTGAGCCCAGCAGTTTCCTTTGAAACCAAACAATTTACCCTTAAGGAACAATCGCCACCTCATGCTATTTTATTAATATATCCATACTTTTTACTTATTTATATTAATTAAAATGAGTTGATAGCAAAGGCCATCACAGGAGATGTAATATACTGAATTATGCACACAATGGAGTTTTAGACAAGTAGCTCTACAAATGTTATATTTCTGTGTTTTTCAGCTTCATTTTAACTTACTACATTTTTGAGTCTAATAAGCTCTGATAAGTCATCCATATTTTTTTCTCTGTACACTTTAGTTCTATTTTTTCCTCCATCTAGAATCACCCCTCTCATACCTATTTTTAAATTTAAATTTAAAATGTTTTAATGACATGCTCTGCTATTAATATTCTCAGGATATTGGTCTATTACCTCATTGCAATTTCAACAAAATCATTTTGTAGAGCCTTTTTTTGGAATCAAAAGATGCAGGATTGGAGTTCTGTGTTTTTGCCATTTGCTGACCATTTGATCTTGGTCAAGTTATTTCACTTTTTTATGCCTCACTGTTAAAATAAGAATAGTAATGTCCTTCTATATCACTGGGTTGTTGTGCACAAACATCAGTTTGTAAATTCTGAAATGAAATATAAATGTAATAAAAACCACAACAATAAGTAAGTTGTTAGTCAGGCTTCAGCATTGGTGTGCTGATAAATATTTGAAAACAAGCTTCCGGTGGGTGGAAAACCCTTGATTTATAGCATTCGCCAAGTTTGGTAGTTCTGAATACCACTTTCTTGGCTGATTTCAAGCTATCAAATGAGATATCATTGGAGAGGGGTGAAGTTGGGAAGAGAAGAGCCAGTTGGCTTTTGACAGTGTCTATGAGCTGGCTGCAGCACACTACAGACCTTAGGGGGAATTCTTTGTGTTTACCTATGCTTTTGTTAGGACATAAAAAAAAGTAAAAGCATTCTACTGAAACTTAAAATCGTAATTGAACAATTTTCCTGATGAGAGGTTTTATTTTGTAAATTTATTTTGGGCTGTGAATATAGGATTGCTCATAAAAAATCAATTTCTTTGTTAATTTAATGTGGCATCAACTCTTAGGTAAATTTTGTGAGGTAAATAAAATATAGATTTTGTCTAAAACTCACAAAACTTCTTTCAGGAGATTGTTTCCATTGATTGTGTTCCTATATACCTAATTAAACTCATATAATAAACTTATAAAAATAAAAGAAACATATTTTAGGCATTAAAACATATATTTCAAACAGATTAAATGTGATTGCTTACAGACTGTTAGCAACTGGTAGGTGTGTTTCATGTTTTCCTAGTTTCACCCAGTTGGTTTTTAAAACCTAGTGGTATTGTACCTTTTGGGAGGCAGTGTGGTGTAGTTGAAAGCATGGACATTAGAAAGAATTCCTGGGTTCAAATCCTGACTCTGCATTTACTCACTGTGTATCTTTGGGAAAGTGATTAGCTTGCTTTTTTTCTTATTATTATTGCAATCAGTACAATAATAATACCTTATTTCATTCTCACAGGTTGTTGCGAGGATGAAATGAGGAAAACCTGTATACAAAAAGTCTTAGAGCAGTGTCCGCCACATAGTGTTTACATTATTGTTATTTCAAAATTCTTTAAGTTCACATACCTGACAAATCTTTACTGAATTTCCTGTATAGAATAGATTATTCCCAAAGTTTATTTTTTAAAAGCTGATTCTGGTTATACCCTATATAAAGATCAATAAATAGATATTTTACTACACTACTGATGTTGAAAAAATAACTGGTAAACTTTTTCATATTAAGTTTGTAGTTTCTTGGTTGTTATACTTCATAATGTTTTTTAGCCCCATAAGAGTAGTATTGATAATGACTTACATAAAAAGTACACAATTATTTCATAGAAACCAGGAGTGAAGTCAAACAGGAATGTTAAGCCCCGTCTATAGACAAGGGAACTTATCAGTTAGTAACATCTCATAGTATTTCCTTTTTGGGATACTTCTCTAATAACTCCTTCCCCTCAGCAGAGCTGGTATTTCTTCTTTGAATTTCCAAAATGTCCAGCTTACACCTTTGATAAGTACTTCTCATTCAGTCTTGTCAAATAGATCATTGCATCTGACTCTCTTACTATTCATATCTGTTATCTTTAGCATCTAGTCCAGTATCTACCACTTCATAAATGCTGGTGAATACTGATCAGCAATTGAATAAATGCAAAGAACATTTCCCTTATGTTTATTTTAATTTTTATATATGAATGCTTTGAACGAGCTAAAATCTTGCAGTGTTTTTCCACTGATAAAATGTGTAATGTGTTTGGTGTATTTTGGCTATGGCTAGTGGACTTTCTCTTTTTTCCTTCTCTTTTTCTCAGGCTGAAAGTTTAGAAGAGAAGAATATGGCTAAAGTTCATCGTGGTCAGCTGGATAAATTGAAATCACAGTGTGACAGACTGACAGAGGAATTAACCCAGAATGAAAATGAGAACAAAAAACTGAAGCTAAAATATCAATGTTTGAAGGATCAACTAGAAGAAAGGGTAAAAATATGAGTGAATTCTAATTTCAAATTCTAATTTCAATTTTAATTTCCTCTAGAACATATTTTATATATTAATAAATGATAATTGTAGTCTTTCACAGGAAAGTTGTGTTGGTGCTCCCCCCAAAAAGGCAGTTTATTAGAATGCTGTGATTTTTATTCTTTCAGCCACCCATTCAGCTTCTAATACATTTGAAGTGTAAAAATTTGATTTTAATTTTTTTCTGTGTCTTAAAATAGAAATTTAGAAATGAAGTAGAAAAACAAGGAAGGATGGTTTACTGAGGATCTACTATAAGTCAGATATTTATGCCAACTGGTTTACCTGTGTCTACCGGTCATTTAATTGCTACAACTCTTTGGCTTAGTGTCTTAGTCTGTTTGAGGCGCTATAACAGAATGCTATAGACTGGATAGAATAAAAACAACAAATATTTATTTCTCATGGTTCTGGAGGCTGAGAAGTCCAAGATCAAGGTGCTGGCAGAATCAGTGTCTGGTGAGGGCCTCCTTTCTGGTTCACAGATGCTTCTTCTTGCTGTGTCTTCACAGCGGAAGTGGAGAGAGAGCTCTCTGAGGTCTCTTTTATAAGGGCATTAATCGTATTCATAAGGGTTCTACCCTTATAAACTAATCACCTCCCAAATCACCTCCCACCCTCAGTTATCATCACATTGGAGATTAGGTCAACTATGAATTTTGGGGTACACACATTCAGTCTGTAGCAATTAGGTTTTATTGATCGCTTTTGATCTGTGACAAAACTAAGGTTCAAATTACCTGATGGTTAAATGTTCACTTATGTGCTAGACACTGTAACTATTAATTCTTATAGTAAGAAGGTTGTAACTTTGGTACATCTCCACCAGGCTCACTGCTTTCCTTTGAGTAGATGTGTAAAATTATTGAGTGGCTTCATATATCATGTGTTGGATAGAATAGTAAATATTTTTAGAAGTCACTGCTTTTGAGGTTCTCTTGTGGCAAAAAGTCAACTAAGAATAGATAATAGAATATTTAAATTTTTCTCTTTCACCCACTTCCTAAAAGGATTTGAAATTGAAGGTAATAGAAGTCAAATGTAAAAAGTTACCATCAAAATATGGTTAATGGGATAAGACAGTATATACATGGGCCAAATGAATGCACGTATGTGCTTGATCAGGGTTACTAAAATCTATGATGAAAGGAATTAGCACTGGGTGGGCTGTCATAAAACTACTCATAAACTTCTAGGAAGAAACTTTCTTAGTGCTTTGCTTACATTTCTGCTTTTTGTTGTGTATAAAATGTTGCTACTATTAATATATATTATGTATAATTAATATATATTAATATATAGAGATAGTATTAAAAATTATATATAAATATAAAATTAAATATATATAAATTCTCTAGTAATTGGTAAAGTCAAGGAAATAAAATGTAAGTTAGGAGTTTATGATTAAATGTGCTTATGTTGCTAAATTTAGGCCTACAGTCTTGAAAACAGCTGTCATTTAGTTCTATGTCATGCTTTGTTTTGATTGTGTCTAATGTTCACATGTATTTAATGTATCTATTGCCAGGTTGTAGTTGCTCTGGTGATAATGCTAAATTTTGCACCTTTTTCATAATAATATTCTATTGTATGAAATTATGAAGTTAGCCAGAAGATTGCATTAATGTATTTTATATTTCCATAGCTTCATTTAAGAAATAGTGGTGAAAATTTTGATATGTTGAAAATGTCAGCTGGGCATGGTAGCCCATGCCTTTAATCCTAGCACTTTGGGAGGCTGAGGTGGGTGGATCACTTGAGGTTAGGAGTTCGAGACCAGCCTGGCCAATGTGGTGAAGCCCTGTCTCTGCTAAAAATACAAAAATTAGCTGGGTGTGGTGGCGAACACCTGTAATCCCAGCTATTCAGGTGGCTGAGGCAGGAAAATCACTTGAACCCGGGGGGCAGAGGTTGCATTGAGCTGAGATTGTGCCACTGCATTCCAGCCTGGGCGAGAGAGCAAGACTCCATCTCAAAAAATTAAAAAAATAAATAAATAAATGAATAAATGCTGCTTCACAGATTCTATTTATTATATTTCAGGTGCATGTGTTATCACACGTTCATATAAGTAGAGCATTCACTTTAGAACAGAGCTTGAAGAGTTAATGATTTTATTTGAATATTGCTATGTATTGAGCATCTGCTATGTGGCAGGCATTGTGCTGGATGTTGAGGATAGGACAGAGATAAGATACAGGTTTATTGTTGGCTAACACATAGTGGATTTTTAAAAATAAAATCTCTTTCAGTTGTTAAAACTATATAGTCAAGTCCTGACAATGGGTGCTAATGCAGAGAAAACATGGTCTCTATAGCCTAAAATGGCATATAATCTTAAATATACACACACACACACACACACACACTCTTATATATGTAGTTTATATGCTTTCTAATCTTTAATATTTATTTTTCATATACATGACTGCTATGTACTTTAGGTCAATTTAGCTGTTTGTGTTGATCCATTTATAGTTAGCTATGAATCAAAATTATGTTGTATTGAGCCAACTTCAGATAGGGACATTCTCTTTGAGAGGTAGTATAGCTATAATGATTATGGGCAAAACTTTGAATTCTTTTCTATCTGTGTGGCTTTAGGCAAGTTATTTAAAACTCAAAGCCTCAGTTTTATCATCATTTAAATGGGCATAATAATACCTTTATTGGGATTAAGTGTGAGAATGTATGTAAAGTGCTTGGCATGGCATCTGGTATCTAATAAGATATCAGTTAATGGTAGCTGCCATTATTTTGTTATTGTTATGTTTCCAAATATATGCTGACTACTGGTTCAATCAAGCAGTCAACTAATTGGTGTATATGGAATGACTGCCTGCAGTCAGCCTAATGATGTGTTAGTAATTAAAATACTGTGCCTATGATTTCCCTAATCATAAAGCCGCAGAACTTTGCTGATTGGAAGTTTAGAACCAGACTATGTTGAATCATTTGAAACAGGAGGCACACATGTGAAAAGAGCTGGCAGGTTCATCAGCAAGTGATATTGAAGGCACATGTGTTAAGCAAACCAAACAGGTGGGCACTTTTATAATTATGCTTGATATTTGAAGAGACAAATTACACCTTGGTCGTATTTCCATCTCCAAGACCATGCATAGAGCCTGACACATAGTAGGTAATTTATAAGTAAATTATGGACAAAGAGGTATGTGTGTACACACACACACACACACACACATATGTATATATGTAAAGAAATATGGATACACATACACACATGTATAAGGTGGCCAGTCTGGGGCAGATAAAAGCAAGAAAACAAAATAAAAATATGTTTTCAATGAGGGAAAACCCAATGACTAGTAGCCTGAAGATTACAACGTAAGCAATGCCATGAATTTGATAAATGAGGCCCTATGGGTTGAAGGGACAGCTCTGCTACAATCA